>NC_083583.1:58387295-58717295 GCF_027579695.1 Neoarius graeffei
GCGCAGTATGTCCACACAGTCTGTATGGTAGTGCAGACGAGCGATTATGGGGCGCGGGCGCTCTCCGGGCTTCGGTTTCGGCTGGAGAGTACGATGAGCGCGGTCCACGAGAGGCTCCTTCGCGAGGTTAAAGGCCTCCTTGAGCAGAGAGGAAACAGCTGTAGCAGTAAAGGAGGTGGAAAAGTCTTCGGGAATGCCCACTAGCCGTATGTTGTTGCGCCGCGATCTCGCCTCCAAATCCTCGCATTTATTGTCCAATCTCGTCAGTTCAGTTGTCAGATGCTCCACTTTAGCCTGTAAGGTAGTAATGTCGTCGGCGCAGGAGGACAGCGATGTCTCCATTTCACCTACGGTAGTCTTCAGAGTGCACACATCGGACTGGATGTTTGTAATGCTACTGGATAATTCAGTCTTCACTGCCTGTAGCTCAGCCTTGATATTTGACAAGTTTTCGGTCAAGGCAGCCTGAAGCTCAGTTTTAAAAATAGCCGACATCTCAACACGGAGTGACGAGAGCAGCTCGGCCTTAAAGTCGTGGAAAGCAGCGCCGCCTGCGGCTTCAGCCAGACCAGAAGAAGAATCACTACGAGGCGGGGATGTAACGTGCGAAGCAGGCCGCGGTGGCTGCACAGGTACTTTAGGCTTTGGAGGCATTTAGATCGGCAAAAAAAACCAGCGTTAAATTCAAATTATGGTGGTGGAGAACACACACACCGAAAAAAGATACAAAAGGTGTACCTAAAATAGGGTTTTTTAAAGGTTGCTGCAGGAGCTCGGAGAAACGCGTCCTACTCCATTAGTCGCTACACCGGAAGTCCACAACATCCTTTTAATGCATGTTGTCCCACTCCAAGCTGTTTAGGCTTGAAAGCCTACTACCAATTAAGTATATCAGGTGCTGTGCATCTGTGTAATGAGAGGGGGTGTGGTCTAATGACATCAACACCCTATATCAGGTGTGCATAATTATTAGGCAACCTCTTTTCCTCTGGCAAAATGAGTCAGAAGAGAGATCTGACAGACTTTGAAAAGTATAAAATTGTGAGATGTCTTGCAGACGGATGCAGCACTCTTGAAATTGCGAAGATGTTGAAACGTGATCACCGAACAATCAAGCGTTTCATTGCAAATAGTCAACAGGGTCGAAAGAAGCGTGTGGGGAAAAAAAAAGGCGCAAAATAACTGCACATGATCTGCGGAAAATCAAGCGTGAAGCTAACAAGCAGCCATTAGCATCCAGTTCTGCCATATTCCAGAGTTGCAACATTCCTGGAGTGTCAAAGAGTACAAGGTGTGCAATACTGAGGGACATGGCCAAGGTAAGGAAGGCTGAAAAACGACCACCACTGAGTAAGGCACACAAGATAAAACGTTAAGACTGGGCCAAGAAATATCTTAAGACTGATTTTTCTAAGGTGCTGTGGTCTGATGAGATGAGAGTGACTCTTGATGGGCCAGATGAATGGGCCTGTGGCTGGATCAGTAATGGGCACAGAGCTCCACTCCGACTCGGACGCCAGCAAGGTGGAGGTGGAGTACTGCTATGGGCTGGTATCATCAAAGACGAGCTTGTTGGACCTTTTTGAGTTGAGGATGGACTCAAACTCAACTCCCAGACCTACTGCCAGTTCCTGGAAGAAACCTTCAAGCAGTGGTATAGGAAAAAGTCAGCATCTTTCAAGAAGAACATGATTTTCATGCAGGATAACGCTCCATCTCATGCGTCCAAATACTCCACTGCGTGGCTAGCCAGTAAAGGTCTGAAAGGTGAAAAAAATAATGACATGGCCCCCTTGTTCACCTGACCTAAACCCCATAGAGAACCTGTGGTCCATTATAAAACGTGAGGTCTACAAAGAGGGAAAACAGTACACCTCTCTGAACAGCGTCTGGGAGGCCGTGGTTGCTGCTGCACACAATGTTGGTCGTGAACAGATAAAGAAATTGACAGAATCTATGGATGGAAGGCTTTTGAGTGTCCTCATGAAGAAGGGTGGCTATATTGGTCACTGATTTTGTTTTTGTTTTGTGTTTGAATGTCAGATATGTTTATTTGCAAATCTGGAGTTGTCATATCAGTGTACCTGGTGAAAATAAATAAGTGAAATGGCTACACATTTGGTTTTTATTAAGTTGCCTAATAATTCTGCACAGTGAAAGTTACCTGAACACATACATATTCTCCTAAAATGGCCAAAACTAAAAACACCCCACTCTAACTTCCATACATATTCAGCTTTGATATTTATGAGTCTTTTTGTTTGATTGAGAACATAGTTGTTGTTCAATAATAAAACTAATCCTCAAAAATACAACTTGCCTAATAATTCTGCACTCCGTGTATAATAAATTTCTTACCTCTCTTCACGTTGAAAGAAGGAGGAAAGTTTCGCTTGTTTTGACATGGCGAATTATTAACAGGAGGAAATATTCATAATTTGCAACTAAAAAGACTGCAGCTACACTGGCAACTTGACCATGCTTTCTAGGGCGATCGTGTTGCGCTTGCACAGAACTGGGTTTTCGCGACCAAACCACAGGAAGTCCATACAAGGTTATAGAAACCCTAATGAGGCTGAAGGCCTCTGCATGCTCTTGCGACAAGGCTTTCGCAGATAGCTTTTCGCAGACAGTTGTAATTTATCGTTGAGTGGGGAGTAATAGGCGTGCGCTATGTTATTCACCGCCACAACGCAAGGGGGCGCGAAGTCGCGAAATCGCTAGGAGTAGTTGGTGGGTGTGGTTAGTGGAGTGTTTATCCTCCGGTTACTTATAATGACTAGAACTGGAGTCGTATAGATGTACGTACTTCCTCACTTCCTCGATCAACCGCTCTTCGTGCTGCTCCATCTTCGCTCGTGTTTTTAAAAATGGCGGTCGTGAAAACAAAACAAACCGGGAAAGTAGGGAAGCGGAAGTGCGTGTACAGCGGATGTAGAGTGGACCAATCAGAGCCCTCTTGTCTGCGACGCTGTCTGCGAGGCTTCTGCGGTGGTCACAATTTTTGGGAGGTGCGCGCAGAGCGTCTGCAAAGGTGGGGGGGCTACGCAGGCACTGTCTGCGACGCTATCTGCGAGGACTGGGTTGTCAGCATAAATTGACCTTGAGGTGACAATCTAGTTAAAAAAAAAAGTTAGAAAAATTACAGTGGGCGCTTTTCTAATATTCTTATGCGGCTATTGAAAAAATGTATGGTCCGACAAGGGAGGGGGTCACAGGCACCCCAGGACCCCCCCCCCAGCTACGACCCTGGTAAAGAGTACATCCTGGGCTTTCCAATGATATATCATGTGACTAGGATGGTTGCTGGGAAATTCCTAGCAAGGAAATCACAGCAAAAGAGAAATTGAGAGACACGTTTTTTTTTTCTTGGGTCTGTGTGTTAGCCCTGCGATAACCTGGCGACTTGTCCAGGGTGTATGGCCTCTCGCCCATAGCCAGCTGGGATAGGTTCCAGCTTGCCTGCGACCCTGTAGGACAGGATAAGCGGCTACAGATAATGGATGGATGGATGGATGGATGGATGGATTTTTTTCTTGGTTCCCAGGAGGTTACGAGTTCCTATATTCTTCCTGGCAGCTCGAACCAATCTGGTCGTTTTCCTCTGACCTCTCTTATCAACAAGGCATTTGTTTCCACCCACAGAACTGTCGCTCACTCACTGTTTTTTATTTGTTTGTTTGTTTTGCACCATTCTATGTTGTGTGTGTGAAAACCCCAGGAGATCAGCAGTTTCTGAAATGCTCAAACCAGTCCATCTGGCTCAAACCGACACCCATGCCACAGTGAAAGGGGGTCACACTTTGAGATCACAATTTTTCCCATCCTGATGTTTGAAGTGAACATTAACTAAAGCTCTTGATTTGTATCTGCATGATTTGATGCATTGTGCTGCTGTCAAGGGATCGGCTGATGAGGCCTAAATAGTCACCCTTTTATGTAAGGTAAGTTTTGAAGAGTTGATTGTATGTGTCCGGCAGCATGGATTGTGTGAACGATACCTGGCATCATCCTGGTGAAGTGCTGTCCTGAGTTCTGCCCTAGGTGCTCCACTGTCAACAGCGAGGGTTTCATCAGCTTTTTCACAAAGGGATTTATAGTTGTGAATATGAGCGCTTAGTCCAATACAAGCAGCAAAATTGTTTGTGAATTGCCTGAATGTGTCAAGTCATCAGACCTCACCAGAATGACTAGCAAGATGGACAAAGAGGTGAGCATTGTACTGAGCAATCGGTTCCTAGCTAACCTGTAAATAGCTTGGAAGTGATCTGTAATGATTTAAACTCGTTAATCACATTTTATAATGTTTATAATTTCATAATGCTTGTAACAATTTACACTGATCAGCCGTAACATTATGACCACTGACAGGTGAAGTGAATAACATTCAAGTTCAAGTTCAGGTTTATTATAAAGCCCTTTAAAAACAACAACAGTTGACCAAAGTGCTGTACAGTCCATCTAAGATGAGAGTAATTAAATAAATAAATAAAAATAAGTAAGAATGAAGTGAATATACATAAAAATCATATATAAAACCTAAAAGCAGATAAAGGACAGAGACATAAAATCACACATAGACCCTAAAAGCAAATCATGGACAACAGACATGGATCTTCACTATACCAAGTCACACCACTCATAGAGAGTCAAACGCCAGGGAGAAAAAGTGTGTTTTCAGGCGGGACTTGAAGATGGGCACTGAGGGGGCAAGCCTTACATGCAGTGGGAGGTCATTCCATAGTTTGGGGCCTATAACTGCAAAAGCACAATCCCCCCTACTCTTTAGTCTAGAGGGTGGGACAGTTAGCAGTAGTTGGTCAGAGGACCTCAGTGATCTCAGGGGTGTATGATGATGAAGGAGGTCTGCTATGTAGGATGGGGCTAAATGTTTCAGAGACTTAAAAACAAACAACAGAATTTTAAAATGTATCCTAAAACGCACAGGGAGCCAATGGAGAGCCTTCAGAACAGGTGTGATGTGCTCACGCTTGCGTGTTCTGGTCAGGAACCGTGCCGCAGCGTTCTGAACAAGTTGGAGCCTTGACAAGGAAGAGCAGCTAAGACCAGCATACAAAGCATTACAGTAATCAAGGCGGGATGTAATAAAAGCATGTATAGCAGTCTCCAGATTACTAGGAGATAAAAAAGGTTTGACCTTTGATAGGAGTCTTAAATGGAAGAAACTAGATTTGACAACAGTATTTATTTGTTTCTCCATTTTGAATAACATTGATCGATTATCTCATGACAGTGGTACCTGTCAAGGGGTGGGATATATTAGGCAACAAGAGAACAGTCAGTTCTCAAAATTGATGTGTTGGAAGCAGGAAAAATGGGCAAGCGTAAGGATCTGAGCGACTTTGACAAGGACCAAATTGTGATGGCTAGATGACCAAGTCTGAGCATCTCCAAAATGGCACATCTTGTGGGGTGTTCCCGGTATGCAGTGGTTAGTATCTACCAAAAGTGGTCCAAGGAAAGACAACCGGTGAACTGGTGACAGGGTCATGTGTGTCGAAGGCTCATTGATTTGCATGAGGCACGAAGGCTAGCCCATATGGTCCAATCCTACAGAAGAGCTCCTGTAGCACAAAGTGCTGAAAAAGTTAATGCTGGTTAAAACAGAAAGGTGTCAAGATGAACTTATTCAACACTTTGTGCGACAGGAGCTCTTCTGTGGGACTGGACCATATGAGCTCATCTGAAGCAGTGAACATGTACATGCAAGTGACCACACACACACATACCCAGAGCAGTGGGCAGCTATGCGCCTGGGACAGCACCTGGGGAGCAGTTGGGCCTTGCTCAAGGGCACTTCAGCCCAAGGCCGCCCCATGTTAACCCAACCACGTCTTTGAACTGTGGGGGAAACCAGAGCACACAGACACGGGGAGAACATGCAAACTCCACACAGAAAGGCCCTCGTCAGCTGCTGGGCTCAAACCCAGAACCTTCTTGCTGTGAGGCGACAGTGCTAACCACTACACCACCGTGTCACCCATGGCGACAATTACAGTAGAAAATGATAGTTAATGGTAGTTAGTTAACTGTGGTTGTATAAACATGTTTTAGGTTTTAACACAAGCCAGTAGTCACCATGCCAAGCCAAGACCTCCCACAAAGTCATGCCATGACAATAATGTAGTACATACTATCAGTACAGACTTTCCCATCAGGAAGAGATCAGTTCTTATCTAACCTGTAGATAGCATGGGAGTGGTGATTATTATATAGCAAACTAGCAATGAAAACAAACTTAGCAAGTCTTGCTGTGTCTGAAGAAATGATAGGGGATTCAGAGATGATGGAAATCTATCGTTAGCTTTGGAGAACAGTTTACACCTGTAGCTCCAACCCAAGTTACAAGCTGTTTCTCAGATAGCGCCAAGATCATTTCATAAAGATCTGAAATGGTTTGAGGCAAGTAGCATAAAAGGAGCCAAAGTGATGGTGCACTGATGCATAGATACCTTTTTTTCTTCAGTCCTAGTATAAGTACATGAGTTTGGCACTCATGTATACTGATACTGAACCCAAAATGAGTAATCTACTGTATAAGTGCAGCATCAAGACATCATCAGTCAGTCCACAGCAGCGTGCCTCAGCTGGGTTTCAGTACTCAGTAGGCAGGAGAAAGCATAACAGTACACAACGATTTTAATCTGTAACTCCAGTCCTCAGTTATCAATTCTGAGTAGGTGAATTCACATTTCCAGCCTTTTTTGTTTGTTTCGAGAGAGAGAGAGAGATTAACTATTTGTTTAAAAGTAAATGGAATAAGCCTTGTTTGAGAGCTATGAGAATCCCCCACTGAAAATCATGCCCCCTTTCAGGCAAGCCGTGCACAGTTTGCAGTCTGCTTTAATTGACATCATTAATTTAAATATATCGGTCATAGGGCGGCACGGTGGTGTAGTGGTTAGCACTGTCGCCTCACAGCAAGAAGGTCCGGGTTCGAGCCCCGTGGCCGGCGAGGGCCTTTCTGTGTGGAGTTTGCATGTTCTCCCCGTGTCCGCGTGGGTTTCCTCCGGGTGCTCCGGTTTCCCCCACAGTCCAAAGACATGCAGGTTAGGTTAACTGGTGACTCTAAATTGACCGTAGGTGTGAATGTGAGTGTGAATGGTTGTCTGTGTCTGTGTCAGCCCTGTGATGATCTGGCGACTTGTCCAGGGTGTACCCCGCCTTTCGCCCGTAGTCAGCTGGGATAGGCTCCAGCTTGCCTGCGACCCTGTAGAACAGGATAAAGCGGCTACAGATAATGAGATGAGATGAGACATCGGTCATGACATTAAGTGTCATCTGTTCATTAGCATGACAACATACACTAGCATTATGTAACCTGGCATTGGGGCATATTTATGAGTAAATATTGGGTTGATATCGATACCAGTATCAGGACTGATGCATCTCTAGTACTCACAGTAAACATTATATTACTGTAATTGCATGACTGGGAGTTCTCTGGATGGTGTGCATGTGTGCTCGAGGATGTCGACATGTTATAACACTGCCCCTGGAGGTTAGGAGAAGAGAAGAAACCTTTATTTGTCACATGCACACTTCAAGCACAGGGAAATTCATCCTCTGCATTTAACACATCTGAAGCAGTGAACGCACGCGCGCACACACACAGAGCAGTGGGCAGCCACACTAGAACGCCCGGGGAGCAGTCAGGGGTTAGGTACCTTGCTCAAGGGCACCTCAGCCCAAGGCCACCCCACGTTAACCTAACCACATGTCTTTGGACTGTGGAGGAAACCGGAGCACCCGGAGGAAACCCACGCAGACACGGGGAGAACATGCAAACTCCACACAGAAAGGCCCTCGCCGGCCGCTGGGTTTGAACCCGGAACCTTCTTGCTGTGAGGCGACCGTGCTAACCACTTCACCACCGTGCTGCCCCACGGTCGGAGGTTAGCAAGGGTGAAATACACAAAAGGTTAGTAACATTTTTTATAAGTATCCATGCACGGGGCATTTTGAAAATCATTTAACTATAAATATACAGTACTTATATGATTTGAAATAACATTGTTTTTTATTTTGGTACAGTAGTACAGCTTATGCATATACACATCATAAATATGTGTAATATATTACTCATGACAATTTCTCATCTCATCTCATTATCTGTAGCCGCTTTATCCTGTTCTACAGGGTCGCAGGCAAGCTGGAGCCTATCCCAGCTGACTACGGGCGAAAGGCGGGGTACACCCTGGACAAGTCGCCAGGTCATCACAGGGCTGACACATAGACACAGACAACCATTCACACTCACATTCACACCTACGCTCAATTTAGAGCCACCAGTTAACCTAACCTGCATGTCTTTGGACTGTGGGGGAAACCGGAGCACCCGGAGGAAACCCACGCGGACACGGGGAGAACATGCAAACTCCGCACAGAAAGGCCCTCGCCGGCCACGGGGCTCGAACCCGGACCTTCTTGCTGTGAGGCGACAGTGCTAACCACTACACCACCGTGCCGCCCCATTACAATTTTATAACCTTAAAAAAAATTAACCAAAGAATGTCATTTTTCCCAACCTCAAACTGTTTTGGGGTTAGCGTCCTGCTGATACTTATCACAAGCGATTTGATTTCACATGAAGTATGTCGTATTGCTTTTATCAGAAAACGGATGTTGCTAAGGTATACTGCGCAAATTGACATTTTCCCAGCGTACTTGAATTTACACTATTTGGTAGGGTTTTCTTTCTTTTTTATTTTTACAGAAGTACAATAAAATAGGGTTCAACTAACAATTTTATAAACATTTATATTAACAATTTAAACATTTATTTAAAAAAACAAATGCAAATACAAAAGCATGAAACAACTAAAATTATTTATAAAAATAATTAGGAAACTAATGATTTAAAGAATTTACTTTGATACAACAGATACAAAGTCATGACTACGAAAACAATTTCTCAAACAGTTTTAGTCAAATACAACAAATATATAATACATATAATAAAAATAAAGCATAAATTAATAATACATCACTGTCATGTGTTTGATATTAATTTTAGCCATTTACACTGATGAAGGTTTTGAACATTTAAACTTCATTTAACCATGTTAAATATTAATATATTAAATGTCTAAAATATTCAAATGCATTGTAACCATCATTAATATCCCACTCAGTGCAAGAATGTATAAGGATCTGTTTAGTGATACTAAACAAACATACAAAATGTATATACACAAGTTGCAACAAAAGATACTATTATATAATGGTTTCTGTGTATATTCTGTGTATACATGATGTAAAATATTTACATGTGAATATTAATATAACCCTGATACATTTTCACAATGTACATGAAATCAAATATTTTTGAATAACCTGCTTTTCTTTGATAAATAGGACTACCATCAATATGAAAAACCACTGATCATACTAGTGTTAGCAGTTTAAACTTTGACCCCTTTAAGGATTGTTCTGGTACTTCAAGTTCCATGCCTGACGCTAAAGACTCCAAGTCTTTCGTAAATTTCAAACTGCCATATGATGCATTTCTAGTCTTATGATATTTTATGTCAGATTTGTGACGACTGTTTGGGCCACTGCCAGGAAAGTTTACTTTGCCTGATGGCAAGTTGGTGTCTGAAAGTGTAAGGTTTGATTTGAGGCCTTTAAGATTAGTTATTTGTCTCTGACAGTCATATTCAGGACTCCCAAACTCAGAATTCATTGCAGATAAATTCAAATGTGGCCCTTCCAGGTTGTATTTAGCTTTTATATCAGGCTCGTTAAATCCTTGAACATCAAATTTTGATGTCGTGAATTTTGGTAATTTGAGTTTACTTTCTGTACCATTAATGTCAGTTTCAGGAGATTTCATGTCTAGTTTTGGAGCTCTGATATCAGCTTCATGGATGTTCATATTTATGCCTGAGGATTTTGACCCCTTAATGCCAATGTCAGGACAATGAATATGATCTGGCTTAAGAGATGAAAAACTGAAATCTGGCCTTTCCCAGATGCCTTTACAATCAATATCCCTCTCTTTAAAGCCAGGGACATTAAATGTTGATGTTTGAATTTTAGGTGTTTTTAATTTACCTGCTGGACCTTCAACGTCAATATCTGGAGATATCAAATCTAGTTTGGGACTCTTCATCTCAGCTTCAGGAAGAGTTAACTTAATGTCTTGGCCATCAATTGGCCCTTTCAGTTTTGGGCTTTTTGCCACATTACTTGAAAGTCCAAATTTGGGCATGTTCAGGTTTCCTGAGGTCAGATTGTTTGATGGCCAGTCCATGTCTGGAAATTTAAAGTCTGATTTGGGGCCTTTTAAACTAGGTTTCTGTGCATCAATGTCAATATCAGGAGCACAAATTCCTGCATTCAATTTTTTGGATGCCAAGGTCAAATCTGGCCCTTCCAAGTCTTCTTTGATATCTATGTCATGTCCTTTAAAACCTGGAAGGTTAAAATTGTGTGTGTTTACTTTGGGCGTTTTGAATTTCCCTGTAAGACCATCAATATTAACATTAGTGGCAGGATCAGGACCAGTAAAATCTGCAACAAATTTAGAAGACATGTTCAAATCCGGCCCTTTCAGGTCTCCTTTGACATCAAAGTCAGGTTCTTTAAGACCAGAAATATTGAAATTGGATGTTTTCATTTTAGGCATTTTGATTTTTCCTGTGGGACCATCAATGTCAATATCAAGGGGTTTCATATCTAGATTTGGCCCATTCACATTTGCTTCAGGGAAAGCCAAATTCATATCTGGTGGACCGATGTCTGGCTTAATGTTGGGACCTTTGAGATTTGGCATTTTCAGTTTTCTTGAGGGAGCATCCA
Organism: Neoarius graeffei; assembly: GCF_027579695.1. Taxonomy (NCBI): domain Eukaryota; kingdom Metazoa; phylum Chordata; class Actinopteri; order Siluriformes; family Ariidae; genus Neoarius; species Neoarius graeffei. The sequence continues at coordinate 58,398,120 of NC_083583.1, forward strand.
TGTTTAATTCAGGTGCCCTGATATCAACCTTTGGGTCTTTAAGTGTTGGTCCTTTAATTTTACCTGTTGGAACATCAATATGTAACTGTGGGACAGTAAGGTTTGGTGAGTTTAGCTCTCCTTTCATTTTAGGCAGTGAAAGATCCGCCTCAGGTGCCTTGACTTTAGGTCTTGAGAGTCCAAAATCAGGTAAGTTAAGTTCAGGTGTTTTTGTTTTACCTGATGGTAAGTGCACATTTGGAAGGGTCATGCCATTAACGTTAGCTTTGGGTCCAGCAATGTCAGGGTCAGGACCAGTAAAATCTGCAACAAATTTAGGAGAGGACAAGCTCAAATCTGGCCCTTTCAGGTCTCCTTTGACATCAAGATCAGGTCCTTTAAGACCAGAAATATTGAATTTGGGTGTTTTCATTTTAGGCATTTTGATTTTTCCTGTGGGACCATCAATGTCAATATCAGGGGATTTCATATCTAGATTTGGCACATTCACATTTGCTTCAGGGAAAGCCAAATTCATGTCTGGTAAACCGATGTCTCCCTTAATGTTGGGGCCTTTAAGATTTGGCATTTTCAGTTTTCCTGAAGGAGCATCAAAGTCGAACTCGGGTGACCTGATATCAACCTTTGGTTTTTTAAGAGTTGGTCCTTTAATTTTACTTTTTGGAACATCAATACCTAACTCTGGGACTGTGAGGTTTGGTGAGTTTATCTGCCCTTTCATTTTAGGTAGTGAGTGTTCCACCCCAGGTTTCTTGACTGTAGGTCCCGAGAGTTCCAAATCTGGAAACTTAAACTTGGGTGTTTTTGTTTTCCCTGATGGTAAGTGCACATTTGGAAGTGTCATGCTATTAATGTTAGCATTGGGTCCATCAATGTCAAGGTCAGGACTAGTAATATCTGCACCAAAGTTAGGGGAAGACATGCTCAAATCTGGCCCTTTCAGGTCTCCTCTGACAACATCAGGTCTTGTAAAACCTGGAATTATAAATTTAGGTGTTTTCATTTTAGGCATTTTGATTTTTCCTGAAGGACCATCAATATCAGGGGATTTCACGTCTAGTTTTGGCCCTTTCACATTTGCTTTAGGGAAAGCCAAATTCATATCTGGTGAACCGATGTCTCCCTTAAATTTGGGGCCTTTGATATTTGGCATTTTCAGTCTTCCTGAAGGAGCATCACTGTTAAATTCAGGTACCTTGATATCAGCCTTTGCCCCTTTAATTTTTCCTGTTGGGACATTAATATCTAAGTCTGGGACAGTGAAGTCTGGCGAGTTTATCTCTCCTTTCATTTTAGGCATTGAAAGATCCACTTCAGGTCCCTTGACTTCAGGTCCTGAGAGTCCAAAACTAGGCAACTTAAACTTAGGCGCTTTTGTTTTTCCTGATGGTAAGTGCAAATTTGGAAGTGTCATGCCCTTAGCTTTGGGTCCATCAATGTCAATGTCAGGATTGGGAATATTTGCATCAATTTTAGGAGAGGACATGCTCAAATCTGGCCCTTTCAAGTCTCCTTTAACATCAGTGTCAGGTCCTGTAAAACTTGGAATACTAAATTTGGGCATTTTCATTTTAGGCATTTTTAATTTTCCTGTGGGACTATCAATGTCAAAATCAGGGGATTTCACATCAAGTTTTGGCCCATTCATGTCTCCTTCTGGGAAAGCCAAATCCATGTCTGGTAAACGCATGTCTCCCTTAAACTTGGGGCCTTTGATATTTGGCATTTTCAGTTTTCCTGAAGGAGCATCAATATTAAATTCAGGTGCCCTGGTATCAACCTTAGGTCCTTTAAGAGTTGGCCCTTTAATTTTACCTGTTGGGACATTGACATCTAACTCTGGGGCTGAAATGTTTGGTCCTTCCATTTTAGGCATTGAAAGATCCACTTCAGGTGCCTTGACTTTAGGTCCTGAGAGTCCAAAACTAGGCAAATTAAACTTAGGCTTTTTTGTTTTTCCTGATGGTAAGTGCATGTCTGGAAGTGTCATGCCATTAAACTTACCTTTGGGTCCATCAATGTCAGGACCAGGAATATCTGCATCAAATTTAGGAGAGGACATGCTCAAATCTGGCCCTTTCAAGTCTCCTTTAACATCAACATCAGGTCCTGTAAAACCTGGAAGGCTAAATTTGGGTGTTTTCATTTTAGGCATTTTGAATTTTCCTGTGGGACCATCAATGTCAAAATCAGGGGATTTCACATCTAGTTTTGGCCCTTTCACATCTGCTTCAGGGACAGCCAAATTCATATCTGGTGAACCGATGTCTCCCTTAAATTTGGGGCCCTTGATATTTGGCATTTTCAGTTTTCCTGAAGGAGCATCAATGTTAAATTCAGGTACCTTGATATCAGCCTTTGCTCCTTTAATTTTTCCTGTTGGGACATTGACATCCAAGTCTGGGACAGTGAGGTCTGGTGAGTTTATCTCTCCTTTCATTTTAGGAAGTGAGAGATCCATCTCAGGTGCTTGTAATTTAGATCCCGAGAGGCCAAAACTAGGCAACTTAAACTTCGTCTTTTTTGTTTTGCCTGATGGTAGATGCATGTCTGGAAGTGTCATGCTGTTAAATTTAGCTTTGGGTCCATCAATGTTAATGTCAGGATCAGGAATATCTGCATCAAATTTAGGAGAAGACATGCTCAAATCAGGCCTTTCCAAGTCTCCTTTAACATCAATGTCAGGTCCTGTAAAACCTGGAATGCTAAATTTGGGTGTTTTCACTTTAGGCATTTTGAATTTTCCTGTGGGACCATCAATGTCAAAATCAGGGGATTTCAAATCTAGTTTTGGCCCTTTCACACCTCCTTCTGGGAAAGCCAAATTCATGTCTGGTGAATCTATGTCTCCCTTGATGTTGGGACCTTTGAAATTTGGCATTTTCAGTTTCCCTGAAGGAGCATCAATGTTGAATTTAGGTGCCTTGATATCAAACTTTGGTTCTTGAATTGTTGGCCCTTTGATTTTACCTGTTGGGGCATCAAGATCTAACTCTGGGGCTGTGAGAGTTGGTGAGTTTATCGCGCCTTTCATTTTCGGCAGAGACATATCCATCTCAGGTCCCTTTACATTAGGTATTGAGAGTCCAAAATCAGGCATCTTGAATTTGGGCATTTTTGATTTACCAGATGGTAGGTCCACATTTGGAAGTGTCACACCTTTAATATTTGCTTTGGGTCCATCAATGTCAAGATCAGGAACATCAACATCTGCATCAAATTTAGGAGAGGACCAACTCAAATCAGGCCTTTCCAAGTCTCCTTTAACATCAATGTCAGGTCCTGTAAAACCTGGAATGCTAAATTTGGGTGTTTTCACTTTAGGCATTTTGAATTTTCCTGTGGGACCATCAATGTCAAAATCAGGGGATTTCAAATCTAGTTTTGGCCCTTTCACACCTCCTTCTGGGAAAGCCAAATTCATGTCTGGTGAATCTATGTCTCCCTTGATGTTGGGACCTTTGAAATTTGGCATTTTCAGTTTCCCTGAAGGAGCATCAATGTTGAATTTAGGTGCCTTGATATCAAACTTTGGTTCTTGAATTGTTGGCCCTTTGATTTTACCTGTTGGGGCATCAAGATCTAACTCTGGGGCTGTGAGAGTTGGTGAGTTTATCGCTCCTTTCATTTTCGGCAGAGACATATCCATCTCAGGTCCCTTTACATTAGGTATTGAGAGTCCAAAATCAGGCATCTTGAATTTGGGCATTTTTGATTTACCAGATGGTAGGTCCACATTTGGAAGTGTCACACCTTTAATATTTGCTTTGGGTCCATCAATGTCAAGATCAGGAACATCAACATCTGCATCAAATTTAGGAGAGGACCAACTCAAATCAGGCCTTTCCAAGTCTCCTTTAACATCAATGTCAGGTCCTGTAAAACCTGGAATGCTAAATTTGGGTGTTTTCACTTTAGGCATTTTGAATTTTCCTGTGGGACCATCAATGTCAAAATCAGGGGATTTCAAATCTAGTTCTGGCCCTTTCACACCTCCTTCTGGGAAAGCCAAATTCATGTCTGGTGAACCTATGTCTCCCTTGATGTTGGGACCTTTGAAATTTGGCATTTTCAGTTTCCCTGAAGGAGCATCAATGTTGAATTTAGGTGCCTTGATATCAAACTTTGGTTCTTGAATTGTTGGCCCTTTGATTTTACCTGTTGGGGCATCAAGATCTAACTCTGGGGCTGTGAGAGTTGGTGAGTTTATCGCTCCTTTCATTTTCGGCAGAGACATATCCATCTCAGGTTCCTTTACATTAGGTATTGAGAGTCCAAAATCAGGCATCTTGAATTTGGGCATTTTTGATTTACCAGATGGTAGGTCCACATTTGGAAGTGTCACACCTTTAATATTTGCTTTGGGTCCATCAATGTCAAGATCAGGAACATCAACATCTGCATCAAATTTAGGAGAGGACCAACTCAAATCAGGCCTTTCCAAGTCTCCTTTAACATCAATGTCAGGTCCTGTAAAACCTGGAATGCTAAATTTGGGTGTTTTCACTTTAGGCATTTTGAATTTTCCTGTGGGACCATCAATGTCAAAATCAGGGGATTTCAAATCTAGTTCTGGCCCTTTCACACCTCCTTCTGGGAAAGCCAAATTCATGTCTGGTGAACCTATGTCTCCCTTGATGTTGGGACCTTTGAAATTTGGCATTTTCAGTTTCCCTGAAGGAGCATCAATGTTGAATTTAGGTGCCTTGATATCAAACTTTGGTTCTTGAATTGTTGGCCCTTTGATTTTACCTGTTGGGGCATCAAGATCTAACTCTGGGGCTGTGAGAGTTGGTGAGTTTATCGCTCCTTTCATTTTCGGCAGAGACATATCCATCTCAGGTTCCTTTACATTAGGTATTGAGAGTCCAAAATCAGGCATCTTGAATTTGGGCATTTTTGATTTACCAGATGGTAGGTCCACATTTGGAAGTGTCACACCTTTAATATCTGCTTTGGGTCCATCAATGTCAATGTCAGGTGCATCAACATCTGCATTAAATGTATGAGAGGACCAACTCAAATCAGGCCTTTCTAAGTCTCCTTTAACATCAATGTCAGGTCCTGCAAAACCTGGAATACTAAATTTGGGTGTTTTCATTTTAGGCATTTTGAATTTTCCTGTGGGACCATCAATGTCAAAATCAGGGGATTTCACGTCTAGTTCTGGCCCTTTCACATCTCCTTCTGGGAAAGCCAAATTCATGTCTCGGTCATCACCCCCTCCTTTGGGTAAACGATCTGATAAACCAAATTTTGGCATTTTTAATTTTCCTGAGGGAGTGTCAATATTAAAGGCAGGAGCTTTAATGTCATTGCTGAGTCCAGCTGTATCAATATAATCAATATCTGGAACTTCAGTGTTGAAATGTGGCTGTTGGAAATTTGGTAGGTTGATTCTATCTGGAATGTGTGCATTGAGATCTGGGGTTGTGATGTCTGGTAAATGGAATTTTCCCTTAACCTTAGGTTGTGAGAGATCAATGCCAGGTGTCCTTATTTTCTGTGGTGACAGTCCAAAATCGGGCATGTTAAAGCTGGGCACGTTCACGTTGCGTGATGGTAAGTCCACATTTGGACTTGGAAGTCTGGATTTGGGATTAAGGCCATTTGTTTCTCCATCAATATAAGTTTCAGGATGACTATATCTTGTATCCATTTTGGGGGATGACACACTAAACTCTGGCCCTGTGAAGTCGCCTTTACCATCAATATCAGGTCTGATCAAACTTGGAAGGTTAGATTTTTCAGATTTCCAGTCTTGTCTTGAGATTTTCACATCAATGTCTGGGGCTGTAGTCCTCCCCACTCTCAGCTGGCCAGTTCGGGAGTTGCTGACATCTTCTTGGCTTCTTCTTTGTTGGTTTCCTTTAATAAACCTCTTGACCTTCTCATTGAAAAGCTTGTTGTAAGCATCCTTATGTAACTGCAGAAATATTTTGTTAACAGTTAATTTTTTTAAAAATATTACTTCATTTGAAATGTATATCAAACACATTTACCACATATTCATCTGGCACTTTAATTCTGTTTTATAAAATTTCCCAGGGTCTTACTGTATGTTACATATGTAAAATTTAGCAACGTAAATTACAGTTGAAACACACCTCGCCTGGAGCTTTGATCCTATCCAAAGTTTCCATGCTTTTACTGGATCTCATGCCTGGATTTGACACCACTTGTGTCTTGCCATTGTATGGTGCAATTCGTTTCAGTATGTCAATCACGTCATTCTTGATGGCACCAGCAGTTTCATCTCCTGTAATGGCAACAACTTAACACTTGTAGGCATATTAATTAAATAACATTTTTCATAGTAAGTATATCTACATTCTGTATATTAAGAACACCTTCCCTTTTTTATACTTAATATACAGTACAGGTGTACCATGTAGGTATGAAATTAATGTGTAGATCCCGTCTGTTTCTATAAACAATTTGTCATCTCCCTTCTAATACTAGAACCCACCTATAGGACCACGGCTGACTAAATATTATTTGGGTGATGGACTATTCTCATCTCAAAAGTAATACTAATGTGGTAGTATATGTGGTCCTGGTATGAGTGTATGAGGCAAAGCAATGTTGCTGGTATCTTTGAGGACCTAAAGAATTAGAATCCTAGAGTATGATTAACGCAACTGGGCATAAAATACTAGCTATAGTCTCTGACAGTACACTAACAATGTAGGTGTGTCTAAACGGCCAATAAGTGTACACTGTGTTTACAAACCCTAACAGTGCTGTTGCACCTGACACACTTGTATCAGCACCATACCATGCCATTGTCACATCAGTGTCACTGCTGTGTTAAGATTAGCCAAACATTAAAATATATGATCCTAAATGGTCCCTTTCCTTTGACGGATAGGGTATAACGTAACTGACCAATTGTGTATAGCAGCAGTTGGAGGAGAGTGATTTATTAAATACTTACAAAGTGCACCAATATGGTAGGTGTATCTGATAAATTGTCCAGGTGTGTACTTATATGGTAGCTCTAGCTGATAAAAGGTAGTGTGCATTGTACAGATCTCTAAATCTACATAGTTAATTTACTACAATATCTTTATTTACCTTCTAGATGCTCCTCAGAGTTGTTTCCAGAGACATGCACATATCCGTTTTCATTACCCTCAAGCACAAAGCTCTCAGACAGGCTCCTTCGGTGACCAGCCTGAAGAATATAAATACGCATTTACAATGTATTATTATGTAATTTTGATTTGCTTATTTACTAAAACAATAAAAAGCAGTTAACATTTGGGAATTTTCTATTGCTCTAATGTCACAGGGTATACCATCAGTAAGAAATATTTTTAAATGATTAGGCCCATTTGTAAACAATCCCAATCGACCTTGGGATTGTGAAAGGCACTATATAAGTTATTATTATTATTGAAATATACATACCATATTTTTAAAAAGAGAAGTATGGCCTAAGCCTGTAAAGTAGAAAGAGGGAAGAAATCAGTTATTCCAATATTTTAGTACGTTTTTATAAATATATTGCTTTTCAAAAGCTATTTTATTTGAGTTTTCAGTATAGACACTATAAAACACAGCTTCCACTTCGATGAGCAAACCCAGTACAAACAACAAACAAAGGAAGAAAACATAAACAAGCAAACAAACAAACATCCTTCACATAGTACAAAAATTTTTTTATTTAAATGGAAATGAATGTACTGTCTCATTTGAAAATTAGTGCGACCAATTAGTAGTATAGCCATTTATTATTGGCTACATTTAAATTCCTAAATCCATTAATTTAGCTTGTTGTGCCAATCCTCAGGTCTGCTGTTATTTTTAATGTAACGAAATACTTTTGTGTTGCCATTATTAGGAAATGCACATAATTAATTGTATACATGATTAATTAATTAATTTACATGAGTTAGAAAACAATCTCTTCAGAATTGTGCAGGTTAAAAAATTGGTTTGGTCAAAATAAATTATCATTAAATCTGTCTAAAACAAAAATCATGTTATTTAATAATTATAAAATAAGGCAATAAATGTACAGGTAGATGGTGTTGATATTGAAAGAGTTTCTAATAATAAATTTCTTGGGGTAATAATAGATGATAGAATTACTTGGAAATCACATATAAAATACATACTAATTAAACTATCAAGAAGCATATCTGTGTTGAGTAAAGCTAAGCACGTCCTGGACTATAATTCACTCCGCATGCTTTACTGTTCCCTGGTTTTACCGTACTTAAAATTACTGCTCAGTGGTGTGGGGAAATACGTATAAATGTTCACTTCATGCAATAACTATACTTCAAAAAAGAGCTATAAGAATAATTCATAGTGCTGGTTACCGAGATCATACTAATTCATTATTCTTAAATTAAAAATGTTTAAAATTCAGGGATATTATAGAATATAAAACTGCCTTAATAATGTACAAAGTAAGGAATTATAAAGTACCAAGGAATATCCAAACAATGTTCTCGGATAGAGAGGGGGGATATAATTTTAGGGGGAAATTGAAATTTAAAACTCGCAGTGCTAGGACAACGTTAAAAATGTTCAGTATTTCTATTTGTGGAGTAAAGCTATGGAACAGTTTGAATATGGAGCTCATGAAATGTACAACTATAAACCAGTTCAAAAAAAGCTATAAGGAACAGATCTTTATGAGGTATAGGGAGGAGGAATTACAATAACATGCTATTGATAATATAAGTGTATATATGTGGGTATGGGTACGTACGGATATATATATATATTATATAAAATGTATGTATGTGTATATATATGCATATGCGTAATTGTATATAATATATATGCATAATATGCATAATTATGATATGGGTGTCTGTGTACGTATGGATGTGTATAGTTATAGGTATGTGTGTATATATGTACTGTATATATGTACTGTATATGTGTATATATGCATAACATAAGTATCTGTATATATGATTTGGTCGATATTATACCATGTTGGTATGTCATGGTATGTTGGTATGTTTTCTTTTTTGTTTGTTGCTTTTGTATATATATATATATATATACACTCAGCAAAAATAAAAACTTGACACTCATTATTTTTCAAATAGTGTTTAGAAACTTTTCTTGAAAGAGTTCTTGTTGTGATTATGGTTAAATGCATTGTCAAGGGCATTACGTCACACATTCATTCTACTGGTCGGGCCTGCGTAGCACGTGCAAGAGCACTGCACGCTAAAATCACGTTTCCACGTGACACAAGTGACGTGACCTATTGATACATGTGCAATTGATCTCACGGTAGCAGAGTAGAGTGTCATCTCAGAAAAACAAGGTTTTATGGTTAATTATTCGTTAATTTGCAATGCCACGACTGTCAAACATTCAGCGTGAACGTGCCATTGGCATGCTGAATACGGGAACATCCGTCACTGACGTTGCGAGGGTTATGGGATGCAGTCGACAGACCATCCATAATCTCCAGACACGTCTCCATCAAACTGGCACCACAGCCGACCGCCCCCGTCCTGGTCGACCACGTGTGACGTCACACGCAGAAGACCGACAGATTGTCTTACATCATTTGCGTAATCGGTTTGTCACTGCCACATCCACTGGGAATGAATTGGTTGGAGGTCAAGTGACTGCCCAAACCATTCGAAATCGCCTGCACTCTGCTCTGCATTAAGTTGTGACTCACAGTTTTTGATCATGAACATTGTCGTCGCATTTCCGGTGGAACCGATTCCATGACGAACATGATCTGTATGCTATAGCATCTTTAATGACAAGATAATTGAATACAATCGTTATTTCAAACCTATTTTCCAAAATGTTCAAATTATTGACTTTGAAACGAGTGTAAAGTTTTTATTTTTGTTGAGTTTAGTTTATTATGGCGGAAAGTGACGTTTATTAGCGGTGGTATAGAGGGTTAGGATTTGATAAGTTATTTACTTCTTCCTAATCCTTTCCGAACATTTTTATGTTACTGCCTTGTGGCTACGCTATTCTGTTTGTTTATGATGATGTTTTGATTATTGCATTTTTTTTATATCTTCTTTACTGTTCGGAATAAAGCAATCAATCAATCGTGTTGTCGTGATCTAAAATGTTTAACATAAGAAATTTTCAGCTAATTAAATATTCCTCTATTTACAGTCCTGTGTAAAAGTCTTAGGCACATGTAAAGAAATGCTGTCGACCAAAAATGGCTTAAAAAATAATGAAATGAAATGTTTCAACATTAAAAAAATACTATAAACAGTAAGCAGTAAGCCATAATAAATGAAACAAAGTCAATATTTGGTGTGAGACGACCCTTTGCTTTAGTCTCAGGTCCAATGAGTGCAGTTTTATGCGGAAATGAGCTGGAGGTTTTACTGAGCGTCTTACAGAACCAGCCGCGGTTCTTCTGGACACTTTGACTGTCACATTTGCTTTTTAATTTTGCACCAAAACCCAGCAGCCTTCGTTATGTTTTCTTTTTTAATCTGAAAAGTCGTCTCTTATGTAATATGCTGCTCAGATACGTACAAACTTTTTTTTTTCTGTAACATTTAATTTTGTGCTGGAAAACGAACGTTTGGACTCTAAAATGTTTTTGTACTGACTCAATGTAGACGTCGTCATAAAATAGAAATCTGTAACAAAGCTTGTATGGGGAAAAAAATAGGATGCCTAAGACTTTTGCACAGTACTGTATATTTTTATTCTAGTCAATTGGTTGTTATTGTCGAATAGAATCACAGCTATTTAGCTGCTTACTGCTGCACTTTTATATTTGTCCAGATATCATTACGTACATGATAATCATCATTCCAGCGCTGAAACTAATTCGCAGCCAGCTAGAATGTACTGAGAAATATGAGGAGTGGAGTGGATTAACTACAACAGCTCTATGCGGACAATGCAAAAAATAAACAAAGGTAAAAGAACATACGAAAAGATTATATCGGGTCAATTGTTAAAATATTAAACAGTTGAAGAGTTTCTGTGGTTATGTGAATTTCCTTATAGCTCTGAATTCATCACACAGAATGACAGCGAGTAAAACGCAGACCCGAAACCTTAAGGTATTTGTGTTGTGGTTAAGAAAACGGGTTTTACCAGAACAAAGGAACCACACCTTCTGACTTAAAAAAAAACAACCCTGTATGCAGTGAGAAAAGGTGCTGCTGGGATACTCTAAGTACTGACACTCTTGCATATGAGGAGGATTTTATATAAACTTTGCTTTGTCTATATATCTATTAGTTCTAGTATCAATATATGGTAAGATAGTAACAAGCGATCAGTATCTGACACCAAAAGCGTTATTTTTTCACGACATCAAATAAGAAAATTAATTGTTTGCACGTTTTACAAGGCTGCAGTCTACGCAAGCATTAAAACCACAAATAAATGAGAATTTGAATCCGTATCCGTACTAGGTTCCTGGTTGCCTTTTTATCATTTTCCATTTCGATGTTATCTTATGACCATAGATTGCGAAATACTTTCAAGACTACATTTGATCCAGTGTATTCATTTCAATTCCAAAGCGTACACTTTGCTATAATTGGAAATTAACCGTACTTGGCTCCTAGTAATACGACATGATTAATCAACAACTTCTATGCAAGTCATCAGTGGACAAATAAAGTAGTCTTACCCGACCTTGTGTTAAGACTGTGTTGAACTTCGCTTCAGAGCTGGATGTGTCAACTTTCCATGTTGATACGCCACCACCAACAGAGCGGTACGACTATGTTTACCTCCTCTATCCATTGGCTGTATAAGGGAGGCATCTTTAAGGCAGCAGACACCTCAACAGCCAACAAAACAGGTTTAACCTCAATTACACAGCCTCGGACGCCCTGCCAAACCCGCAAATTCCTTCTCATGACATCTTTCCTTCCAGGAAAAAAAAATCTCATAAAATATTTCCAAAAAAAAAAAACATATAATAATAATTGTCCACACCTGTATCGTCCTGTATGACTCACGTGTTCACCTTTCACTAAAACACACCCACTACTGTTCAGTTCAGCAGCATGGATGATCTAGGTGTGGATGAACTTCTCAGAGAGAGAGAAACACCTTCTGGTATGCAGATTAAGTATCTGTGTTGACAACACATAGTAAACACAAATACTGGGCCACTAAGGAGGTCAAATAATTAAAATATTCCAAGATAACAAAAAAAAAAAAAAGACATTATCGGGTCAAGTAAAATACTTTATTAACTCTTGATTTGTGGAAAAAAATGCATTTTTGATTCTCATGATGCAAATAACAGAAATTGTATTCCTGCTTTCACAAAGTTAAAATGCTTCAAAGAAGTAAGTGAACATTTTTCCCCATAAACATTGACCGAGGTAGCTAAAAAAAAAAAGGAAATAAAACACAAAAGAAAACTAGTGCATAAATGCCAGATAGCAACAGGCTCCCTATAAAGGATCCAGACTTAAATCCTGTGGTGTGAAAGGTTCAGTATGGAAGCTTGAGCCCCATATTTGTTTCTGTGTAATATACAGTACCAGTCAAAAGTTTGTACACCCCCACTCATTCTGTATTTTGACTGTTTTCTACATTGTAGAACAATATTGAAGACATCAATGGGATTGAGATGCTGGCCTCTTCTGCCCCTCGGACCTGCTTGATCCATCCTGGTGCCCTGTGTCTGGTCGGAGTTTTATCGCACCGCTCCTGTGAAGGACGGCCCCATGAGGACAGTTGAGGGTTATACCTGGAGGACGCTCTGGACTCTTACAGTAATGCTTTTGTGGCTGAGGACTACAGTTGTCTTGCTAACTTTAGGACTGCAGTTATCATGAACAGTTTTGCACTCAAGTTTCCATCAATGAAGAGTTTATAACATCAATGAAACTGTCCTCATGTTAAAACTGTTAATGTTATAGTCATGCTGTCTGTTGTTGCCCAAATGAGGATGGGTTCCCTTTTGAGTCCGGTTCCTCTCGAGGTTTCTTCCTCATGTCGTCTGAGGGAGTTTTTCCTTGCCACCGTCGCCACAGGCTTGCTCATTGGGGATAGATTAGCTCATGTTTTAAGTCGTTCAAATTCTGTAAAGCTGCTTTGCGACAATGTTTATTGTTAAAAGCGCTATACAAATAAACTTGACTTGACATCAAAACTGTGAAATAACACATGGAACATGTACAGAATTATCTCATCTCATTATCTCTAGCCGCTTTATCTATCCCAGCTGACTACGGGTGAAAGGCGGGGTACACCCTGGACAAGTCGCCAGGTCATCACAGGGCTGACACATAGACACAGACAACCATTCACACCTACGGTCAATTTAGAGTCACCAGTTAACCTAACCTGCATGTCTTTGGACTGTGGGGGAAACCGGAGCACCCGGAGGAAACCCATGCGGACACGGGGAGAACATGCAAACTCCGCACAGAAAGGCCCTCGCCGGCCATGGGGTTCGAACCCGGACCTTCTTGCTGTGAGGCGACAGCGCTAACCACTACACCACCGTGCCGCCCCACAGAATTATCTGGGAAACAAAAATGCATTTAAACACAAACAAGATCAACTGTGAGCTACTGCTCACTTATGTATACCCCGCTAGCAATCGAAGGAATAGGACACTTATTATGAATGTCGACTTCAACAAATAATTAACCCTGAAACAAGTAAAGAGCAGTGTTCTCCCCAGGGATTTCAGATAGCATCCTGATAAACTGTCATTTTGAAAATTAGCATTTTGCTTCTTGAAAATCCACCCGATATGTTTTGTAAATACATTAAGTTGGTAAACAGGAAGTCGATATGGGACAGACCTGAAAACGGTATGCACGGTATAGAACCCCAAGCTGAAGTTTGGTACCAAGTGGCTATGATTTGTGGTTGCTGAGAAAAGGGGGTTTTCGGACGGATGGACAGAGGTAAACCAGTAAACCCCCACCCCTGGAGCGGGGGTATAAAAATACGCTTCATATTTTAGATTCTTCATAGTACCCACTGTTTCCCTTGATGACGCTTTGCACACTATTGGCATTATCTTAACCAGCTTCATGAGGTAGTCACCTGGAATGCTTTTCAATTAACAAGCGTGCTTCATCATAAGTTAATTAGTGCAATTTCTTGCCTTCTTAATGTGTTTGAGATCAAACAGTAAATAGTAAATAATAAAAATACAGTAAATAGCCCTATTCAACACCACAACTGTAGTAATCCATATTATGTCAAGAACCGCTCAAGTAAGGAAAAAGAAATGACATCCATCATTACTTTAAGACACAAAGTGACTTTTAAATAACAAAAATAAAGAAAAAAACATTGAAGTAGAAGGTTTGTCCAAACTTTTGACTGGTACTCTATTTTTTACTTATTTAAAACGGCGTTTTATCATGCATGACAAAATTCTCAAATTCAGAATACACTCTCAGTAAATAAAGTACATTACTGTACCTTTAGGGGTACAATGGCTTGTCACTGGGGCAGTATCCTCTAAGGTATTTATTTGTACCCTTTACATACTGATTGGGAACACACACACACACAAAATATATATACAGTGGGGCAAAAAAGTATTTAGTCAGTCACCAATTGTGCAAGTTCTCCCACTTAAAAAGATGAGAGAGGCCTGTAATTTTCATCATAGGTATACCTCAACTATGAGAGACAGAATGAGAAAAAAAATCCAGGAAATCACATTGTCTGATTTTTAAAGAATTTATTTGCAAATTATGGTGGAAAATAAGTATTTGGTCAATAACAAAAGTTCATCTCAATACTTTGTTATATACCCTTTGTTGGCAATGACAGAGGTCAAACGTTTTCTGTAAGTCTTCACAAGGTTTTCACACACTGTTGCTGGTATTTTGGCCCATTCCTCCATGCAGATCTCCTCTAGAGCAGTGATGTTTTGGGGCTGTCACTGGGCAACACGGACTTTCAACTCCCTCCAAAGATCTATGGGGTTGAGATCTGGAGACTGGCTAGGCCACTCCAGGACCTTGAAATGCTTCTTACGAAGCCACTCCTTCGTTGCCCGGGCGGTGTGTTTGGGATCATTGTCATGCTGAAAGACCCAGCCACGTTTCATCTTCAATGCCCTTGCTGATGGAAGGAGGTTTTCACTCAAAATCTCACGATACATGGCCCCATTCATTCTTTCCTTTACACGGATCAGTCGTCCTGGTCCCTTTGCAGAAAAACAGCCCCAAAGCATGATGTTTCCACCCCCATGCTTCACAGTAGGTATGGTGTTCTTTGGATGCAACTCAGCATTCTTTCTCCTCCAAACACAAGTTGAGTTTTTACCAAAAAGTTCTATTTTGGTTTCATCTGACCATATGACATTCTCCCAGTCCTCTTCTGGATCATCCAAATGCTCTCTAGCAAACTTCAGACGGGCCTGGACATGTACTGGCTTAAGCAGGGGGACACGTCTGGCACTGCAGGATTTGAGTCCCTGGCGGTGTAGTGCGTTACTGATGGTAGCCTTTGTTACTTTGGTCCCAGCTCTCTGCAGGTCATTCACTAGGTCCCCCCGTGTGGCTCTGGGATTTTTGCTCACCGTTCTTGTGATCATTTTGACCCCACAGTGTGAGATCTTGCGTGGAGCCCCAGATCGAGGGAGATTATCAGTGGCCTTGTATGTCTTCCATTTTCTAATAATTGCTCCCACAGTTGATTTCTTCACACCAAGCTGCTTACCTATTGCAGATTCAGTCTTCCCAGCCTGGTGCAGCTCTACAATTTTGTTTCTGGTGTCCTTTGACAGCTCTTTGTTCTTGGCCATAGTGGAGTTTGGAGTGTGACTGTTTGAGGTTGTGGACAGGTGTCTTTTATACTGATAACGAGTTCAAACAGGTGCCATTAATACAGGTAACGAGTGGAGGACAGAGGAGCCTCTTAAAGAAGAAGTTACAGGTCTGCGAGAGCCAGAAATCTTGCTTGTTTGTAGGTGACCAAATACTTATTTTACCGAGGAATTTACCAATTAATTCATTAAAATTCCTTCAATGTGATTTCCTGGATTCTTTCCCCCCATTCTGTCTCTCATAGTTGAAGTGTACCTATGATGAAAATTACAGGCCTCTCTCATCTTTTTAAGTGGGAGAACTTGCACAATTGGTGGCTGACTAAATACTTTTTTGTCCCACTGTATATATATACACACACACACACAGTGCCTTGAAAAAGTATTCATCCCCCTTTGTGTTTGTCCTGTTAGGAATGGACAAAAATCCGAGTGGCTAGACGTGTTAAGCTACTAGAGACATACCCCAAGAGACTTGCAGCTGTAATTGCAGCTCTACAAAGTATTGACTTTGGGGGGTGAATACCGATACACACTCCAGATTTCTGTTTTTTCATCTTAATTATTGTTTGTGTCACAATAAAACAACAATGTGCATCTTTAAAGTGGTAGGCAAGTTGTGTAAATCAAATGGTCCTAACTCTCCAAAAATCCATTTTAATTCCAGCTTGTAATGCGACAAAACAGGACAAACACCAAGGGGGATGAATACTTTTGCAAGGCACGGTGTATGTATATATCTTTTTGACCCTAAAAAGGTATGGTACACAGTTACTCTGAGGTCCAGTAATGAGCTCTAATGGGTACATTAGTATAGACTGTATCTTGGGGGACAGAAGTGGACTCCTACTGTACCCCTAATTCTGACAGTGTACAAATTTCTACTTTCTAGATAAATTATACAGAAATACATATGTGATGAGAGCATAAAACAAGCAGCAGATTTCTCATAAACTGTGGTAACAGATCAGATGGCATTTAATTTACCTCTAAACTGCTATGACACTGTTGTCAAATTCCCAACACAAGTGTGATCATGTAACCATGATGTAAAGAAATCCCAGTCCATTTGAGGTTTTTTAATCAAACTGATACAAAGTCTGTAAAACCACTGAACAACCGCTCAAGATCAGCGCTTCTATTTAAGCTTATTTAGCATTACCATTATTTGGATAAAATCAGTCATTCGTCTCTTCCGTGCAGAAGTTTCTGAAAAACTGAATTTCTTTTTTGCGGAGAGCAGATGGGCTGTCAAACTCCACCACCTTCCCCGCATGCATCACCAGAACTCTGTCAGAGTCCATGATGGTGTTGAGTCTGTTGGATGACAGAGAGAGCACAATGGTGAGGTCACTCTAATTCATGTAGTCTTTTACAAACATCAACATCTCCACATGAATGGATTTCCAAACCGATTTCCATCTGTGGGGTCCAAGCACCTTTGGAAATCAGTGCAGCCAGTTCTCAGTTCTTACCAATAAAGGGACCACTCAGGGTCCCATCTAGGGTGAATGCTAGTCCTCATCCTACCTTGCTGGTAGCCGTTGAGCTAGCTAGTGGGTAGGAAATGGCAAATAATCAAAATTTAGAGAAAATGGTGTCCAACAAGAGACAGTAAATGATAAAAGCAGGAGGACTATATAATATTTTTATTGGCCAAAGGCAGCTGCTGTGTCTTGCTCAGGCTCTTCCGACTGAAGCTAACGTACATGTATATTCAGATTGTTGTTTGGGTTGTTTTGTTAAGCAGACCAAGAAAACAGTACTGCACAGGACATCGCTTGAATAGTTTATTTCCTTCTTTGTAGGTTTTATGTGTCGATGATGCTACAGCCAGCATAGATCCAAAAACAAACAAACAAGTATCCAACCCTCCTAACAAATAGGAAGGAAAGAGGCAAGACTAAATGTGCATTCATATAACGTTATTCATCTGAGTCAGCACATACTCATGTTTTTTTGTTTTTTAAATTGTATCTCGTTGTTACCAGAGGACTAGCCCCCCACTGTAACCCCAGCTATGCAATAGGAGAGAGGCCGAGGGCTACAGAAACGGAGACTGGCGCCGCCTAATGCACCATACGGCAGGGGAAGGACTTTAAACTTTTTATGTCTCCGCCACCGTAAAGTGCAGGAGGCATTATGTTTTCGGGTTGTCCGTCTGTCCGTCCTGAAACCTTGTGAACGCGATATCTCAAAGGCTAATGAAAGGAATTTCACCAAACTTTCACCATTTGTGCACTTTGGGACAAACATGAACTGATTAGATTTTGAGGTCAAAAGGTCTAAGGTCAAGGTCACTGTGAGGTCAAATGTCTGTCCGAGAACCTTGTGAATACAGTATCTCCAAGGCTAATACAAGTAATTTCACCAGGTCAAGATTACTGTGAGGTCAAATGTCCATCCCCAAATCACAACTTAATAAGGCGTGTAGTCTTCCAGGCGGAGGCATCGCCATCAACACCGTTGGCGTCGAGTTCTATCTAGTTTTTAATTATATCTCAGTGTTAACTATAAGAAATGCCTGTTGAAAGCTGATTAGATGATGGTGGCTATATTTTTGAAGTAACCCAGTCATCACTAAAAATTCACTTACTTTTATCATAATGCACTTGAGATCTATCAGATTTAAGTTTCCCAAGAAACATCTATCTAAACTAAGAACCGTCCCATATGAATGACCACACACACCCTTAGCAACCTGCCTCAGAATCTACTCCGAAACGACATTCAAGTTTATTGTGAATCAGCTTGAAATACAGTGCCCTTACAGCCTTACAACCACGAACTTAAAAGTTTTTTTTATTGAGATTTTATGTGATAGACCAACACAGAGTAGCACATAATTGTGAAGTGAAACGAAAATGGTAAATGGTCTTCAAAATTTTAAATAAATAAAAATCTGAAAAATGTGGTGTGCATTAGTATTCAGCCCCCCTGCGTCAATACTTTGTACAGCCACCTTTTGCTGCAATTACAGCTGCAAGTCTTTTGTGGTATGTCTCTACCAGCTTTGCACATCTAGACGCTGAAATTTTTGCCCATTCTTCTTTGCAAAATAGCTCAAGCTCAGCCAGATTGGATGGAGAGCGTCTGTGAACAGCAATTTTCAAGTCTTGCCACAGATGCTCAATGGGATTTAGATCTGGACTTTGACTGGGCCATTCTAACACATGAATATTCTTCGATCTAAACCATTCCATTGTAGCTCTGGCTGTATGTTTAGGGTCATTGTCTTGCTGGAAGGTGAATCTCCTTCCCAGTCTCAAGTCTTTTGCAGCCTCCAACAGGTTTTCTTCCAGGATTGCCCTGTATTTAGCTCCATCCATCTTCCCATCAACTCTGACCAGCTTCCCTGTCCCTGCTGAAGAAAAGCATCCCCATAGCATGATGCTGCCACCACCATGTTTCACAGTGGGGATGGTGTGTGCAGGGTGATGAGCAGTGTTAGTTTTCCACCACACATAGTGCTTTGCATTTAGGCCAAAAAGTTCAACTTTGGTCTCATCTGACCAAAGCACCTTCTTCCACACATTTGCTGTGTCCCCTACATGGCTTCTTATGCCTGTCTTTCAACAATGGCTTTCTTCTCGCCACTCTTCCAAAAAGGCCAGATTTGTGGAGTGTACGACTTATAGTTGTCCTGTGCACAGATTCTCCCACCTGAGCTGTGGATTTCTGCAGCTCCTCCAGAGTGATCATGGGCCTCTTGGCTGCTTCTCTGACCAGTGCTCTCCTTGCTCGCTCTGTCAGTTTAGGTGGACGGCCATGTCTTGGTAGGTTTGCAGTTGTGCCATACTTTTTCCATTTTTGAATGATGGATTGAACAGTGCTTCTTGAGATGTTCAGAGCTTGGGATATTTTTTTATAACCTAACCCTGCTCTAAACTTCTCCAGAACTTTATCCCTGACCTGTCTGGTGAGTTCTTTGGTCTTCATGATGCTGTTTGTTCTTCAGTGTTCTCTAACAAACCACTGAGGCCTTCACAGAACAAGTGTATTTATCTCATCTCATTATCTCTAGCCGCTTTATCCTGTTCTACAGGGTCGCAGGCAAGCTGGAGCCTATCCCAGCTGACTACGGGCGAAAGGCGGGGTACACCCTGGACAAGTCACCAGGTCATCACAGGGCTGACACATAGACACAGACAACCATTCACACTCACATTCACACCTACGGTCAATTTAGAGCCACCAGTTAACCTAACCTGCATGTCTTTAGACTGTGGGGGAAACCGGAGCACCCGGAGGAAACCCACGCGGACACGGGGAGAACATGCAAACTCCACACAGAAAGGCCCTCGCCGGCCACGGGGCTCGAACCCGGACCTTCTTGCTGTGAGGCGACAGCACTAACCACTACACCACCGTGTCGCCTCGTGAGGATAACATAAAAGAGGTAAATGACTGGGCTTCAGTGTGTCACAGCAGACAAGTTTTCACCCAAGAGATTGTGAGATTTGAGTTCGAACCCTGACGAAGCCACAGCCATCCGTGGCCGGGACGCCAAGGCAGTACTTTTGTCTTTTCAAGCAGCAGGTCGAAAAACATACAGCAGCTGGCTTCCTGTGTCTCAGAGGAGGCGAATGCTGGCCCTCACCCTACCTTACTGGTAGCTGTTGAGCTAGCGAGTAGGAAATGGCAAATGATCAAAATATGGAGAAAATAGTATCCAAAAACAAACAAACCAACCCACCCAAAAGCAAATTTAAAAAAAACATAGGAGAGACAGTAAATGATAAAAGCAGGAGGAATATATAATATTTTTATTTATTTAATTGGCGGTTTGAAACTGGGAAATAAGTGTTTCTTTTTTCTTTTTCCACTCTGTAATAAACTTCTGTACTCAGCTATAGTTATATTTTTAACGAAGCCTATCAATGACTTTGGTAAAACACGGTGCTTGTTCAAGTAGAAAATAATATGGCACTTACCTGTGGGCAATGGTGAGCACTGTCTTGTGCTTAAATCTTTCTCGGATAGTTTTCTGTAAAAGCATGTCAGTCTTGTGATCTACGCTGGCTGTAGCTTCGTCGATACATAAAACCTACAAAGAAGGCAATAAACTGTTCAAATGATGTCCTGTTGTCTTGGTCTGCTTAACAACAACAACAAAAAAAAACCCCACCAAGCAACAATCTGAATATACACCTACGTTAGCTTCAGTCAGAAGAGCCCGAGCAAGACACAGCAGCTGCCTTTGGCCAACTGAAAGAGACTTTCCTCTCTCTCCGACTGCAGCATCCAACCCTCCTGACAAACAGCAAGGAAAAAGGCGAGACAAAATATTTTCTGTGCACTCATTCATGCACATAAATAACATAAATATGACGCACACACCTATTCTTCGAACTATGTCTCCTAGGTGACATTGCTCCAAAGCGTCTAGTAGCCGATGTTCGAGCTGACGCCCACAGGGGTCGAGGTTCTCTCTCACCGAGTGAGAGAATAAAAAGGGATCCTGGGGGATGATGGCCAGCTTGGACCTATAAAGGACATCACATGTTTGCGACTTATACAGGGTGAATTTAAAAAAAAAAAAAAAGGGAGAAATGTCGCTTAATGAATTTCAGTCAAATACTCAAAGTGTCATCATGCAGACTACACTGCATGGCTCACCTAAGCTGAGAAAGCCCAACTTGACTGATGTCCTCTCCGTCCAGGAGTATGCATCCTTGCTTCAGTTCCACCATACGAAACAGTGCCAGGAACAGACTAGACTTCCCCGAGCCAGTGCGTCCAATGATACCCACCCTTTCACCTGGCTTCACCATAAAGCTAACGCCATCCAGAGCATTGGGCAATCCAGGCCGATACGCCAAAACAGCTGCGTCAAACTCCACTCGACCATGCTCCGGCCAGGAAGCTGGAAGCTAGTTAGAAATGTACACAATTAGGTTACGTTATAAATATAACACAACTCTCCAATACTCTATGTAGAACTGAGGGTGACTGTTTCTCTCACCGTTGCTTTGCCATGCTGTGGTTCCAGAGGGATGGAGGTGGAATACTCCTCAGTACGCTCCACGCTCACCAGCTGCATCTCAGTCTGGGCGAAGCTAAAGATCAGTCCTGACAGCAGGTTAGTGATGGTCAGAGCATAGGACAGAGCCAGACCCACCATACCTAGACCAAACACAGACACAGCAACTTCAGTATTAAGCACTTGCTCAAACGCCAACAACGTGGCATCAGTTTCAGTTTCCTGGAGCTAAAATGTTTTCAGACTTGTGCACAGTTTGTAAAGCAATTTAAATGTCTATATTATTTCAAAGGCTTCCTAATACTGTCTCCTTCACGTTTTATACTTTCTTCGTCAAATGGCTTCAACAAAGGTAAAAAAAAAAGAAAGGCTGTTGACAGAACGACTGTTTAGAGCTGCTGGAATGGACGCAATAACAGGAACTTGCTTGTTTATTGGTTGTTCCACAACAGAAAACATTAAAGGTGTTTGTAATTAAAATTGATGAGGAGTATTCACCCCTTTCACATATCCCACAATCCACTGCGCGGTTGGGAATTTCCAATGGCCAGGCCCAGGCTGCTGATAACGGTACAAAAACCAGTACTGGCCTATATAATCAGTTTCAATGTTCAAATATTATTACAGTGGTGCTTGAAAGTTTGTGAACCCTTTAGAATTTTCTATATTTCTGCATAAATATGACCTAAAACAACATCAGATTTTCACACAAGTCCTAAAAGTAGATAAAGAGAACCCAGTTAAACAAATGAGACAAAAAAATATTATACTTGGTCATTTATTTATTGAGGAAAATGATCCAATATTACAGATCTGTGAGGGGCAAAAGTATGTGAAACTCTAGGATTAGCAGTTAATCTGAAGGTGAAATTAGAGTCAGGTGTTTTCAGTCAATGGGATGACAATCAGGTGTGAGTGGGCACCCTGTTTTATTTAAAGAACAGAGATCTATCAAAGTCTGATCTTCACAACACATGTTCGTGGAAGTGTATCATGGCACGAACAAAGGAGATTTCTGAGGACCTCAGAAAAAGCGTTGTTGATGCTCATCAGGCTGGAAAAGGTTACAAAACCATCTCTAAAGAGTTTGGACTCCACCAATTCACAATCAGACAGATTGTGTACAAATGGAGGAAACTCAAGACCATTGTTACCCTCCCCAGGAGTGCTCGACCAACAAAGATCACTCCAAGAGCGAGGCGTGTAATAGTCGGCGAGGTCACAAAGGACCCCAGGGTAATTTCTAAGCAACTGAAGGCCTCTCTCACATTGGCTAATGTTAATGTTCATGAGTCCACCATCAGGAAAACACTGAACAACAATAGTGTGCATGGCAAGGTTGCAAGGAGAAAGCCACTGCTCTCCAAAAAGAACATTACTGCTCGTCTGCAGTTTGCTAAAGATCACATGGACAAGCCAGAAGGCTATTGGAAAAATGTTTGTGAACGGATGAGACCAAAATAGAACTTTTTGGTTTCAATGAGAAGCGTTATGTTTGGAGAAAGGAAAACACTGCATTCCAGCATAAGAACCTTATCCCATCTGTGAAACATGGTGGTGGTAGTATCATGGTTTGGGCCTGTTTTGCTGCATCTGGGCCAGGACGGCTTGCCATCCTTGATGGAACAATGAATTCTGAATTATACCAGTGAATTCTAAAGGAAAATGTCAGGACATCTGTCCATGAACTGAATCTCAAGAGAAGGTGGGTCATGCAGCAAGACAACGACCCTAAGCACACAAGTCGTTCTACCAAAGAATGGTTAAAGAAGAATAAAGTTAATGTTTTGGAATGGCCAAGTCAAAGTCCTGACCTTAATCCAATCGAAATGTTGTGGAAGGACCTGAAGCGAGCAGTTCATGTGAGGAAACCCACCAACATCCCAGAGTTGAAGCTGTTCTGTACGGAGGAATGGGCTAAAATTCCTCCAAGCCGGTGTGCAGGACTGATCAACAGTTACCGCAAACGTTTAGTTGCAGTTATTGCTGCACAAGGGGGTCACACCAGATACTGAAAGCAAAGGTTCACATACCCTTACTTTTGCCACTCACAGATATGTAATTTTGGATCATTTTCCTCAATAAATAAATGACCAAGTATAATATTTTTGTCTCATTTGTTTAACTGGGTTCTCTTTATCTACTTTTAGGACTTGTGTGAAAATCTGATGTTGTTTTAGGTCATATTTATGCAGAAATATAGAAAATTCTAAAGGGTTCACAGACTTTCAAGCACCACTGTATGTTCAAATATCGGATGTTAAAATATTATTACAGGGTTACATGGTCTCACAGATTTTTTTTTCAAGATTAACACTGCTCGAAATGATTGCACGTTTACAATTTGTCATCAGTGTAAATGTACACTGTTAATGTTGTTGGCCAGAGTTATAGTGCTGAGTAGTTGGAATGTGCATTTCGTGTAAACAATGCAGAGTGTGAAAGAGGTGTATGGGTGATGAAATAACGATGACTGATTAAAAGCTTCTGCGCCAAAATTGAAAAATACCACGAAGCCAGTAACTAGACATGTAAAAGCAATCTAATAACACCACATTTCAGCTTGCATCCGATATCTGAACACTGAAACTGATTATTTGGCCCAATATTGTTTTTTGTCCTGTTACCAGCAGCCTGGGTCTGGCCACCAGAAGTTCCCAACCACGCAGTGGATTGTGGGATATGTACGTAAAAGGGGCGGATGATGCTTTACACTAGGCCCAATTATCAGCAGTTAATTTTTGCTGAATCATACAGGAACAGGATCCGACACCTCTCGAATTTTATAGTGCCTGCGTTCTGGAACTTATTTATGTAGATCAGGCACCTCGGCAGCTTTTTTCCCTTTTAATAAAATAAAATCCTTTTAATGAATGATCGTTTTTTATGTGTCACCTCCTTTCCAAAAATACAATTGGCTCATTTCCATCCATCCATTATCTGTAGCCGCTTTATCCTGTTCTACAGGGTCGCAGGCAAGCTGGAGCCTATCCCAGCTGACTACGGGCGAAAGGCGGGGTACACCCTGGACAAGTCGCCAGGTCATCACAGGGCTGACACATAGACACAGACAACCATTCACACTCACATTCACACCTACGCTCAATTTAGAGTCACCAGTTAACCTAAACTGCATGTCTTTGGACTGTGGGGGAAACCGGAGCACCCGGAGGAAACCCACGCGGACAACATGCAAACTACACACAGAAAGGCCCTCGCCAGCCGCTGGGCTTGAACCCAGGACCCTCTTGCTGTGAGGCGACAGTGCTAACCACTACACCACCGTGCCGCCCCCGGCTCATTTCCATGACGACCAACTGGTAACCAGTAATCATAAAGTAGCGATATCGGTTACGTGCTCATATTATGGATTTGGTGAAATCTTGTGAATTCAGAAAGAAGTAATAGTCGGGCTGTTAAGGTGAGAAATTGTTCACTTTGTGACAGAAGTATGAAATATGGCACACTAGCTCAAGTTGACACATATAATAAATCCAGAAATAGGGGCGTTTCAAATTCGGCTTCTCAACCCTGGAATACGCATGTGCAAAATCAACCCAACATGAAAACGAGGCTAAACGAATTTTCTTTTGCTTTCAAGGTATTTTTATAAGATTGCTTACAAAAAAATGACACACTGATTGAATGTCTACCTCACAAATAGAGAATTTCTTGTTCTCAAAGACATCAAGTGATTAGTCACATGACATAGGGATACAGTATTAAGTAAATAAAAAGGCTGCCAGAAGAGCATTTTTGCAGTTCAAAGTTTTAGCTGTTAATATGGGGGCAGCACGGTGGTGTAATGGTTAGCGCTGTCGCCTCACAGCAAGAAGGTCCGGGTTCGAGCCCCGTGGCCGGCGAGGGCCTTTCTGTGTGGAGTTTGTATGTTCTCCCCGTGTCCGCGTGGGTTTCCTCCAGGTGCTCCGGTTTCCCCCACAGTCCAAAGACATGCAGGTTAGTAAATGTGTTACGTTCATTATGTCTTCTTCTTAAATCAAAATAATTAGTTTTTCTTTTGTTTCAGACATGTAAAAGCTTTTTTACCTTTACCTGACATGTTTCGACGGTGTAACTTCCGTCTTCATCAGAGGGTCCATCAGAGGGACCCTCTGATGAAGACGGAAGTTACACCGTCGAAACATGTCAGGTAAAGGTAAAAAAGCTTTTACATGTCTGAAACAAAAGAAAAACTAATTATTTTGACATGCAGGTTAGGTTAACTGGTGACTCTAAATTGAGCGTAGGTGTGAATGTGAGTGTGAATGGTTGTCTGTGTCTATGTGTCAGCCCTGTGATGACCTGGCGACTTGTCCAGGGTGTACCCTGCCTTTCGCCCGTAGTCAGCTGGGATAGGCTCCCGCTTGCCTGCGACCCTGTAGAACAGGATAAAGCGGCTAGAGATAATGAGATGAGCTGTTAATATGGATTCATGTGATATCAAAATATTGCAAAAAATACCTCTCTTGTCATTACTGATTACAATCCCTGCCACAGAAGCATAAAGAAAATTCGTTTAGCCTCGTTTTCATGTTGGGTCGATTTTGCACATGCGTATTCCAGGGTTTAGAAGCCTAATTTGAAATGCCCCTATATCTAGAATTATTACGTCAACTTGAGCTAGTGTGCCAAATTTCATGCTTCTATTACAAAACAAACAATTCCTTTTTTTTGCTTAACAGCCGGACTATAAGTGGAAGTGATGAGGCGTTCACAGATTTTACCTCTGTGTCGTATGTGTAGTTTTGGATTTCTAAAGAACAACGAACAGGCGCAGGTGAGCAGAGAAAACTGACACACTTTGGGAGGAGACTCATGTTTGTTGTGAAGTTCAGCGCATACTGTGAAGCTTAAATATAACAAATGTTCAGCTGACTCGTCCAGTCCTGCCACTCAATCACCGAAGCATTTTAATTAGCACTACGTCTAAGACAGCATTCGACACTATTGTCAACGCTTGGAACACTGTTGTGTCTGTATGTCGCGGGACATTTTCCCTCCCTGCCCTTTTGCAGGATCACCTCTCCCTTGGAATTAAGAGCTGCCCATCGATACATCATCATCGTTACATGGTTCAATTTTCCTGATATTTGATCAGGGTCAGACAGAAGGGCATGGTGTCACTGAGTAGTACAGATGGGTTCAGTGTAGGTATAGTTTTATGGCGTATTCACACCTACGTTGTTTGGTCCGGACCAAACAAACCAAATTTCCCTTGGTCCGGACCTTTTGGGTTGGTCTGAATACAAACCACCGAACTCTGGTCCGGACCAAACAAGCGGACCGAGACCGAGCTGCAAGGTCGGACTCGGTCCGGACCAAAGGAACCGTGGTGCGGACCTTTTGGAGGTGTGAAAGCAGACCGGACCTAATCTGACAGTTTTGCTTTTTTGTACCTCGGGAGCTTCCGTCGTTTGTCGAGCATTATGGGAAACAGAGTCTTGACACTCCACTGCAAAGTGCAAACACTGTTTCGGTTGTCAAGGGAACCTTACAACAGTCGTTCAGTCATTCAGCCCAGTGGTAGGCTAGACTACAGAGTACAAAAAATGAGTAGGGGGCAAACGTGGGCCGAGGAAGAAACGCGTACCCTTGTGGATATATGGGCAGATGTCCACATATCTGAGCTTTTGAAGAGAACACACAAAAATGCCGACGTGTTTGCTGTATTCAGTGAGAAAATGAAGGAGAAGGGGTTCACGCGCTCCCCAGAACATTCATTATCTCTAGCCGCTTTATCCTTCTACAGGGTCGCAGGCAAGCTGGAGCCTATCCCAGCTGACTACGGGCGAAAGGCGGGGTACACCCTGGACAAGTCGCCAGGTCATCACAGGGCTGACACATAGACACAGACAACCATTCACACTCGCATTCACACCTACGGTCAATTTAGAGTCACCAGTTAACCTAACCTGCATGTCTTTGGACTGTGGGGGAAACCGGAGCACCCGGAGGAAACCCACGCGGACACGGGGAGAACATGCAAACTCCGCACAGAAAGGCCCTCGCCGGCCATGGGGCTCGAACCCAGGACCTTCTTGCTGTGAGGCGACAGCGCTAACCACTACACCACCGTGCCGCCCTCCCCAGAACAATGTCGGCTAAAAGTGAAGAGACTCCGTCAGACCTGCATTAAAATCAGGGACATTCTTTCAAAAAGTGGCGGTACTAGCGACGCAGAAAAGAAATTCATCTAATGCGTGAAGAGCCAGAACTGTCACAACATGATGTGCGCTCATCAGCGCTATCCTCCGTAGCCGCCTTGCCCTTTGTCGTCGTCGTTGATAAATTACTTGTACAACAGCATAGTAATCGCACAATTGTGAAAACAGTAAAAACTGGAAAAAACATATAGCTTTGATGACATTAAAAAGAATAACAGCACGGAAAGCCTCCATGACTACTTTTGAACTTAACGCTTTGTGCGCGTGTCGTCTCTGACCAATAGCTGAACGACCTCAGGGCACGTGGCTTTGTTGACAGATTTTGGTCCGCTTACTAAAATGTACAGTGTGAAAGCGAACCGCACCAAAATGAAAAAATAAAAAAAACATTTGGTTCGGACCAAAGCAAGTGAACTATCAAACTATCCTGGTCTGAATACACCCTTAGAACTGCAGTCAAAGAACTTTTCTGAAAAATCCTCATATGTAATTTCACGTTAGGTGTCTATCTCGCATATTGTAGTGAAAAATTATGAACATTTTATGAAGATCACGTCGAAATGATGTCAGAAATCCTGTCAGAGTACCTCAAATAGCCAGTAGTGATTCTGGACATTTATTTACACTCACTGGCCACTTTATTAGGAACACCCCTGCTGTTTTATGCAGTTCTCTAATCAGCCGATCCCATGACAGCAGCACGATGCATAAAATCATGCAAATACAGTGGTGCTTGAAAGTTTGTGAACCCTTTAGAAATTTCTATATTTCTGCATAAATATGACCTAAAACAACATCAGATTTTCACACAAGTCCTAAAAGTAGATAAAGAGAACCCAGTTAAACAAATGAGAAAAAAATATTATACTTAGCCATTTATTTATTAAGGAAAATGATCCAATATTATATATCTGTGAGTGGCAAAAGTATGTGAACCTTTGCTTTCAGTATCTGGTGTGACCCCCTTGTGCAGCAATAACTGTAACTAAACGTTTGCGGTAACTGTTGATCAGTCCTGCACACCGGCTTGGAGGAATTTTAGCCCATTCCTCCATACAGAACAGCTTCAACTCTGGGATGTTGGTTGGTTTCTTCACAGGAACTGCTCGCTTCAGGTTCTTCCACAACATTTCCATTGGATTAAGGTCAGGACTTTGACTTGGCCATTCCAAAACATTAACTTTATTCTTCTTTAACCATTCTTTGGTAGAACGACTTGTGTGCTTCGGGTCGTTGTCTTGCTGCATGACTCACCTTCTCTTGAGATTCAGTTCATGGACAGATGTTCTGACGTTTTCCTTTATAATTCGCTGGTGTAATTCAGAATTCATTGTTCCATCAATGATGGCAAGCCGTCCTGGCCCAGATGCGGCAAAACAGGCCCAAACCATGACACTCCCACCACCATGTTTCACAGATGGGATAAGGTTCTTATGCTGGAATGCAGTGTTTTCCTTTCTCCAAACAGAACACTTCTCATTGAAACCAAAAAGTTCTATTTTGGTCTCATCCGTCCACAAAACATTTTTCCAATAGCCTTCTGGCTTGTACACATGATCTTTAGCAAACTGCAGACGAGCAGCAATGTTCTTTTTGGAGAGCAGTGGCTTTCTCCTTGCAACCCTGCCATGCACACCATTGTTGTTCAGTGTTCTCCTGATGGTGGACTCATGAACATTAACATTAGCCAATGTGAGAGAGGCCTTCAGTTGCTTAGAAGTTACCCTGGGGTCCTTTGTGACCTCGCCAACTATTACATGCCTTACTCTTGGAGTGATCTTTGTTGGTAAACCACTCCTGGGGAGGGTAACAATGATCTTGAATTTCCTCCATTTGTACACAATCTGTCTGACTGTGGATTGGTGGAGTCCAAACTCTTTAGAGATGGTTTTGTAACCTTTTCCAGCCTGATGAGCATCAACAACGCTTTTTCTGAGGTCCTCAGAAATCTCCTTTGTTCATGCCATGATACACTTCTACAAACATGTGTTGAGAAGATCAGACTTTGATAGATCCCTGTTCTTTAAATAAAACAGGGTGCCCACTCACACCTGATTGTCATCCCATTGATTGAAAACACCTGACTCTAATTTCACCTTCAAATTAACTGCTAATCCGAGAGGTTCACATACTTTTGCCACTCACAGATATGTAATATTGGATCATTTTCCTGAATAAATAAATTACCAAATATAATATTTTTGTCTCATTTATTTAACTGGGTTCTCTTTATCTACTTTTAGGACTTGTGTGAAAATCTGATGATGTTTTAGGTCATATTTATGCAGAAATATAGAAAATTCTAAAGGGTTCACAAACTTTCAAGCACCACTGTACAAATCAAGAGCTTCAGGTAATGTTCACAATGTTCAAACATCAGAATGGGGAAAATTGTGATCTCAGAGTGCGACTTTCTTTCACTGTGGCACTGTGGGTGTTGGTTTGAGCCAGATGGACTGGTTTGAGTATTTCAGAAACTGCTGATCTCCTGAGGTTTTCACACACAACACAGTGGTGCGGAAAACAAAAAACACAGAGTGGGTGACAGTTCTGTGGGTGGAAACAAACACCTTGTTAAGAGAGGTCAGAGGAAAATAGCCAGATTGGTTCGAGCTGCCATGAAAGATATAGTAACTCATATAATCACTCTTTACAACCGTGGTGAACAGAAAAGCATCTCAGCATGCAACAGCAGAACAGCACACTGGGTTCCGCTCCTGCAGCCAAGAACAGGAATCTTAGAATCAAGAACAAGTTCCTATTAAAGTGGCCAGTGAGCGTATGTAACTTGCGTTCCCAAAATCCTATAAGGTTGGCTAGCTGTTTAGCATTAGCAGTGAAATTCATGAACAATTGTGAATGTTGTGAAAACAAAGTAAGAGTGAGGAAAGCAGAGGACCAACCTGGATCAACGGATCTTATCTGGTGCTGGACCACGGCGATTATACTAATGCCGGTCACTACAGCGACGCCAATCATCTGCAGCCGAATGTCTAGCCACTGCATGGCGGCATTACTGATGAACACACAGCGCTGGTTCTGATCCAACCGCCTCTCATTCTCCTCCTCAAACCTGCATGAGTATAAATTGAGTGCTGACAGTTAAGTCTAGCGTTATAAAACGAAGTTGACTGGAAGACTTAGAGAGGAAACACAGAGGCTGCATTAAGAGACATCACTCTAACCTGGCAGTGTGTCCACTGGCCCGCACTGTTGCCAGGCCACTGAGTGTCTCGGAGAAGTGTGAATAGACTGGTGAAAGTGTGAGGCTGCACAAACGTTTGAGCTCACGGGAGGAATGCCGATAAAACCTCTGAGTTTGGTAGTACAGCACCCCTAGTGGAAAGAGAGGGAGCAGCACCCAGGGGAGCCCATAGCTCATCACCACCAGCATGCCCAACAACCCGAAAACATTGGCTAGAAGGATGTTGAGGACAAAAGGCAGCGAGTCATCTATGCTATAGATGTCAGAGGAGAAGCGATTTAGGATTCGGCCCAGAGGAGTGGTGTCAAAGAACGTCACCGTTGCCTGGAATTAAGAATGAAATATAGCAATATTAGCTGAATGAGAGATGAACAAAAGAAATAAGATCAATGAAAAAATAATAGGAATTAATTTCAAGGCTTTATATCAGACACTGCAATGATTCCTAGTCAATTCTATTATTTTCTTCATATGGGATGCTTGAAAGTTTGTGAACCCTTTAGAATTTTCTATATTTCTGCATAAATATGACCTAAAACATCATCAGATTTTCACACAAGTCCTAAAAGTAAATCAAGAGAACCCAGTTAAACAAATGAGACAAAAATATTATACTTGGTCATTTATTTATTGAGGAAAATGATCCAGTATTACATATCTGTGAGTGGCAAAAGTATGTGAACCTCTAGGATTAGCAGTTAATCTGAAGGTGAGATTCAGGTGTTTTCAATCAATGGGATGACAATCAGGTGTGAGTGGGCACCCTGTTTTATTTAAAGAACAGGGATCTATCAAAGTCTGATCTTCACAACACACGCTTGTGGAAGTGTATCATGGCACGTACAAAGGAGATTTCTGAGGACCTCAGAAAAAGTGTTGTTGATGCTCATCAGGCTGGAAAAGGTTACAAAACCATCTCTAAAGAGTTTGGACTCCACCAATCCACAGTCAGACAGATTGTGTACAAATGGAGGAAATTCAAGACCATTGTTACCCTCCCCAGGAGTGGTCGACCAACAAAGATCACTCCAAGAGCAAGGCGTGTAATAGTCGGTGAGGTCACAAAGAACCCCAGGGTAACTTCTAAGCAACTGAAGGCCCCTCTCACATTGGCTAACGTTAATGTTCATGAGTCCACCATCAGGAAAACACTGAACAACAATGGTGTGCATGGCAAGGTTGCAAGGAGAAAGCCACTGCTCTCCAAAAAGAACATTGCTGCTCGTCTACAGTTTGCTAAAGATCACGTGGACAAGCCAGAAGGCTGTTGGAAAAATGTTTTGTGGATGGATGAGACCAAAATAGAAATTTTTGGTTTCAATGAGAAGTGTTATGTTTGGAAAAAGGAAAACACTGCATTCCAGCATAAGAACCTTATCCCATCTGTGAAACATGGTGGTGGTAGTATTATGGTTTGGGCCTGTTTTGCTGCATCTGGGCCAGGACGGCTTGCCATCATTGATGGAA
Organism: Neoarius graeffei; assembly: GCF_027579695.1. Lineage (NCBI taxonomy): Eukaryota > Metazoa > Chordata > Actinopteri > Siluriformes > Ariidae > Neoarius > Neoarius graeffei. The sequence goes on from NC_083583.1 coordinate 58,430,687, forward strand.
CAATGAATTCTGAATTATACCAGTGAATTCTAAAGGAAAATGTCAGGACATCTGTCCATGAACTGAATCTCAAGAGAAGGTGGGTCATGCAGCAAGACAACGACCCTAACCACACAAGTCGTTCTACCAAAGAATGGTTAAAGAAGAATCAAGTTAATGTTTTGGAATGGCCAAGTCAAAGTCCTGACCTTAATCCAATCGAAATGTTGTGGAAAGACCTGAAGCGAGCAGTTCATGTGAGGAAACCCACCAACATCCCAGAGTTGAAGCTGTTCTGTATGGAGGAATGGGCTAAAATTCCTCCAAGCCGGTGTGCAGGACTGATCAACAGTTACCGCAAACGTTTAGTTGCAGTTATTGCTGCACAAGGGGCTCACACCAGATACTGAAAGCAAAGGTTCACATAGTTTTGCCACTCACAAATATGTAATACTGGATCATTTTCCTCAATAAATAAATGACCAAGTATAATATTTGTGTCTCATTTGTTTAACTGGGTTCTCTTTCTCTACTTTTAGGACTTGTGTGAAAATCTGATGATGTTTTAGGTCATATTTATGCAAAAATGCAGAAAATTCTAAAGGGTTCACAAACTTTCAAGCACCACTGTAAATAATTGCAAAATACAGCCAAAATTTTGAAACCTCCTTTTTTGTCATGCAAGTTCGAGCCTTTGCATTAGCATTATGAACTCCCTTGAATACTTCAAAAAAATCCAGTCTCCCTCAGATTATCTCTTGTAAACTGTTAAGCTTACGGACCTGTCAAGTTAGCTCATCTTAGCTAGCTAGCTAATGTTAGCAGTGAATATTAGGATCATGAATGAATGTGACTTAAATTCCTGTCAGAACATTTGCTTGTTAGCTCATATAGCTATCTAGCTAATATCAGTAGTGAATATTATGATTGTTTATGGAACCCCTGTCAGAATTTTGCCAGGTTAGCTAAATCAGCTAGTGTCCGCTATGAAAATGATAAATAATTATGAATGCCACTGAAACTTTCTCTCAGAAATCCTGTCAGATTGCCAAAGTTATTTAGCTATCTAATGTGAACATTATAAACATATATGAATATGACTTAAAACTTGTGTCATAAATTTTGCAGGTTAGTTCATATGCTTAGCTAGGTAGCTAATGTTATTTGTGGATATTATAAACATTTATGAATATGACTGTCAGACATTTTGCCAGGTTAGCTTATATACCGTAGCCTGCTAGCTCGCATTAGCAGTTAAGTTTATGAACATTCATGAATGTTAACAGAAATCCTGTCAGGTTCGGTTGCTGGCTAATTAAATCTGCAAAACAGATGTATATGCGGATTAATTCCTTTTGCCTACTTGAATATCTGCATATATGAGCTCAAAGACGCATCTTCATTTTTATCTAAGATTTTAATGAAACATCCGCTCCTTATAATCCCCGTTATAATAAGGATGTACATTTTAAAATTTAAATTGCCATCTATTTTCATTCGTTAATTCAATAACCATACATCGATACAATTTAAAATTAAGCACTGCTGTTATACTGTGTTATACTGCAAACACTTTCCATCTGTGGTACTAATACTGTACATCTTCACTTAGACTTGCAGTAATCAAAGAAAAGGTTGAAATTTGGCATAACGTTCCAATATTTGTAAAGATTTGCATAAGCTTGTCTAACTACCTCCGCCAACTTTGTTGTAGGAGGTTATGTTTTCACCTCCGTTTGTCTGTCTCTTTCCAACGTAACTCAAAAAGCAGTGAACGGATTTTGATGAAATTTGGAGGAAGGGTGGACCATGGGCCAAGTAACAAATGATTAGATTTTGACGCAAGTCTAGATATGTATGTGGATCCAGGGTTTTTTTTTTGTTCCCAATGTAACTCAAAAAGTAGTGAACGGATTTGATTAAATTTGGTGGACAGCTTTAGTATTGTCCTAAGTTCAAGTAATTTGATTTTAATGTTAATGATATGCATATTTGCCAACCTTCAAAAAATGGAAAGCGGTAGATCAGATTGGCGATGTAGTCACACCCTTCTAGAGGGGTCTGGAGGCATACCCCCCCTGGAAAATTTTGGAGAAAAAAAAAAGGGTGTAAAATGGTGCATTCTCCTGCATTCTGAGTGCCATATTTGAAGACAACTGATCAGGAAATCGGACTGACATACTTCAAAAAATGCATGCTCCTCACCTTGCCTCGATGCTTTGGTGCTGGATGATCTGATGACTAAGTCGCCTCGAACTTGTTTGGTTTTTACAAATACTGACACGATTAGTTGTAACATGTGAGCTCATTGCCGATTGACTAGAACTATAACGAGAACCAAAGGAACGGCGCGATAGAGCGATACAATTTAGATTCAACATCATTATCGTGATTTTACATACTTGGGGTCAGTAATCAGCACAGAAGATGCCACAAAGAAAGACATCAAGAACAGATGGCAAAGGCAAGAGCAGCATCTCATCAGCTTAAGCTCATTTGGAAGTCCAAGCAGTACAGCCGCAAGACCAAGATCCGCATTTATAACAGCAATGTCAAGGCCATCCTTCTATATGGGAGTGAATTAGAGCCCTGCATTCCCGCGGGAGTCCCGCGGGACCCGACGCAAAGCAGTGCGGCGCGGGACAAATTTTGAAAGCTCATTGTGGGCGCGGGTGGGAGGGGGAGTGCACAATGCGGGCGCGGGCGGGAGAGGTGATAAGCTGCAGTCCCGCTAACTAAAAACATGTTTAAAATAAAATTTATAAATTATTAATTTATGTCTATCATATATAATTTGTGCTGGATATTTTATTTGGCATTAATAAAAACATTTTAAGATGCCTAAATTTGCGGATGTGGTCTAATCTCGCGTACGTTTCCGATTCCTTTCCGCTCTTCCGTGTTTGAGATCTCTGATCATGGCAGAAGAGCAGAGCTCCTCTAGTGAAGCTCACAGTGATTCAGAAGTAAGTGCTGCTTTAAAAAGAGGTACATTTACCGTTAAAAAGTCGAGTATTAGTTCTAAGTATTAAAAAGTATTAACTAGTATTAAAAAGGACTGTGTATCGCACAGATTGTTCAATTTAAAGCTAGAAATAGACAGTGTATAATCTGAAGAGCTGGTTGTGGTTGCGCAGCACTTCATATGAGAGGAGAATGAAATCGCGGTTGGAATCATAACGCCACAGACTCGGAAGTGGGAGTGCGAGTGCACAAAGCGAGAGCTGTCAATCATGAGCGCATGCAGCGCTCAACTTGGAATGTGTCAGCAGAATGTCAGAGTCTAAACAATAAATGAAGGATCGGTCAGTGGAGAGCTCAGCTAAGCTCAGCATGTTTAATTCCCCAAGCCAATGACAAGAACTTTCGTGAGAAATAACGCGAACGTCTGCATCATGCGGGATTTGCGGGCGGGAGCGGGACAAAATATGGCAGGCGCGGGCGGGAGCGGGACTGAAAATCATAATTCTTTGCGGGAGCGGGACTGCACAATGTGGGAGCGGGAGGGCGCGGGACTGAAAATTCTGGCCCGCGCAGACCTCTAGAGTGAATGCTGGAGAGTCACCAAGTCCGACATGGAAACATCGTCCAGTTTCCACCATGGGTGTCTCAGGAGGATAAACAGAATATTTTGGCCAAACAAGATCTCCAACAAAGACCTTCTCCAGCTCAGCCAGACCACATGCATCGTCAGCAAAATACAGCATAGACGACTTCGATGGCTAGGACTTGTGCTGAGGATGCCACAGACAAGTATTGTGAGGGTTGCACTGCGATGGACCCCCCCCCAAGACAAGAGACCAAGGGGCAGGCCAAGGAACACCTGGTTAAAGACAGTTGAAGCAGAACTTAAGCAAACTGAGATCACCTGGAGTGAATCTGAGACCAAGGCAAAAGACCGTGCCATATGGAGGGATCTTGTGGAGACCTTGTGCTCCAGTGGGAGCGAAGAGGATAAGTTAGTAAGTAAAATCATTATCGCGCTGTTCCATTGGCTCTCAGCTTCACTTAATACAACTGTTTGATGCTATATACTTGTATCCCTTGTGCTGAAAACAGCTGAAGCTAGATCAGAAGAGTGAATCCAACAGTGTTCACGGATTATTTTGTAATGCGGTAGTTTTTAGAACTAAAAGTGGTAAGCGGTATTCACCTGTCAGAATCGGTAGACTATTGTGTGAACCGGTAGAGTTGGCAAGTACGAACACGTAGCTTGGCGGAGGTATGCACTCTACCAGGTGCCCTTCTAGTTTGCTTTCTGTTATTAACACACACACAAATCTACAGCTCACCTTAAGCACACTATCCAGCAGTCTTCTGTGGATGACCGTGGCAGCGTGGATTGCTCCATAAGCAAACAGGAAGGCACGAGCAGCAGTGAAGACGGTATTCGCTACAGCTAGAGAACCGTACACAGTCATGTAGAACTTCAGGTCTGAACTCATATTGCCAAATGAGTCTCTGACTGGTAAAGGAAACCTTAAATGAAATGAATAAGTTTCAGAAAAAAAATTCTTAACAACAGTTAGAACAGAAATCAAACTGTTATTTACAGCGTTCCAGAGGATTATACACCATTATTATGAGGGTATTATTAATTTTTAATCCTAACTTACGCAAGTGTGTCTGCAGAGAGAAGCACTAGGGTAGAGAGAGGACTTGCTGTTACAGACACCAGTTGAGACCCATTGGCTTTTAAGTTGGAGATCCAGTGAGACAGCCACCAATCAGACACGTTCTTAGAGCCTGCAGTGAAGGTAATGTCATTAGAGCATAGGTATTAATTACAGGAGTAATTACAAGACAGTCCATCTAACTAGAAGCTCCGTCATTCATACCTTGCATGAGGAGCAGGGATAAAAGGACAGACACAGCCATACACCTGCCAACTGCTTTCCAATAGGACTTATAGACTGTCCAGGCAAGCCCACCCATCTGCTTCTGCTCCTCCCCTATTGTGCGTAGCCCCTCCTCTGAAACTGTCTCATTCGTCAGCTCTTTTTCTTCTTCTTCATCTTCAGTGCCATCTAATTCAGTATTTATTAACGAAAGAAAATCTCAGCTCTGACTGGATTAAAATTTTAATATGAGTAACAGATAATAAAATGCAATAATTACCTTTCTCCTTCATGCTACCCACAGATACATCTTTCACCAGAGATAAGACCTCCTGTGGTGTTCCTTTACAAAGCAAACAAGACCAACAAGAAACCTGACCCAACATTTGAAACATTTCAAACAACATTTTTCAAGTCTCAAGCAACAGCATTGTAAATGACATATATACTCAAGAACTACACTACCGTTCAAAAGTTTGGGGTCACCCAGACAATTTTGTGTTTTCCATGAAAAGTCACACTTTTATTTACCACCATAAGTTGTAAAATGAATAGAAAATCTAGTCAAGCCATTTTTCTGGCCATTTTGAGCATTTAATCAACCCCACAAATGTGATGCTCCAGAAACTCAATCTGCTCAAAGGAAGGTCAGTTTTATAGCTTCTCTAAAGAGCTCAACTGTTTTCAGCTGTGCTAACATGATTGTACAAGGGTTTTCTAATCATCCATTAGCCTTCTGAGGCAATGAGCAAACACATTGTACCATTAGAACACTGGAGTGAGAGTTGCTGGAAATGGGCCTCTATACACCTATGGAGATATTGCACCAAAAACCAGATATTTGCAGCTAGAATAGTCATTTACCACATTAGCAATGTATAGAGTGGATTTCTGATTAGTTTAAAGTGATCTTCATTGAAAAGAACAGTGCTTTTCTTTCAAAAATAAGGACATATCAAAGTGACCCCAAACTTTTGAACAGTAGTGTATATGCACAGTTCTATATACTACTGTATATACACTGGCCGGCCAAAAAGAAAAAAAAAAGTTGCACACACTAATATTTTGTTGGACCGCCTTTAGCTTTGATTACCAGGGCTCTACGTTAACTTTGAGACATGGTTGCCCATTCGGGCAACCATTTGTAGAAATCTGGTTGCCCAAATATTACATATTATTTTTTTATTTACTATTCAACCTTCTCAGACGCTGTCTTTATCAACAAGCATTGACACTAGCGCCCTGTGCGAGTAATGCGGTAATTAGTCATGTAGTGAAGGACATAACAATCCCCAGTCCCCCCAGGACTCCACGGGCCTTTTTTGTGATTGTTGCGGGCTAAAATGTCTGATGTTGCGGGGGTGGGGGGGTGGTGTTCCAAAAAAATTGCAATGAAAGTTGGGGTGTTTTTTAGTTTTTTGTTGCGATTACATTGCGGGAGGCAGTGAAAGTTGCAAGAAATTGTTGCGATTTTCTCTTTTTGTGATTGAAATTGAGTGATATGTTAAATATTAAGTTATTACTGAAAAACTATTGATTAAAAAAAAACAAAGACACTGAGAAATGGTCCTATAAACAACTTTACCAATATAAAAGATTACCAGGACTACAAAAATGCAGAAAAATAGGCTTTACTTATCCAAATGCACCTGTTGGTTCAAAAGTTAAAGTGCAGAGAACCTCACAGCACAACATGAAGTTACCTTCAGATATAATATAAATGCCTCAGCTTTCATGTAAGAAAAAAAACTATTAATACTAGTCCTGTGTGCAGGCAGTCTCTCCTGAAGACTAAATTAAACAATAATTATTAACTAATAAAATAAATGGCTCAGGCTTCATAGAAGAAAAAAACAATTTGAACAGAATCTCACAGTATGATGCCGAAGCTGCCTAAACAATGGAAAATAAAATACCATTTTGGCAAAAATTTTGTCATCCATTAATTTCTTGTATTAAGTAAAAAAATAATATAAAGTGCACACAGTGCTTCACTGTAAACATAATACACTTTCAGTAACAGAATTTAAGCCTATATAAACACTGACTCGCACATGCAGTGTTGCCAGATACTGCTGACGTTTTCCAGCCCAAAATACAACCCCGATTCCAAAAAAGTTGGGACAAAGTACAAATTGTAAATAAAAATGGAATGCAATAATTTACAAATCTCAAAAACTGATATTGTATTCACAATAGAACATAGACAACATATCAAATGTCGAAAGTGAGACATTTTGAAATTTCATGCCAAATATTGGCTCATTTGAAATTTCATGACAGCAACACATCTCAAAAAAGTTGGGACGGGGCAATAAGAGGCTGGAAAAGTTAAAGGTACAAAAAAGGAACAGCTGGAGGACCAAATTGCAACTCATTAGGTCAATTGGCAATAGGTCATTAACATGACTGGGTATAAAAAGAGCATCTTGGAGTGGCAGCGGCTCTCAGAAGTAAAGATGGGAAGAGGATCACCAATCCCCCTAATTCTGCGCCGACACATAGTGGAGCAATATCAGAAAGGAGTTCGACAGTGTAAAATTGCAAAGAGTTTGAACATATCATCATCTACAGTGCATAATATCATCAAAAGATTCAGAGAATCTGGAAGAATCTCTGTGCGTAAGGGTCAAGGCTGGAAAACCATACTGGGTGCCCGTGATCTTCGGGCCCTTAGACAGCACTGCATCACATACAGGCATGTTTCTGTATTGGAAATCACAAAATGGGCTCAGGAATATTTCCAGAGAACATTATCTGTGAACACAGTTCACCGTGCCATCCGCCGTTGCCAGCTAAAACTCTATAGTTCAAAGAAGAAGCCGTATCTAAACATGATCCAGAAGCGCAGACGTCTTCTCTGGGCCAAGGCTCATTTAAAATGGACTGTGGCAAAGTGGAAAACTGTTCTGTGGTCAGACGAATCAAAATTTGAAGTTCTTTATGGAAATCAGGGACGCCGTGTCATTCGGACTAAAGAGGAGAAGGACGACCCAAGTTGTTATCAGCGCTCAGTTCAGAAGCCTGCATCTCTGATGGTATGGGGTTGCATTAGTGTGTGTGGCATGGGCAGCTTACACATCTGGAAAGACACCATCAATGCTGAAAGGTATATCCAGGTTCTAGAGCAACATATGCTCCCATCCAGACGACGTCTCTTTCAGGGAAGACCTTGCATTTTCCAACATGACAATGCCAAACCACATACTGCATCAATTACAGCATCATGGCTGCGTAGAAGAAGGGTCCGGGTACTGAACTGGCCAGCCTGCAGTCCAGATCTTTCACCCATAGAAAACATTTGGCGCATCATAAAACGGAAGATACGACAAAAAAGACCTAAGACAGTTGAGCAACTAGAATCCTACATTAGACAAGAATGGGTTAACATTCCTATCCCTAAACTTGAGCAACTTGTCTCCTCAGTCCCCAGACGTTTACAGACTGTTGTAAAGAGAAAAGGGGATGTCTCACAGTGGTAAACATGGCCTTGTCCCAACTTTTTTGAGATGTGTTGTCGTCATGAAATTTAAAATCACCTAAATGATACATTCACTTTATCATTTATCATAATCACTTTAAATGATACATTTTCTCAGTTTAAATATTTGATATGTCATCTATGTTCTATTGTGAATAAAATATGGAATTTTGAAACTTCCACATCATTGCATTCCATTTTTATTTACAATTTGTACTTTGTCCCAACTTTTTTGGAATCGGGGTTGTATGTTCAAAAACCGCCCAATCTGGCAACACTGCGCGCATGCTGCTTCTCTTGAATGTATACACAGAAGTAAGGCGGAAGGTAGTTTGTCGACGTCACCTCAAGACGACGCCAACGATTGGTCAAATTTGCGGGAAAGTTGCGGTGATTGGATATAATTGCAACACCGCCCTGAATTCGCGGGGATTGGTTGAAGTTGCAAATCGCAACATCGCGAAATCCTGGAGGCTCTGAATAGAACACTGAATATGCACTACGCGATAATTATTAGCAATGGGAAACTGCATTGCGAGCCCGCGATGTGCAAATGTGAATTCCGCTAGGTGTTGAACATCCCGTAATGATAACATGGACGCGGTCTTTCCGAGTCAAACAATCGCAAATCGTGATGGAATTTCATCATTATATGAATGAATAAACATCGTTTTTCACGCAAGTTGACATATTTGGGTAGTTGCCCGATCGGGCAAGCATTTGTGAGAGTCTGGTTGTCTGAATCTTTTGAATGGTTGCCCCGGGCAATTGGGCTGCTGTTAATGTCGAGCCCTGATTACGGTCCGCAATCATCTTGGCATTGCCAACAACCTTATGCAACGTCACAACATTTATTTCCATCCAGAGCTGCATTAATTTTTTTTTTTTTGCTGAGATCTTCTATTGACGATGGGAGAGTTTAAGCACTTGTAAAGTCTTCTCCTGCACATCCCAAAGACTTTCAATGGGGTTAAGGTCAGGACTCTGTGGTGGCCATTTCATGTGTGAAAATGATTCCTCATGCTTCCTGAACCACTCTTTTACAATCTGAGCCCTAATTTTATGCCCGTGCCATCAGAGAAAAAAAATATCAATTGATGTGGTGATAACCTGGTCATTCAGTACATTCAGGCCATCAGCTGACTTCATTTTATTGCCCTATAATGTTATTGGGCCTCAACCTGACCAACTGAAGCAACCCCAGATCATAACACTGCATCCAGACGCTTGTACAGCGGTCACTATGTATGATGGGTGCATCGCCTCATGAGCTTCCCTTCTTACCCTGACACGCCCATCACTCAGGAACAGGGTAAATCCGGACTCAGAGCACATGACCTCTTTCCACTGCTCCAGAGTCCAATCTTTATAGCAAACTGAAGCCTTTATATCCGATTTATACTCCTCAATGACGAGTATTTTTTTATGACCATTCTGACATGACTGTCTAAGAAATGAGAAGCTCCTCATTGCATCACCTAGGGTTAAAATAATTGTTGCCAGCTGAAACATTACTCACTGCAGTAATTATCCAATCAAAGGCTCTTAAAGGAACAGTCCACCGTACTTCCATAATGAAATATGCTCTTATCTGAATTGAGACGAGCTGCTCCGTACCTGTCCGAGCTTTGCGCGACCTCCCAGTCAGTCAGACGCAGTCAGACGCGCTGTCACTCCTGTTAGCAATGTAGCTAGGCTCAGCATGGCCAATGGTATTTTTTTGGGCTGTAGTTAGATGCGACCAAACTCTTCTGCGTTTTTCCTGTTTACATAGGTTTATATGACCAGTGATATGAAACAAGTTCAGTTACACAAATTGAAACGTGGCGATTTTCTATGCTATGGAAAGTGCGCACTATAATGACAGGCGTACTAACACCTTCTGCGCGCTTCGGCAGCGCATTGATATCTGAGCTCCGTATCAATGCGCTGCCAAAGCGCGCAGAAGGTGCTAGTACGCCTGTCATTATAGTGCGGACTTTCCATAGCATAGAAAATCGCTACGTTTCAATTTGTGTAACTGAACTTGTTTCATATCACTGGTCATATAAACCTATGTAAACAGGAAAAACGTGGAAGAGTTTGGTCGCATCTAACTACAGCCCAAAAAAATACCATTGGCCATGCTGAGCCTAGCTACATTGCTAACAGGAGTGACCGCGCGTCTGACTGCGTCTGACTGACTGGGAGGTCGCGCAAAGCTCAGACAGGTACGGAGCAGCTCGTCTCAATTCAGATAAGAGCATATTTCATTATGGAAGTACGGTGGACTGTTCCTTTAAGTATTTGCTTATTTAAATCTAAATGGGGACTTTTATTTTGGAATGGCGGTGTACTATAGCCTGTACATAATACTGGAATAAATAATACTGGTTGTGAATGATACCTGTTTTTACAATTGTCCCACTGTCCATCAGGATCACCATATCAGCTTTCTCTACAAACTCTATTCTGTGAGTGCAAAGGATTCTGGTCTTGGTCCTAAGAATTCCCAAAATGCATTTCTCCATGAGATGATGAGCCACACCAGCATCGACTGCTGCTAAAGGATCATCCAGCAGATAGATATCTTTGTCCTGTCACAGAACACAACAAGGTTTATTAGGTTAAAAGGATAGATACTTTCTACTATGTAAAGGCAAACTGCAGGATCTGCATATTGCGTCGGTGGCAAAAGACAATCCAATAGCAAATAGGTGATGCTATTGGACCATCTTTTGCCACAGACACAATCGGCAGATACTGCAGTTCGCCTTTGCACGGCAGCTTTTCCTGCACAATATTTTTGGATTTGTTCTGAAGTTTCAGTGAACGCTTTTACCATATAAACAGCTCGGGCTAGAGCGAGTCGACTTTTTTGCCCTCCACTGAGTGTCACTCCATTCTCTCCTACTTCTGTCTGATCCCCATTTGGCAAAATCTACAGGAGTATTCAGCATGCAACAGTTAAAGCATCGTCTGCTTAATTTTATGGTTCTGCATATCCACTACAAATGCAGATACAGATCCTGGTACATTTCCCCACTTTTCTGAATCATTATCTGGTTTGGCTTCACAAATTTTAGCTTCATTGGTGAACCATTTTCTTAATTAAAATGAGCCTGTGTTTTTTTTTTTAAATAGTGAAACACATAAATGAGCTTACATTAAGGTCTGCAGTGAGGGCACAAGCCTCAAGCACAGCTTGATAGAAGCCACTGTCAAAGTTCTTTCCAAACAGGATGTTGTCACGCACGGATGCATGCTGGATCCATGGCTCCTGGGTAACCAAGCCAAAGCCCTGTTCTCTGCCTTGGATGTGCACAATGCCTCCAACTCTAAAGAGTTATTTTAAATAAACAGAAATTTTTATTTGAAGCTTTTTTCATAAATGTGCCTTCTATTTATTTGTTTCAATATGTGAGGATAAGCACTTTCTGCTCTGCTTACAGCTCAGTGAAGAATTAAAGATAAACTGCCCTAGCGTAACAAAATCAAACTAGAGCCGACAATTCCCCGGGGGAAATTGTGAGAGTGATGCAGTGCACGTAGCCACGTCTTTAGGTGAAAGCATGCCAGAGCAGCGGATGGCTGAGTATGTGTGTAGTTTTTCAAAAAAATCCCAATTTCCCTAGGTATAGCGCCCCCTAGCGGCCAATTTGTTCCATTTTTTTTGTGGGCCTTTCTGGTGGGGTGCGGCATAACACCACCAAGTTTCGTTAAGAGGCGTAAAAGGGCGGCCGAGATATGAGCACACTTCCTGTTTCGCACCTGCACAGGCAATTTTGATTGGCTGCCACAGCCAAACGCCTATGAAATTCTAAACACCGGTTAAGTTTCTCATGCAGGCTAGTCCAAAGTTGCTATGTACCAAGTTTGGGAGAAATTGGTCAAAAATTGAGGGAGGAGAAGCATTTTAAGTGATTTTCACAAAATTCAAAATTGCGGGAAAACTTTCCTGGGTTGAAAATGACGTCATAGGGTGCGCTGGATGCGGCTTGGCCCAAGGATTCCAGGGAGACCAAGTTTTTGAAAATCGGACCAACGGTTCAAAAGTTACAAGCAGAAATGTACCTGCGACTTTGAGCTGCTAGCACAATTTTGATTGGCTGCCACGGCCAAACGCTTACGCAATTCTGAACACCGGGTAAATTTCTTGTGCAGCTTAGTCCAAAGTTGCTATGTACCAAGTTTGGGAGAAATTGGTCAAAAATTGAGGGAGGAGAAGCATTTTAATTGAATTTCACAAAATTCAAAATGGTGGGAAAACTATCCGGGCGGAAAATGACGTCATAGGGTGCGCTGGAATTGTCTCGGCCCAAGGATTCCAGGGATACCAAGTTTTTGAAAATCGGACCAACGGTTCAAAAGTTACAAGCAGAAATGTACGAATGTACAGAAATGCGACTTTGAGCTGTTGGTGGCGCTAGAGAGCGTAACAAAATCAAACTATTAGTATGACATTTGGAAAGAGCTTTCCCCATGCAGTTCAGAGAGCTTAACTTAAACAGCTCAGTCTAGCTAAAATCCTGTTCGGGTCTGTATTTGGAGTGTGCAGTGTGAATGTGGGTGTCTTGCAGCGTTTAAAAAACAACACAAATCCAATCTGATTTGAAAGTGAGTTTAATATAAATGGCACTATTAAATTGTACCTGTTCAGCTCTCCTGTAATTCCAGCTAATAGTGAGCTTTTCCCACAGCCAACTTTGCCAACCACAACAAACAGAGAGCCCTGAAATTTTCAAAGGAAATAAATAAACGAGGACAAACGTTATGAGGAGCATATTCTTAACAGAAGAATGTCAGATAATAATTCTGTGCCTTAATAGGCGTGTCAGTGCTTTCATTTGTAGAGTGCTACAGACCTTCTTGACAGTTAAGTTGAGATTATGCAGGTACAGACTTCCTGTTGGAGCTGTGTCCTCCACCTCAGGGTTAGACTGTGAATCTGGCTTCGTCCATGAGAAATTGGCTTGAGTCAGCTGAATGGCAGTTAGGGGATCGTCAGGAGATACTGCATGAAACATTTAACATATAAATGACCACTTTAAATAAAACAAAATTTTTCCTTTAACTGTAACTAGCATTTGAACCTTGCGGCTGACTGAGGCCTTTCTGTATGGAGTTTGTATGTTCTCCTTGTGTCTGTGTGGGTTTCCTCCAGGTCTCCGTTTTCCTCCCACAGTCCAAGGACAGGAGGACTAAAAACTGGCTATTCTAATTTTGCCTATAGGTGTGAACGAGTGTTGGTCTCTGTTAGCCCTGGGACAGAATGGCAACCTGTCCAGGGTGAACCCCACCTCTCACCCAAAGGTCAGCTAGGATTGGCTCCAGCTTCCCCCATGACCCAGACGGCTAAAAGGTCTTGATGGATGGATGGATGGATAAACGGTGTAGGATGGATGGATGGATAAACGGTGTAGGATGGATGGATGGATAAACGGATGGATGGATGGATGGATAAACGGACGGACGGACGGACGGACGGATAAACAGTGTTGGATGGATGGATAAACAGTGTTGGATGGATGGACGGTGCTGGATGGATGGATGGATGGATAAATGGTGTTGGATGGATGGATGGATGGTGTTGGGTGGATGGATGGATGGATGGATGGATGGATGAACAGTGTTGATGGAAGGATGGATGGATGGATGGATGGATGGATGGATGGATGGATAAACGGTGTTGATGTATAGATAGATGGATGGACGAACAGTGTTGATGGATGGACGGATGGATGGATAAACGGTGTTGATGGATGGATGGATGGATGGATGGATGGATGGATGGTGTTGGGTGGATGGATGGATGGTGTGGATGGATGGATGGATGGATGGATGGATGGATGGATGAACAGTGTGGATGGATGGATGGATGGATGGATGGATGGATGGATGGATAAACAGTGTTGATGGATGGATGGATAAACAGTGCTGATGGATGGATGGATGGAAGGATGGATGGATGGATAAATGGTGTTGATGGATGGATGGATGGTGTTGATGGATGGATAGATGGATGGATAAACGGTGTTGGATGGATAGATGGATGGATAAATGGTGTTGGATGGATGGATGAACAGTGTTGATGGATGGATGATGGATAAACGGTGTTGATGGATGGATGATGGATAAACGGTGTTGATGGATGGATGGATGGATGGATGGATGGATGGATGGATGGATGGATGGACGGTGTTGATGGATGGATGGATGGATGGATGGAGTTGATGGATGGATGGACGGTGTTGGATGGATGGATGGATGGATAGATAGATAAACGGTGTTGATGGATGGATGGATGGATGGATGGATGGATGGATGGATGGATGGATGGCGTTGGATGGATGGATGGATGGATGGATGGATGGATGGATGGATGGATGGATGGATGGATGGATGGATAAACGGTGTTGATGGATGGATGGATAAATGGTGTTGATGGATGGATGGATAAATGGTGTTGATGGCTGGCTGGATGGATAAATGTGTTGATGGATGGATGGATGGATGGATGGATGGATGGATGGATGGATGGATGGATGGATGGACGGTGTTGATGGATGGATGGATGGATGGATGGATAAACAATGTTGATCGATGGGTGGCTGGATGGATAAATGGTGTTGATGGATGTATGGATGGATAAACAATGTTGATCGATGGGTGGCTGGATGGATAAATGGTGTTGTTGGATGGATGGATGGATGGATGGATGGATGGATGGATGGATGGATAAACAGTGTTGATGGCTGGATGGATAAACGGTGTAGATGGATGGATAAACAGTGTTGATGGCTGGATGGATAAACGGTGTGGATGGATGGATAAACAGTGTTGATGGATGGATGGATAAACAGTGTTGATGGCTGGATGGATAAACGGTGTTAATGGCTGGATGGATAAACAGTGTTGATGGCTGGATGGATAAACAGTGTTGATGGCTGGATGGATTAAACGGTGTTGATGGATGGATGGATAAACAGTGTTGATGGCTGGATGGATAAACAGTGTTGATGGCTGGATGGCTGAACAGTGTTGATGGCTGGATGGATAAACGGTGTTGATGGATGGATGATGGATAAACGGTGTTGATGGATGGATGGATAAACAGTGTTGATGGCTGGATGGATAAACGGTGTTGATGGATGTATGGATGTATGGATGGATAAACAATGTTGATCGATGGGTGGCTGGATGGATAAATGGTGTTGATGGATGTATGGATGGATAAACAATGTTGATCGATGGGTGGCTGGATGGATAAATGGTGTTGTTGGATGGATGGATGGATGGATGGATGGATGGATGGATGGATGGATGGATAAACAGTGTTGATGGCTGGATGGATAAACGGTGTAGATGGATGGATAAACAGTGTTGATGGCTGGATGGATAAACGGTGTGGATGGATGGATAAACAGTGTTGATGGATGGATGGATAAACAGTGTTGATGGCTGGATGGATAAACGGTGTTAATGGCTGGATGGATAAACAGTGTTGATGGCTGGATGGATAAACAGTGTTGATGGCTGGATGGATTAAACGGTGTTGATGGATGGATGGATAAACAGTGTTGATGGCTGGATGGATAAACAGTGTTGATGGCTGGATGGCTGAACAGTGTTGATGGCTGGATGGATAAACGGTGTTGATGGATGGATGATGGATAAACGGTGTTGATGGATGGATGGATAAACAGTGTTGATGGCTGGATGGATAAACGGTGTTGATGGATGGATGGATGGATGGATGGATGGATGGATGGATGGTGTTGATGGCTGGATGGATAAACGGTGTTGATGGCTGGATGGATAAACGGTGTTGATGGCTGGATGGATAAACGGTGTTGATGGCTGGATGGATAAACAGTGTTGATGGCTGGATGGCTGAACAGTGTTGATGGCTGGATGGATAAACGGTGTTGATGGATGGATGGATGGATGGATGGATGGATGGATGGATGGATGGATGGATAAACAGTGTTGATGGCTGGATGGATAAACGGTGTTGATGGCTGGATGGATAAACGGTGTTGATGGCTGGATGGATAAACAGTGTTGATGGCTGGATGGCTGAACAGTGTTGATGGCTGGATGGATAAACGGTGTAGATGGATGGATAAACAGTGTTGATGGCTGGATGGATAAACAGTGTTGATGGCTGGATGGATAAACGGTGTTGATGGATGGATGGATAAACAGTGTTGATGGCTGGATGGATAAACGGTGTTGATGGCTGGATGGATAAACAGTGTTGATGGCTGGATGGATAAACAGTGTTGATGGCTGGATGGATAAACAGTGTTGATGGCTGGATGGATAAACAGTGTTGATGGCTGGATGGATTAAACGGTGTTGATGCCTGGATGGATAAACAGTGTTGATGGCTGGATGGATAAACAGTGTTGATGGCTGGATGGCTGAACAGTGTTGATGGCTGGATGGATAAACGGTGTTGATGGATGGATGATGGATAAACGGTGTTGATGGATGGATGGATAAACAGTGTTGATGGCTGGATGGCTGAACAGTGTTGATGGCTGGATGGATAAACGGTGTAGATGGATGGATAAACAGTGTTGATGGCTGGATGGATAAACGGTGTTGATGGATCGATGGATAAACAGTGTTGATGGCTGGATGGATAAACAGTGTTGATGGCTGGATGGATAAACATTGTTGATGGCTGGATGGATTAAACTGTGTTGATGGCTGGATGGATAAACAGTGTTGATGGCTGGATGGATAAACAGTGTTGATGGCTGGATGGATAAACAGTGTTGATGGCTGGATGGATAAACAGTGTTGATGGCTGGATGGCTGAACAGTGTTGATGGCTGGATGGATAAACGGTGTTGATGGATGGATGATGGATAAACGGTGTTGATGGATGGATGGATAAACAGTGTTGATGGCTGGATGGCTGAACAGTGTTGATGGCTGGATGGATAAACGGTGTTGATGGATGGATGGATGATCTTGCTTCTGTCTAAAATGATTAAGTTTCATATAAACCCATATATTATTTACTGGTATTTTTCTTTTTTAACAAACAGGGTCCAGCTAGTTAAGGTTAATGACACACTTTCTTCTCCCATCACCACCAATGTTGGAGTTCCCCAGGGCTGCATAAGCTCTCCCAGGTTGTTCACTCTGTATACCTCGGACAGCACCACCAATGTGCCAAATCAATATCTTTTTAAATATTCAGATGACTCAACATTAGTCACTCTTTTCACAAAATCAGATGATGACTCTTTGTACCAAAACAATGTGGACTGGTTAATTGAATGGTGTGATATTAATTATCTTATCATTAACACAGTGAAGACAGAGGAGGTCATCTTTGGAAAACCTCCTCTCCAACTTTCCAAAGTTAAAATCCATAACTCAGACATTGCTCAAGTCCCATCCTATAAATACCTTGGTGTCATGATTGACCAGAATCTGACATGGACTGACCATATAGAATTCACATGTAAAAAAATACAACAACGTATATATTTCTTGCGAAGACTAAGATCTTTTGGTGTCAGCGACCAAATAATTTTTTTGTTCTTTACATCTGTGATCCAGAGCGTTATGCTTTACTGTAGTACAGCTTGGTATAACAGCCTCTCTGTCAAGGATAAAGCTAAACTCCAGCATCAAATAAAAATATGCTCTAAGATCATTGGGCAGCCCATAGCACACCTATTTCAGGAAGCTCACAATAAGAGTATGCTCAGACTGGCCACATGCATCTCCACTGATGCTACGCACATCTTACACCAAGAATATCAATTATTACCTTCAAATAGGCGCTTCAGAGTTCCCTTCTTCAACCGCAATAGACTTAAACATTCTTTTATACACCAATCAATTCTTTTACTGAATCTGCAGCATGCACCAGCGAGCGTTTAATCCAATGTATTACACATGGTGAAAATTTCCCTCATGTTATGTATGGCTGTTTTTATGTATGTCTGTATGAAGGTATGTGTCCTCCGTCTTGCCTTTACCCCTGACTATGGTGGTGGGTTATTGTACTGTTACTGTGATGTTATATGTGTGTGTTGTCCTCAAGCGAGTCTTGTTCAGGGATGCAAACCAAATTTCAGTGTAAACTGACAATAAAGTATTATCGTATCGTATCGTATAAACAGTGTTGATGGCTGGATGGATAAACAGTGTTGATGGATGGATGGATGGATGGATGGATGGATGGATGGATGGATGGATAAATGGTGTTGATGGCTGGATGGATAAACAGTGTTGATGGCTGGATGGATAAACGGTGTTGATGGCTGGATGGATAAACAGTGTTGATGGCTGGATGGATAAACAGTGTTGATGGCTGGATGGATAAACAGTGTTGATGGATGGATAAACGGTGTTGATGGATGGATGGATGGATGGATGGATGGATGGATAAACGGTGTTGATGGATGGATGTATTCTGATGACCACTGGTTATAAGGAGCTGTATGTGCTGGAAATCATGGATTGGATAGACAACCAACTGAGTGACTGACTGACTTCTTACTATTTCCATGTTTGTTCCTTCAGGCTGTACAGAACTACCTTTGAAATAATTTTACTACCTTGGCTGTAGTATACACTGAAGTCTTGATCCTGTAGACTGAGGAAGAGCTGAATGCGGTCCAGAGATACTTTGGCTTCCAGTGTGCCATTAAGAACCCAGGGGAAGGCATTGAGTGGAAGAATGAGCATGCCCACTAGAGCCAGAGTAGTGAAAACCTACAGGCAAAACAAGGAAGCAAATTTCAGTGTCAGAATCAATGGGTTTTTGATCTGGTGTGACCTGATTCCAAACATCACGAGTTCTTCTCTCCTATGCGGTTATAGCAAATGTCAAATTCATCATAGTCGCAAAGAAAGATCCTGACAACTGGCTTGACATTCACACTTACACCAGGAACGTATGCAAATCATAGTATGGGAACAGGAACATGCTAAAAAAGACAATTTCAGACAAAAGGATAGCACATGCTTTACATACAAGTAATAATTTCACTTAGGATGTATCTATGGGAAAAGTTTTAGATGCTCTGGGCTCAGTCTGACTCGAATGAATCTGGAGCACTTTTCATGTCTGCTTTGTTACTGCTCTTATTTCAAATACTGTAAAGGCTTTCACCTTTGTCACCAAATATCCTTGCCAAAATAAGAGATAACAGAGAATGCTACAGGAAACTTGAATTAAACATTATAAGTCCAGCAGCCATGCTGTTTCTTAAAAAAAAAACATAGATTCAGTGAGGCTGTAGCTCATACCGACCACTGTTGTGTGCGAGTTTGAAATATCTGATCAATCCTGTAGGAGGAGTAGCAATTTTCGCATAATTGCACGTGACCCCTCTGTCTTTAGAGTCTTCTGGGTGAGTTTCAGTGAAAACGTCCCAGCAGTTTACGAAGAGTGGCATTTAATGTGACGAGTCACCCAAAAATTTGAGACGCCCATAAAATCGTAAATATGACAGGTGGCACCACCATCTTGACACCTTTTATACACACCAGGGTTCTCCACGAGGGGTTTTAGAGGTCCGGGCCTCCCCCCTTTCTGTGATTCCCACACCCGTTTAATTTCTGCCGCCCCTTTACAAAAGGAAGAGACGTCCCTTTGTTTTCTTTGTGACAGATAGCCTTTCTCTGTTGGAGTACTGACAACACCTGAGTGTGAAACTCATTTACCAGCAATTAGTTTAGTCAGTCTGACGATTATAGTCTAAAGCCCTATTCGCACGGGATAAGTATTACCTGTGGACCTCTGGTAATTCGGAATAATTACAGAGAATGTCTGAGTTCTTAGTCCCGTGCGAATGCGCCATGTCCGTAATTTGCCAAGTAATAATTCCGCCGCGAATTACCTACTGTGTTTCGGCAAAACACAGACGTCCAGTGGTAATACAAGTCCCGTGTGAATGCGCATGTCTGTGGTTGTAATTATTAAACGCGCGTCTCTTGTACTTTTCTGGAGTGAATAATGGAGGATACGGGCGAAATTTTGATAAACAGCATTTCAGGGGCAAGTGGTAGTAGGCCTATCCCGTATTTGAACCAGATAAGCATTTTGAACTCCTGTCTACTAGTGTTGTGACGTTCGCGAACGAACCGATTCTTTTGAACGGCTCCTAGGCATGAACGATGAGAACCGAGTCTCGAGCTGGGGGAGCCGTTCTTTCTGTCGTTCTTTTTCTGTACTGTGTTTCAGATGAAAAAGCTTTTGCCCAGGGGGCGTCGTGGCTCGGGTGGATGGGGCGCCGTGCCGTGGATCCGGGGACCCGGGTTCGGTTCCGGCCCGGGGTCGTTTCTCGGTCCCTCCCCGTCTCTCCCTCCCGCTCGTTTCCTGTCTCTACACTGTCCTGTCCAATAAGGGTGCAAAAAGCCCAAAAAAATATCGTTAAAAAAAAATTTAATAAAAAAAAAAAAAGCTTTTGCCCAAGAACAAGAAGTAGGCTAAACAGCATTTGCCTTTTATTTATTCAAGTTTTATCTGTTTGCCTAATAGTTCAAATTGTTTTGTATATAGTTTATAATGTTGTTGTGTGATATTAATGATAATATTGTGGGAAAACTACTTTGCACGGACGTTCATTTAATTTATTCTATCGTCATTTTGTTTGTTCTATTTTTGTGTATTTTATTTATTTATCTGTTTGTCTAGTTGTATCTATTTTTCTAATAATAATAATATATTTTTTGCATTAATAGTTTGTTTTTCCTATTAAGATAATCTTGTGTTCTTGTTATAACTTTATTTATCTGACTGTTTAGTTGTATCTATTTTTGTTACAATTTCAATATTTTTAATATAGAAAGTTTTTTTTTCTATTAAAATGTTCGTGTGATAACTAGTTCTTGTGTTATATTTATTGTAGTTGTATCTATTTTGTATCTCAGACTTAAATATTTTTGTAAAACAAGTGTTTTTCTATAAAATATTCTTGCGTTCTTGATAACTATGTTCTTGAGTGGGTTCTTTTTTTTTTTTTTACAGAAAAGCCGTTCTGCATGGACATTCATTGAAGCCCTCATTGTTTTTTAATGGTTATTTATGAGCGTTTAGGGGTTACAATAATGTAAGTCTAGGTTGCTTTATATAAAAGGTATGTCCAGAAATATTGATGTCACTGTCTAAGCAGAGGGATCTGGCTTCTTTAGACGCTGTCTTCTTAAAACTGAATAAATATTTAAAAAGAGCCAAATGAGCCAGTCTTTTGAACGGCTCTTTTCAAAGAACGGATCACAAAGATGCGGATCCCATCAAAGAGCCATAAATCCCATCTCTACTGTCTACAAGACGAAACAGGATGCTGTGAACTTACGACACATCCGGTCACAATGTCTGTAAATTCAGTGAATTACAGACTTTTGCTTATCCCGTCCGAATGCGCCACACAATAACACAGAGGTGCGGGGGTAATTGCGAATTACCAGAGGTCCATAGGTAATACTTATCCCGTGCGAATCATACTTAAGAAAAACGTTTCACACTTCGGCGTTTTTGACACATTGTTCTTGCGCCGGGAGATAACACGCCTTTATAATAACGTGTGAATCGACACCAAAGTTCGAGATAACTGATTGTTATTGTCGGCAGAGAAATAAAGGATAAAAACAAAAAGTTCAAAGTTGGTGCGGCAAGCGTGATATTGCCTATAAAACCGTGAGGCTGTGAACGTGGTTTTAGTGCCATGAAGCGTGTGAAGACAACACTGCGGAACCGACTATCACAGAAGACTCTGAATTCTTTGCTGCACGTTGCAATCCAGGGGCCTCCACCAGAGGAGTTTGATTTTCACAAAGCTGCAAAACTATGGGCAGGCATTAGGAACAGGAAGATCACCTTCGAAGTGGATGTTTAGGAAAAGAGGAAAGCAGGTAATTTTGAGTTAGTTTCTTTCAAATATCAAAGCATTTTGTGCAACCATATTTTAGAGATCTTGTTAGGCTGTGTAACTATTACAATGCATTTTGCTGGAGTCTGTATGAATGAGTTTAAATTACAATGTCATTTTTCTTTTTTATCTTCTTAGACTGTTAACTGGTGAACATGGATGGAGCAGTGTAAATATAGCCATAGAACAGTGTAAATATAGCCATGGAGCAGTGTAAATATAGCCATGGAGCAGTGTAAATATAGCCATAGAGCAGTGTAAATATAGTTAAAACAACATCTTTTCAATGTACTTTACTCTCTAAAAAAAATTATTTTTTCCAGTGGTGCCTGCAATTACATTTCCATTTCAAACAATGTCAGCTTTTGTGGAGCAGTGTGAATATAGTTAATACAAAAACTTTTCTGTACTTTTCTGTTCTTTTTTTGTAGTTTGCTAAATAAAAAAAAAAATTTTTTTCCAGTTCCATTTCAAACAATGTGTCTGAATATTAGGGCTGTAACAATATGCGTATCGAAATCGCGATACGCAGAGCCACGATCCGTGTCGCGATACAAGAAGGCAGAATCGCGGTACACCCTTTCAAACTTCTCCTCAGCCCAAAAAGAGAGGTGCTTCCAAACTTCAATTTATGAATACTTTACTTTTTATTTAAATTACATTTTAAACTTACTTAAATTACTGTTATTTTTTTATATCTATTAGTAAGTCGTTTTTTTGCCGAGCTGTGACAATCTTCTGTGAGTCACGCAACGTCCACACTCGCCACTGGCAGAGCATTCATTTCTTTTAAGCGGTCGCCATTCTGGTTGCGACGCGGGGAGCGAATCTGTAAACAAGCAGCTCATTGGCTGGCTAGGTGTGCCACAAGCCAATCACAATCACTTGACCGGAAAGGCATGTCTGCTTGGGCGGAAGCCTTCTGCGGCAGTTACATTTTGACACGCGAGCAATGTTTCACCATAAAAATTCCGTAATTTCCATCTGTTTTCCGCGATCACAGAAAATCATTGGCCCTATGAGAGTGAGACAGTAAGAGAGCCACCCCCCCCAAAAAAAATCTTAACGGATTTACACGATTTGGAAAAATGACTTTTTCAGAACCGAAAAAAACAGAGCTTCCGGCTCAACAGTATTATTTTGAGAAATAAAACAGTCTTTGGATATACATTTGTTCATTTTTGCAT
The DNA here is from genome assembly GCF_027579695.1 of Neoarius graeffei. NCBI lineage: Eukaryota > Metazoa > Chordata > Actinopteri > Siluriformes > Ariidae > Neoarius > Neoarius graeffei. The sequence continues at coordinate 58,454,058 of NC_083583.1, forward strand.
ACATATTACTCATTCTCTGCAGTGGTCTGAATTATTTGTTATTAAATAGTTAATGTAAGTAAGTAAATGTTAATAAGTCAAATTTACTACTTTAAAAATACATTTTAAAAAAATCGTGGGTGTATCGAATCGTGGGTCAAAAATCGCGATACGAATCGAATCGTGAATTGGGTGTATCGTTACAGCCCTACTGAATATGATGTGTGTGTAATGTTTGATGTATGATGTGTTTTGTACCAGTCCAATTGATTCCTCTATTCTAAATGATTACTATTTGAGAGTATTTTATGCAAATTTTATGCAAATGAGATATGTAGATTTATGCAAATATGTTTCAAGGCCATCCGATTGACCCCCACCCCCCTATATTTTCAATCCGTGGAGAACCCTGCACACCCACCTGGGGAACATTGTATGTTAGTTTGATCAAAATCCGATCAATCCTGTCGGAGGAGTAACGATTTTTGTAAATTGTGGACGGACGAGGACAACAGACGACGGACAGATGATGCGTGATCGCATAAGCTCATCCGGCCTGGCCTACGGCCGGATGAGCTAAAATTAAAAAATTAATTAATTAATTAATTAAAAAAAAAGATAATTAAAAAAAAAACAAAAAAAAAACGGGTGTATGGTACCAGATAGGATTTGGCATACTTTCCAGTCTGGCCCTGTGACATTTGTAATGAATATGTGTAACATTAATTATCACAGAACAGATATTACTCATGAACACAGGACATATCTTGTCATATACACTCACTGGCCACTTTATTAGGAACACCCATACCCCTGCTGTTGTATGCAGTTCTCTAATCAGCCAATACGGCAGCACAATGCATCAAATCATGCAGATATCATCATGTCTAGCAAATCATGTCTAGGCTGAAAACATATCTGTTTAGTCAAGCCTTTTGTTAATGGTGTTTATGAGGTAAAGGAGTAGATCTGGAGGGTCCTCAGACATAGAGTGTTTTGGTAAACTGGGATGTAATGGATGCTGTCAGTCCCCACTCGCTTGCTCACTCGAGTTTGTTGACGGTGTAGTGGCTGGCTGCTTTATGTCCCGGGGCTCCCTCATGCCCGTGTTACCTTCTGGCTCTCTCCTTTTAGTTATGCTGTCATAGTTAGTTGCCGGAGTCCCTGCTTGTACTCAGTGCAATATGTATACTGTTCCTACTTATTCAGGTGATATTGGGCATACCTAACAACCTGTGTTTTCTTTCCCTCCCTCCCACCCCAAATCTGTCCCTCTGAGTTACATGGAGTCAACAGGAAATCTTTTGGTGGAGAGGGTGGAGACCTCGACTGGCTATCGTAGCCTGCAGGGAATCGGCCGTCAGACATTCTGTCGCATGTCCCAGACCCGATGAAATGTAGCTGAATTGTCTTGGCCAGGCCTAAGGGTCCCATCTGCATCTCATCATTGCTGAGGAGTGTGCTCCCATCACCCAATCAAGCATCCAGCCAGAGCAGGTCATGATATATTTTTTACCATATTAACATGCCATTGTTGTGTGTTATGCCTGATGTAAAGACTCTCGTCTCTGCGAGCCTATCACACAGATTTAATACTTGACATTTTAGGGCATACCTAACAACGTGTTTTCTTTCTCTCTCCCCCCCCCCCAATCTGTCCCTCTGAGTTACATGTTGATCCTGGGATTGAGATGCTGGCCTCTTCTGCCCCTCGGACCTGCTTGATCCATCCTGGTGCCCTGTGTCTGGTCGGAGTTTTATCGCCCCGCTCCTGTGAAGGACGGCCCCATGAGGACAGTTGAGGGTTATACCTATTAAAACTGTTAATATTATAGTCAGGCTGTCTGTTGTTGCCCAAATGAGGACGGGTTCCCTTTTGAGTCTGGTTCCTCTCGAGGTTTCTTCCTCATGTCGTCTGAGGGAGTTTTTCCTTGCCACCGTCGCCATAGGCTTGCTCATTGGGGATAGATTAGGGATAAAATTAGCTCATGTTTTAAGTCGTTCAAATTCTGTAAAGCTGCTTTGCGACAATGTTTATTGTTAAAAGCGCTATACAAATAAACTTGATTTGATTTGAGATACAAATCAAGAGCTTCAGTTAATATTCACTTCAAACATTAGAACGGGAAAAATTGTGATCTCAAAGTGTGACTTTCACTGTGGTATGGGTGTTAGTTTGAGCCAGATGGACTGGTTTGAGTATTTCAGAAACTGCTGATCTCCTGGGGTTTTCACACACTGAATGAGCGAGCGACAGTTCTGTGGGTGGAAACAAACGCCTCGTTGATAAGAGAGGTCAGAGGAAAACGTCCAGATTGGTTCGAGCTGCCAGGAAAGATATAGCAACTCATAGCAACTCTTTACAACCGTGCTGAGCAGAAAAGCATCTCAGCATGCAACAGCAAAAGACCACATTGGGTTCCACTCCTGCCAGCCAAGAACAGGGATCTTAGAATCAAGAACAAGTTCCTATTAAAGTGGCCGGTGAGTGTATATATATATATATATATATATATATATATATATATATATATATATATATATATCACTGATTTTTCACATAAATAGGTAACAGAATCTTGCAGAGTGACAGCTTGATTACTGTCAGATTATCGGTATCAGATCAGCATCAGCGTACACTGAGCCGTGATATCTGTTTCATATCAAAAACAAAAAAGTAAACAGCTTTGAGAGTTGAGTTCGGCTTCTCTTTATCCTGCTCACCTTAGCTGCAGTAAGACTGTTTCCAAGCAGCACATACGTGATGAAAGTGAGGATTGAGATGACGACAGGAAGAGCTGCCCAGGTATACACACACACTGCGTCCAGATACTTCAAGACCTTCAGGTGACGCAGCTCTTTTTTGCGACTCTGAGTTATCTTCTCTGCAACGTGCTGCTCCCAATTATAGAACTTGAGAACTCGGATTCCAAAAAGGACTTCGGTCATTAACTTTAGAAAGGATGAAAAGCACACAAATAATGTTTGGTTTCATCACTAGCAACTACAGAAACATTGAATTGGATAACCAATATTTGTTGCACTGAAATATACACTGCCAGGCCAATAAAAAGTCACCTTTTGGATTTAAATAAGCAAATACATACAGTAAGAGCCTTTGACTGGATTATTACTGCAGTGATTAATGTTTCAGCTGGCGACAATTCTTTTAACCCGAACTGATGCAGTGAGTAGCTTCTCATTTCTTAAAGTGCATATCACGGGTAAATTCAGGAGCAAGACCAATGTAATTCTCCTATTTTATATTAAACTTTGGTCAAATATCTGTCACATTCTGCATTCTCTGCAATTTTTTTTTTACTTTGCGCAATCTCATCTCATCTCATCATCTCTAGCCGCTTTATCCTGTCCTACAGGGTCGCAGGCAAGCTGGAGCCTATCCCAGCTGACTACGGGCGAAAGGCGGGGTACACCCTGGACAAGTCGCCAGGTCATCACAGGGCTGACACATAGACACAGACAACCATTCACATTCACACCTACGGTCAATTTAGAGTCACCAGTTAACCTAACCTGCATGTCTTTGGACTGTGGGGGAAACCGGAGCACCCAGAGGAAATCCACGCGGACACGGGGAGAACATGCAAACTCCGCACAGAAAGGCCCTTGCCGGCCACGGGGCTCGAACCCGGACCTTCTTGCTGTGAGGCGACAGCGCTAACCACTACACCACAGGGGCTTCAAAGTTTGGGAGAATAGCAGGGTACAAATAATTTACAGCAGGGTGCAAAATGGTAAAATGTCTGCCAGCGGCAGACATAATGCACGCAAAGTGTGCAGGGATGGATGGATGGATGGATGGATGGATGGATGGATGGATGGATGGATGGATGGATGGATGGATGATTGATTGATTGATTGATTGATTGATAGATATGCAAGTACAAATTTTTCATGGGGCGGGATGGTTTGGAACAGGCCATCTAAAAATTGGGATAACATTTACCCGGGATGGGTATTTGAGGCGGGTCGTCTAGCTTAAGCTTGATTAGCGTTGTTACGCACGCCAGTGTTTCCCACAGAAATTTTGGAGACTATGGGGGCAAGCCATGGGGGAGGCGCGGGGGTTGTTTAAAATTGAGTGATATGTTAAATATTAAGTTATTACTGAAAAACTATTGATTAAAAAAACAGACACTGAGAAATGGTCCTATAAACAACTTTACCAATATAAAAGATTACCAAGACTACAAAAATGCAGAAAAATAGGCTTTACTTATCCAAATGCACCTGTTGGTTCAAAAGTTAAAGTGCAGAGAACCACACAGCACAACATGAAGTTACCTTCAAATATAATATAAATGCCTCAGCTTTCATGTAAGAAAAAAAAAAACTATTAATACTAGTCCTGTGTGCAGGCAGTCTCTCCTGAAGACTAAATTAAACAATAATTATAAACTAATAAAATAAATGGCTCAGGCTTCATAGAAGAGAAAAAACAATTTGAACAGAATCTCACAGTATGATGCTGAAGCTGCCTAAACAATGGAAAATAAAATACCATTTTGGCAAAAACGTTGGCATCCATTAATTTCTTGTATTAAGTAAAAAAATATGTTGCCAGATACTGCTGACGTTTTACAGCCCAAAATATGTTCAAAACCCGCCAAAATGCACTTAAAACCGCCCAAATTGGGCGGGAAACCGCCCAATCTGGCAACACAGGTGGCAGTAATGGCTGCACTCATGTCGAGGATGTAAACACAATCTGGCAACACAGGCGGCAGTAATGGCTGCACTCGTGTCGAGGATGTAAACACAGTTGACGCGGCAACGGACATACATGACATAGTGGATGTAATTTACGTTTACAACTTTTTTTGCTGTCAGAAATATTTAATATTAAATTTTGTGACTCGACTGACAATAGCCGGCGGCATAACAAGCTATAGCCGGCGATTTGCCGCCGGTGACCGGCTACTTTTGAAACCGCTGCACCACCGTGCCGCCCCACCTTGCGCAATACTAGAAAAATTCAGTTGAAATCAAGGCATTTGAGGTGAATTGGTCCGCCTCTGAAAAAACTTGGCATTTGGATTTCCCGGCAAACATTGATTTCCGTGACGTCGCGTGCGGGACGCCTCCTTCTGAATCCTACGTCAGCGCTGGTTTGTTTATGAGAAAACGACCTGGTGGTTTTCTGCAAATTTCTTCAACGCTATCGAGTAATTATTAAAATGGTTAACAGATATATCGTAGGAGGGTGTAGCAACACCAATCTTGATGGGATTAGTACTCATCGTTTCCCAAAAGACCGGACAATGAGAGAGAAATGGGAGCGCTTGGTCTACACAGGCTGTGCACTGAAACCGTGCAAGCTCGTGCAGCCTGCTGGCGCTTCTGCAGATAGATAACGTCACGAATCTAGCTCCAGACTCCCTTGGGATTTTTCCAGACGCGTTTTGTTATTTTATTTTTTTCTGCTGTAGACAGATGGCCTTGTGCAAAATTACCCTTCTGGATGAGTGTGTAAAGGGAAATACTTTCATATAAAAAAAAAAGAAATTGGTCCAGAATATGCCCTTTAAACAAACATGTCAGAAGACGTATCCCGTGGTCATGGAAAAGACGCCACTGTGTTCCAGAAGGGGCAAATTATTGGTCGAGCAAAGAAAACAACTAAGGAGATTTGAGCTGAAATGACTGGAATTGGGTTAAGAACTGATCAACACATTATTTAACCCTGGAAGGATAGTGATGAACTGTCAACTTCATGGAAGAAATGTGGTCAGGAAAAAAAAAAAAAAGGTTTTTGACTGACTGTGCTCAGAGATCACTTAAACTCTTGGTGAAGTCGAATCGTTAAAAAAAAAAAATCGACAGTAGAACTCATGGCTATGTTTAATAGTGAAAGTAAGATCATTTACACATGCAGGACTGGGACTATGGTCGTCAGTGAGGCTAATCAGAAGAAAAGGCCTTCAATTTGCTAGAGCGCATAAATGCTGGCCTTCGGAGCGATGGAAAAAGGTCATGTGGTCTGATGAGTCCAGATTTACCCTGTTCCAGAACAATGAGCATGTCAGGGTAAGATAGGAAGCGCGTTTAACAATTATTCCACGAAATCGAGTCGTACATAAGCCAAGAGCTGACAAGGTGTGTAGCACCGAATTGGCTATAAGCCATGTACGACGAGATTGAGTGGAATAACTGTTTTATTCTATCCACATTCACTGGATTTTGAGAAACAGCATTTTTAGTTTTTTGCAAATTCTATAAATAAAAGCTTTATAGAAAACATGTCTGTGAAGATTCTCAGTCATCCAGGTCATAGTAAACTGTGGGTGGTAGAAGAGAGCAACTGGACTTGCTTGAAGATTATTGAAGACGTTTCACCTCTCATTTGAAAGGCTTCTTCAGTTCTGTCTGACTAAAGGCCTCTGCATGCTCTTGCAACAAGGCTTTCGCAGACAGCTTTTCGCAGACAGTTGTAATTTATTGTTGAGCGGGGAGTAATAGGCGTGCGCGATGTTATTCACCGGCACAACGCAAGGGGGCGCGAAGTCGCTAGGAGTAGTTGGTGGGTGTGGTTAGTGGAGTGTTTATCCTCCGGTTACTTATAATGACTAGAACTGGAGTCGTATAGATGTACGTACTTCCTCACTTCCTCAATCAACCGCTCTTCATGCTGCTCCATCTTCGCTCGTATTTTTAAAAATGCCAGTCGTGAAAACAAAACAAACCGGGAAAGTAGGGAAGCGGAAGTGCGTGTACAGCGGATGTAGAGTGGACCAATCAGAGCCCTCTTGTCTGCGACGCTGTCTGCGAGGCTTCTGCGGTGGTCACAATTTTTGGGAGGTGCGCGCAGAGTGTCTGCGAAGGTGGGGGGGCTATGCAGACACTGTCTGCGACGCCATCTGCGAGGACTGGGTTGTCAGCATAAATTGGCCTTAATAGGGAGTATCAGGTATTTATCCTCTCATGGATCATCATAGAATCAGAATTCTGATGGCTGCATAGTAGGTGGCTGATGAATGATGTCTTAGACCCCCACCTCTGTTCAGTGATGGTCGTTCCAGGTTGACAAAAAAGAACGATCCTCTCTGGCCAAAATGTCCGCCAGTTCTCCGGGAGTCCTCTCATACTCCCCCACCAGTCAAAGGGATCTCATCCCAAAGTGCGTAGAAACATGTCTGTGAAGATTCTCAGTCATCCAGATCATAGTAAACTGTGGGTGGTAGAAGAGAGCAACTGGACAGACATGTTTCTACGCATCTATCGTTCTTTTTTGTCAACCTGGAACGGCCATCACTGAACAGAGGTGGGGGTCTAAGACATCATTCATCAGCCACCTACTATGCAGCCATCAGAATTCTGATTCTATTATGATCCATGAGAGGATAAATACCTGATACTCCCTATTAGTCAGACAGAACTGAGGAAGCCTTTCGGATGAGAGGTGAAACGTTTTCAAGAATCTTCAAACAAGTCCAGCTGCTCTCTTCTACCACCCACACTTTATAGAAAACGTCCGACAAAATAATTTCTGCTTAGAATGTAAACAAACCGGCGAAATGACCGGAGCAATTTGTGAAAAATGCTATAATAATAATAATAATAATAATTCTTGAAAAACAAACAAGATATGTTCTTACCATCAAATACTCACCTCATCTCATCTCATCTCATCTCATCATCCCTAGCCGCTTTATCCTTCTACAGGGTCGCAGGCAAGCTGGAGCCTATCCCAGCTGACTACGGGCGAAAGGCGGGGTACACCCTGGACAAGTCGCCAGGTCATCACAGGGCTGACACATAGACACAGACAACCATTCACACTCACATTCACACCTACGGTCAATTTAGAGTCACCAGTTAACCTAACCTGCATGTCTTTGGACTGTGGGGGAAACCGGAGCACCCAGAGGAAACCCACGCGGACACGGGGAGAACATGCAAACTCCACACAGAAAGGCCCTCGCCGGCCCCGGGGCTCGAACCCAGGACCTTCCTGCTGTGAGGCGACAGCGCTAACCACTACACCACCGTGCCGCCCCACCATCAAATACTTTTATTCCATATTTTGTTGCTTTTTTTTGTAATTTTTGGGGTTCTGTTTTCAAGTAGAGTTTTTAATTTCGTCCTCGGTTGGTTCAGCAACATGCTCCGCCATTTTGTTTTTCTCTACTTATGGTATATAAACTGATATCCTTGTCGTAGACTCGCCAATCAGAGCATATCCAGTGAATGTGGATAGAATATAAAGTGATGCACCCGTCATGCATAGTGGCCACTGTTATGATCTGTGGTTGCTTCAGTTGGTCAGGTCAAGGCTCAGCAACGTTATGTGGCAATAAAATGAAGTCAGCTGACGACCTGAATGTACTGAATGACCAGCTTATCATCACATCAATGGAGTTTTTCCTTTCCTGATGGCATGGGCGTAAAATTAGGACTCAGATTGTGAAAGAGTGGTTCAGGGAGCATGAGGAATCATTTTCACACATGAACTGGTCACCAGAGTCCTGAACTCTTTGGGATGTGCTGGAAAAGACTTTCCGAGTGGTCTGACTCTCCCAACACAAGATCTCATCTCATTATCTCTAGCCGCTTTATCCTGTTCTACAGGGTCGCAGGCAAGCTGGAGCCTATCCCAGCTGACTACGGGCGAAAGGCGGGGTACACCCTGGACAAGTCGCCAGGTCATCACAGGGCTGACACATAGACACAGACAACCATTCACACTCACATTCACACCTACGGTCAATTTAGAGTCACCAGTTAACCTAACCTGCACGTCTTTGGACTGCGGGGGAAACCGGAGCACCCGGAGGAAACCCATGCGGACACGGGGAGAACATGCAAACTCTGCACAGAAAGGCCTTCGCCGGCCACGGGGCTCGAAACCGGACCTTCTTGCTGTGAGGCCACAGCACTAACCACTACACCACCGTGCCGCCCCAACACAAGATCTCAGCAAAAAAAATAATACAACTCTGGATGGAAATAAATGTTGTGATGGTGCATAAGGCGGGTTTAAACAATGTCACAGTGGATGTGCCCCTTAATCCAAGCTAACCCTGGTGAAAATCTTTCAAGGATCTTCAAGGATCTGTAAAGTTCTTTGTGAGGGTCTTTGAGGATCCTGTTGAGGATCTCAACAAAGATCCTCAAAAGATCTTCAAGGATCTTTAAAATTATTGGCAAGATCTTCAAGGATCTTCAATTTTCTTGCCAAGATCTTCAAGGATCTACAACGATCTTTTAACATCTTGCCAAGATCTTCAAGGATTTCAAAGTTCTTTTCAAGATCTTAAAGGATCTTCAAAAGGTTTTTCAAGATCTTCAAGGATCTTCAGAATTCTTGTCAAGATCTTTAAAAGTTCTCGACAAGATCTACAAGAATCTTTTTTTTTTTTAAAGATATTTTTTTGGGCTTTTTGCACCTTTATTGGATAGGACAGTGTAGAGACAGGAAATGAGCGGGAGAGAGAGACGGGAAGGGATCGGGAAATGACCTCGGGCCGGAATCGAACCCGGGTCGCCCGCATTCATGGTATGGCGCCTTAACCACCTGAGCCACGACGCCCCCAAGATCTACAAGAATCTTAAAAAACAAAAACCACATTCAATTCCAAACAAAACAATTCTTTATTGATGCTATCATAACATAACATATGAACACACAGTTATGTTGAACATTCAGGAAAAAGCAAACAGATTGACGAGGATATTGTTATTTTCCATCTGTTTGCTTTTTCCTGAATGTTCAACATAACTTTGTGTTCATGACGTTATGTTATGATAGCATCAATAAAGAATTGCTTTGTTTGAAAATGAATGTGGCTTTTGTTTTTTAAGATTCTTGTAGATTTTGTCAAGAATTTCAAAGATCCTGGCAAGAACTGTGAAGATTCCTGTAGATCCTTGAAGAGCTTGGCAAGAAAATTGAAGATCCTTGAAGATCTTGCCAAGAATTCTAAAGATCCTTGAAGATCTTGAAAAAAACTTTGAAGAGCCTTGTGGATCCTTGAAGATCTTGAAAAGAACTTTGAAATCCTTGAAGATCTTGGCAAGACGTTAAAAGATCTTTGTAGATCCTTGAAGATCCTGGCAAGAATTTTAAAGATCCTTGAAGATCTTTTGAGGATCTTTGTTGAAATCCTCAATAGGATCCTCAAAGACCCTCACAAAGAACTTTAAGGATCCTTGAAGATCCTTGAAAGATTTTCACCAGGGAATGGCAGTCCAATAAAATATTAGTGTGTGCGATTTTTTTTTTTTTGGGCTGGGCAGTGTATCATGAATCTGTTTCTTTTATTCTTTTGTTCAATTTCAACGTTTTACTGTTTCACTGATTTGTATTTGATCATTTCTTTCTAATGGTCAGACACAACTACATCTACATTGAATATTGTATATTTAAATATAAAATAACTATTAAAGGAACAGTCCACCGTATTTCCATAATGAAATATGCTTTTATCTGAATTGAGACGAGCTGCTCCGTACCTCTCCGAGCTTTGCGCGACCTCCCAGTCAGTCAGACGCGCTGTCACTCCTGTTAGCAATGTAGCTAGGCTCAGTATGGCCAATGGTATTTTTTGGGGCTGTAGTTAGATGCGACCAAACTCTTTCACGTTTTTCCTGTTTACATAGATTTATATGACCAGTGACATGAAACAAGTTCAGTTACACAAATTGAAACATAGCGATTTTCTATGCTATGGAAAGTCCGCACTATAATGACAGGCATACTAACACCTTCTGCGCGCTTTGGCAGCGCATTGATACGGAGCTCAGATATCAATGCGCTGCCGAAGCGCGCAGAAGGTGTTAGTACGCCTGTCATTATAGTGCCGACTTTCCATAGCATAGAAAATCGCTACGTTTCAATTTGTGTAACTGAACTTGTTTCATGTCACTGGTCATATAAACCTACGTAAACAGGAAAAACGCGGAAGAGTTTGGTCGCACCTAACTACAGCCCCAAAAAATACCATTAGCCATACTGAGCCTAGCTACATTGCTAACAGGAGTGACAGCGCGTCTGACTAACTGGAAGGTCGCGCAAAGCTCAGAGAGGTACGGAGCAGCTCGTCTCAATTCAGATAAGAGCATATTTCATTATGGAAATACGGTGGACTGTTCCTTTAAAAAATAAAAACCCAAAAACTTAAACAATAAAACTAATATAAAATACCAGGCAAAAGTCACAGGCACCGTATTTTAATATAAATTTTATCCTAGATTTCTTTAGGTTTTATATTTAGGCATTTTCCCCATCAGTAGAAATGAGCAAATTTTAGATCTACAAAAATTAATTAAAAAAAAAAAGAGAGAGAGAGAAACTTGAGAGCCAAGTGGATGATTTCCTGATAAAACCACGACAGCAGGTCTAAAAGGCAAAGGGCGGGCCCACCTGATTGAGATTTTCACAGTTTTCTGCTCTTCGTAAAAGTCTTTCATTTCATTTTATAAGCATCTTTGCATTATAGAATCTCTTTACATTCTTTACTGCAAAGCACAATGCAGTAAGATAATCAAACTATGCCAACAACTGAATTTCTGAAAATAAAAATGGTGTAAGCGTACAACAGACTCCTTCACCAGGAAACAAGAACAGTGATGCATTCTTACCTTCACTCTGTTGTCCTTGTGCATCAGCATGTGTTTATTGTTCTCCAGGATGCGGGCTGCCAGCACCCTATTGAGTGGCACAAGCAGAAAAGCCACACCCAGCCCTCCCAGGAAGGTGACGCCCACCTGCAGGTACAGCAGGTATAGGGCCAAGATGAACTGGAAAGGAAGACTCCAAACTTCATGGAAGCTGTTGAAAAAATTGACCAGTCGGTCTGTGTCCGTGCTCATGTAGTTGACCACCTCACCCATAGTGAAACGCGCCAGTTCTGAGCTGCTGACGCGCAGCGCTTTAGCATAGATAGTGGACACCACAGCAGCCCGAGCCTCCAGGGCAATCTTCGATACTTCAAAAACAAAGACGTTGCGGAGGAATGCTGCGAAAAATGTGCTCGAGAAGAGTCCCACAGCACACCACACACCTCTGCTCAGTGGTGCCCCCTGAGTCTCCATGAAACCCACGAGCCAGCTGAGGAGTAGTGGTCCTGCGAACGCTAGCAGACTGGCCATTAACTTCAGCACACCAAGGAGGTAGTAGCGTGGGCCAAAAGCCTTGTGTAGCACCCTGAAGAGCCTTGCCTCATGTTGGCTCATTTCGTCTGAAAGCTCCTCAGGCTGGATCTCACTGTACAAACCATCCTGCTGGTTCCTTCCAAGTGCCCTTGGCACTCTGTTCTTCAGACACTGTACCCAACTCTGACTGAAGCGCTGAGTAACAGCTTTGGTCCGTAGCCTTTGGGGCAGTTGTAAAACATCGCAGGGTCTCTCGAGCTCTCCACGTTGACCTTGCCTCAGTTGAATGTTCAACCACAAGTAGAGAAACCTGGACAGGCAGCTACAGCCATCCTCCGCGACCATTTCTCCCCCAGCAGGCTCTGGAACAAGAAGAGGAGCCCCATCGTCTGTGTTTACAAGCAGAGACTCCCTTTGCGACGCGTAACAAGGAAAGATAAAGGCTACCAAGTACGAAAGGATCAGGGCTGCCCTGGTAACAGACAAGACAAATCTTCCGAGCTGCAAGGGGTGCTCAGAACTGAGATGACTGCCATCCTGAACATAAGTAATAACAGTAAAGACTATGTTAGGAACAGGCAGAATCGCCAAGATCAGAAAAAATGGTGGACCTCGAGTCCTTCTGTAGGCAGATCTTTGCAAGGACAAAACGGCCCCAAAGTGGACCAGCCATGCAATAAGACCACATCCATCAGCCAAGATGTTCAAGTAAAGGTCCTGCTGGTGGAGCACAAGCAGCAATCCCAAATCCGTGATAAAAACAAAAACCAGCAGCAGTGCAGCAACAGACCTGACGATCCAGCCAACAGGCAGTGAAGGCAGAGGGGGACTGAGTCTGCAAAACATTGAAAATGATTGGTTAGCATACGGAGTAGAAATATACAAAAAAAAATAAGAATATTAACCATTATTACAATATTCATTCATTTAACTTAAAACTAGATGGCTTTTCGATTTCCTAAAATGTAGTTCCCTCTGAAATTTGGTCATTGTGATATATGCTTAATTCTGTAATATCTCACAAAATATCAGGCCATTCTGTAGCTGGGAAGTTTTTTAATTTGAGGGGATTCCTGAGCAAATAATGTGCATGAAATCGCTCGCTTTGCGCAGTCAAGCAGACAGAGGAAGTCCGTGTGCGCATGCGCAGGTTTACCTTTGAGCGTGCACTGACAGTTCCATCATTCTGTCGCTAAACGAACAGCTGATCACACCGAGGTGCTCGCTGACCGCCAATATTTATTAGTTTGGTCCTACGTTTCCTTTCCTTCATATAGAACATAACGTCTTTTATTTTTTTCGCGGTCCGGTTTCCATCAAATCCTGCGCTCTGATTGGCTGGCGAGTGGGTCTGTATCCTATGATATGGACCTCAGTTACGGACCCCGGTTATGGACCTCTGGCGACTTGCTCGTTCACAACAACAACAAACATAGTAGCATTTTTTGTCAACATTTATCTTTTTTTTTATAAGATTTATTTATAAGATTATCAAAAATCTTATAAATTTTTGCCAGCATTTCTCAGAAGAATAGCATTAATTTTACAGCATGGATAGCGATAACAGTGTTCACAGCGAAAGCGAGTTTTACTACCCTGAGGAAGAAGAAATAAAAGAAAACATTTCAGGAGAAAGCTAAAAACCTGTAACTGTTGCTAACGCCGAGCAAAACCATGGCTAAATCCTGAATGACTCAATTTTGTATAAACAGGGGACTACATAGGCAGCAAAATGTAGTTTTTTTCCTGCCATGGAAGTGCACTTGTATACTGAGGAGGAAGCCATTTGCATTACAGCCGTGAATGAGGATTCAAAATGGCAGCTCGGCTCGGATTTCCCTTTCGGGTGCTCTTGTTTTCTGTTAGAATTTGGTAAAGAAAAAAATTAATATATTAGTTACCAGCTTGCCCTGTGATGACCTGGCGACTTGTCCAGGGTGTACCCCGCCTTTTGCCCGTAGTCAGCTGGGATAGGCTCCAGCTTGCCTGCGACCCTGTAGAACATAGGTGGCCAACCCGCGGCTCGCGAGCCGCATGCGGCTCTTTGCCTGGTGTCATGCGGCTCTCACCTTCACGTCCAAGTTGGTGTTCGTTTGTGGTTTTATGTGCGTTTTTGCTTCACTGCAGTTAATTACGGTTATTTTATTAAAGGTGCTTCGCTTGGTTTCATTACGGTATTTTCACATCATGACAAATGCGCAGGTGCGTGAGATGATATGCTAAATTCCCCTACAAGTAGCACTTCTGCTGCTGTGTGTGTATGTGTGTGTACATTTGAGTATGTGAATGTGTGCTGATGTGAATTCAGATACACTACAGGCCAAAAGTTTGAACATACCTTCTCATTGAAGTAGCGGGTGACCGTTTGTGATGCTAACTGCGTGTGTGAGTATTGTACTATCCCTGCTGCTGAGGCTTGGGATACGCGCTGGGCGCGCAAGCCTGAGTAGTGGGTGAGTGCTCATTCAGTTTTGATGCCTTGAGTGAGAGTAGAGTATACTGTAAGTGTAAATAGTCATGAGAACACAGAACACATTGAATGAGAAGGTGTGTCCAAACTTTTGGCATGTAGTGTATATACATTATGTATTTGTTCATTTGTTTTCCAGTTATCAATTTGTGTGTGTGCGTGTGTGTTCTTCTTTCAAAAATTTGAGCATTGTATTATATTTTATCTATATTTGCACTTGCACTGATCACTGTTCCCAGTGCCTATGGAGCTTGTACTGTTTGAGGAAATTAAATTAGCACTTTGTAATTTCCATTTTCCGACTGACTGTATTTATTTGAATACTTATTTATTTGAATGCAGGTCTTGTGCAGGTCATGCAATTGAGAATTCAAGCTGAATCAAAATGGCTTTTGCATTTTCGATGTTAAACAGGTAACTCCAAAATGCACTAGAATACAGGAAATTGCATCTAAGAAATCCAAAATTTTTCGGGGGAGGCCCCCCGGAACCCCCCCAATGGGGGGAATCCCCACATGTAAACAATGTCTGCCTTTGTGCCCCACCTACAATTTTCTTCACCAGTCGCCACTGTTGAAAATGACTGGCCTGTGGTCTTGGTACTGCAGTAAATGTATCATCATGTTGGTGTGGGGCATTGGTTAAGTTGGAGTGTGACATCAATGTGGCTGTGTGTGTGTGTGTGTGTGTGTGTGTCCGCGCGCGCAGAAGGAAGGGTAATATTTGTGTGCCCATGTTCATGTGCCGATGTGGCTCTTTGCCGTAACACAGTAAGAATTGTGGCTCTTGGGCTCCGACTGGTTGGCCACCCCTGCTGTAGAAGGATAAAGCGGCTACAGATAATGAGATGAGATGAGATGAGTTACCAGCTTAAGGTCGGTCCATATGGTGAAATACCGTGAGCTTGGCCTTGAATACTGACCTCGGCCCAGAGGGCCTCGCTCAGTACTTTCAAGACCTCGGTCACGGTATTTAACCATACGGACCTCCCAGCTGGTAAATAACATAATTTCTTCTCGCTTTCCGTTACTGTAGTCGGTCTTTCACGTTTCATTCGCACACTCACGTCCTCTATTTTTCTCTCCTGTTTCAAATTTGTATCCCACAACGGCTTGCGCGAATGAGGAAAGCCCACCACGTGATGCATGATGTAGTATCTTGTACTGGGTCATGGTGAAGCAGGAAAAAATAGCGGAGAATTCAGGGCCACATGGCTCTAATTTCATTAATTGTTCTTTTTTTTTTAAACTAATAAAATTGGAAGTCTGTGATTCGAATTCAGTAGCTTTCGGTCCACTAAACAAAAATAATTGGGTGGCGGGGAAAATCCTTTTTATCACCTACACTTGAAAAATCTGAAAGGCAGTACAGCTTTAAGTAACTGCTTTATCTTGGAGAGGGTCACACTGAATATGGTCCCATCCTGGGAAGGCAGGGTGTGAAGCAGAAACACACCCTGGACATCACAGAAGCCTGAAACTTTACCCAAACAAAGAAAAACTTGTGTTCTGTGATATGATCTTTGACATTTTGTCCTCTCAGAGGTTCCAGATACATGGAATACTGGAAGATGTACCAAAGAGGCAAAGCACCAGGTTAGATTGTATTAACTGTCACTTCCAAAATAAAGGCCAGCTAGCAGTTATTATTCTATCCACATTCATTGGATATGAGCACTCACGCGTTCTGATTGGCTACTCTACCACTAGGCTATCAGCTCATATACCGTGAGCAGAGAAAAACAAAATGGCGGAGCGTGTTGCTGAACCAACCAAGGACAAAATAAAAACTCTACTCGAAAACAAAACCCCAAAAATTTTTATCAAGTATTTAAAAGAAACAGAAATAGCTAAAAGAATATAGCTTTTCCCCCCCAATATCTCCTGTTCCACACTCCAGCCCAGTCGGTGGTGGTAATGCACCTTTAAGTTGGTTTGCCAACCACCAAAAAACCTTAAAGAAGAAGAAGAACCCCCCCCCAAAATACAAGAAAAAGCAAGAAAATATGGAATAAAACTATTTGATGGTAAGAACATATCTTTTTTTTCCAAGAATTATTATTAGAGCATTTTTGCTCCCGTCATTTCGCTGGTTTGTTTACATTCTAAGCAGATATAATTTTGTCGGATGTTTTGTATAAAGGTTTTATTTATAGAATTTGCAAAAAATAAAAATGCTCTGTTTCTCAAAATCCAGTGAATCTGGATAGAATAAAAAAAAATTTATTCCACTCAATCTTGTCGTACATGGATTATAGCCGACTCGGTGCTACGTGCCTCGTCAGCTATCAGCTCATGTACGACTCGATTTCGTGGAATAACTGCTAAATGTTAGTTCGAGACCTGATGTAACTATCTAACAATGTTCTGAAACGCCATTCTGTGGAAGTTCCTGTGCATATTCTCCCTGTGTGGGTTTCCTCCATGTTCTTCAGTTTCTTCCCACCAACCAAAAACATGCAGTTAGGAAGACTGGCTCGGCTAAATTGCCTCTAGGTGTGAACGAGTGTGTGAATTTGTGTGTATGATGCCCTGTGACGGACTGGTGTCCTATTCAGGGTGTATTCCTGCCTCCTACCCAGTGTTCCCAGAACAGACTCCGGATCCACCTTGGTCCTGACCAGGATAAAGCAGTTACTGAAGATCTCATCTCATCTCATCATCTCTAGCCGCTTTATCCTTCTACAGGGTCGCAGGCAAGCTGGAGCCTATCCCAGCTGACTACGGGCGAAAGGCGGGGTACACCCTGGACAAGTCGCCAGGTCATCACAGGGCTGACACATAGACACAGACAACCATTCACACTCACATTCACACCTACGCTCAATTTAGAGTCACCAGTTAACCTAACCTGCATGTCTTTGGACTGTGGGGGAAACCGGAGCACCCGGAGGAAACCCACGCGGACACGGGGAGAACATGCAAACTCCGCACAGAAAGGCCCTCGCCGGCCACGGGGCTCGAACCCGGACCTTCTTGCTGTGAGGCGACAGCGCTAACCACTACACCACCGTGCCGCCCTAGTTACTGAAGATAAATTTAAAAAAAAACAAAAAAAAACATAGCCTCAATGAGGCTGTAGCTCATACCGGCCACTGTTGTTGTGTGCAAGTTTGAAATCCGATCAATCCTGTGGGAGTAGTGATTTTTTTGTAAAATTGCATATGACCACTGTGTAGCCACATCCATGGCAGGTGGCGCCACCTGGTGAACAATTCTTGTTGGAATATGTCTTTAGAGTCTTCTGGGTGAGTTTCAGTGAAAACATCCCAGCAGTTTACGAACAGTAGTGTTTGATGTGACGAGTCATCCAAAATTTTCAAACGCCCATAAAATGTTAAATACGACAGGTGGCGCCACCATCTTGACACTTTTATACATACCAACCTGAGGAACATTCCATATGAGTTTGATCAAAATGTGATCACTCCTGTCGGAGAAGTAGCGATTTTCGTGAAACTGCACGTGACCCCTCTGTAGCCTCATCCATGGTAGGTGGCGCCACCTGGTGAACAATTCTTGTTGGAATATGTCTTTAGAGTCTTTTGGGTGGTAGCGTTTAATGTGATGAGCCACCCAAAAATTTCAGAAGCCCATAAAATTGTAAATATGACAGGTGGCGCCATCATTTTGACAACTTTTATGCACACCCACGTGGGGAACATTGTATGTAAGTTTGATTGAAATCTGATCACTCCTGAAGGATGAGCAGCGATTTTTGTAAATTGTGGACGATCGACGATGGACAGACGACACGTGATCGCATAAGTTCATCTGGCTTGGCCTATGACCGGAGGAGCTAATATCAGTTAATCTTTAAATATGACATATTACCAGTTCATCAGTTTGTTTTAATACACTATGTTCAAAAGTTTATGGACACTGAACCATCACACTTCTATGTGCTTTTTGAAAATCCCATTCCAGATTTCGTCCTCTTTGCTGTTCGAATAACCTCCATTCTCCAATAATGCGCTTCCAAATTTGTGGCAACATTTCGGGGAAGAACTACAAACTTTTGGCCATATAGTGCATCAAAGTCCCTTCCCACGCCATGTGGCAGCGCCGATCTCCATTTCCGTAGCCTCTCGCCTATTACATAGCTAGGGTTGCAGTCGGGGGCTAGTCCTCTCGTAACCGCGAGAGTTTGACTCCACACTCGCATCTGTATTGCAGCGTCCCTTGCCAGACGGCAGTAGGTACCATTTTTATGACGGTCTTTGGTACGACCTAACCGTGAATAGAACTCACGATCTCCCGATCGAGAGGCGGACACGCTAACCACTAGACCAACTCGTGGTCAAATAGTGTATTTGTAGTGGCAAAGTTACTCACTCAAAGAGCAATGTAAACAGGAATATCATTACTGTCTATGGTTATTTGCAACTAACAAACAAAAAAATGTTAAAAATAAAAAAAGATAAATCTTTACCTATATCACAGTAGGGGTTAATGCACCGTATAGTGTATTTCAAACACAACGAATCATAGTGCATGAAGAACCATACTAAATTTAACCCGTCAATTACAATCTAATAATAATATTGGTAATGTTTACCTCGCCCAGGACGGAGTCCACCAAGGGGCGAGGTATTGTTTTCGGTCGGGTTTCTTTGTTAACAATATTATAGACTGGTACCAAAATCCAGAATTGTGACACCCAAAGGCATTTTTGAGACAAAGTCGGCAAACAGTCTAATGCCATGTACACACGTAGCCGAGTATTTTTAAAACCGAACATTCCCCCCCCCCTCCGTTTATAAAAATGTTTTATCCACACCACCTCGTCTTCGAAAAAAATCCCTTCCACACATAACCGAACATCTGCGTTTTCAATCACATTCATAAGCATTCCAAACCTGTAGATGGTTATTTCCCCAAATCCTACCCCCTAATCACATCGCCTGTGCTCTTGGAGCAGTAGTTGGGCTTCTAAAATTAAACATGTAAATAGCACCTGCACAATAATTAACACTTTCAAGGCACTACTCCGATCCATTACTCTTTAGCTAGCCGCACACTACGCCGATTTTCAGCGTACCGAGCCAACTGAAGTCAGGCGTAAAGACTAGTTTTCGATGGTCCCGACTCATCTCACAGCCGATTCGAAAAACTAATCGGGAGCCAGACTGATCGGCGAGAGTCGCTAGCAATAGCCAATCATATCTTTCGCATATAACACGTGACATCATTAAACACAATTTCTAGCGCGAGAAATACGTGTTGGTAGCACCTAATGCAGGTATATACTGTAATTCCATAGACTGAAGCTTTATCCATAGACACAGTGGGCTGGAAAGCCACTCTGCTCAAGTTGTGTGGCTGAATTCCAAATCGCTTTAACTCCCCTATATAAGTGCACTATTTAAGGTTGGGAATAATAGCTCATGCAGCCTAGATAGTGCGCTACATATTCCGTGTTGTGTCATTTGTAATTCAGCCTGTATCATCTTCAAGTGTTGGATTTAACAGTAACTATATCCAATAGCCAATCACAAAGCTATTAAGTTGTCACGTGTCGCTTCAATCGCGACTGCACTCGTCAATTTGTTGTCATTTTTTTGGCGCAGATTGTGACGTTCTAAAACGCAAAACTCCGGTTATCTCTGTCTACACGAAAAGGCATACACGGAGTTTTCAAAAATCTTCACTTTGCCCGGAGTTTTTTTAAATATTCGTTTTTGATGTGTTTTCATGTGGACGACAGGCCAAAACGTAGAAAAATATCTTCGATTTAGCAGATACCCGGCTACGTGTGGACGGGGTCTTATTTTGTCAATTTGGGTGTGCCGAATTCAAATCTGCAATATGCCGAGCTCTATCTCACCTCTGTTGACCTCTAGAGGTCATTGAACTTTGGGCCTGTAAACGTCTCAGCTGAACCCAGTTTCTCAGCTTTCTAAGGAATGAAATGTACTAAAATGATTAATGAAGTTAGCAAATGGCCTTGTTTGTTAAATGTTTGGGTGCTGAATTCATTTTTCATTTGTAAAACGACATATGAC
Organism: Neoarius graeffei; assembly: GCF_027579695.1. Taxonomy (NCBI): domain Eukaryota; kingdom Metazoa; phylum Chordata; class Actinopteri; order Siluriformes; family Ariidae; genus Neoarius; species Neoarius graeffei. The sequence goes on from NC_083583.1 coordinate 58,474,625, forward strand.
CTCTGATAACCTCAAGGTCATTAAACTTGGCCTATAGGCCTATGCATTTAACGGCATTTTTAAACTGACTTTACTCCCCCAAAAAGAATATGAACAGACAAAAAACAAATAGAAAGGAACAAATACAACATTAAATGCCAGTCCATGTACATGTGACTTACTTTTCACAATGAGAATGCCTCGGCGATCACCTTGCATAACATTGCATTACATTTAGCGGTTATTGTTTATACAAAGCTACTGAAAAAAGGACAGATTCAGCAGCATACAAAATGTGGGGGCGTACAGGGTATACAGGTTAATCAGGGTTAGTATATATGAGAGTTTTTTTCTTTGTTGTTTGTTTTGTTTTAAACGGGGTAAAGCCTTTACAAAAAACAAACAACAAAGAAAAAAACTGGATGCCCCCACATTTTATATGCTGCTGAATCTGTCCTTTTTTCAGTAGCTTTGTATAAACAATAACCGCTAAATGTAATGCAATGTTATGTAAGGTGATCGCCTAGGCATTCTCATTGTGAAAAGTAAGTCACATGTACATGGACTGGCATTTAATGTTGTATTTGTTCCTTTCTATTTGTTTTTTGTCTGTTCATATTCTTTTTGGCGGAGTAAAGTCAGTTTAAAAATGCAAACAAGGCCATTTGCTAACTTCATTAATCATTTTAGTACATTTCATTCCTTCCCTTATGAAAATCTACCATGGTTTACTATGGTTTTACCATGGTTTTTATGTAGTAACCATGATTCTACCATGGTATCTCATGGTTATTCTAAGTACTATGAACCAACCATAGTATTACTATGGTTTATCCATGGTAGTAACCATGGTTCTACTATGGTATTTCATGGTGATTCTAAGTACTATGAACCAACCATAGTATTACTATGGTTTATCCATAGTACTGCAGTAGCTGTGGTAGCATCATAGTTGTATGTGTAATAGGTCATAGTAACTACGAAATTAGTTTAAAAAGGGATAGTATGGTTTTTAAAAGGATGCACTAACTGTAGTATTACCATGCTTTCGTCCAACAGTCAATGCTGTAGAGAAGGATCTCGATTAACAGCCCAGATACATTAACATTTACTTAGAACCTAAAAATTTAAGTGAACATTGAGGTAAAATGCACCATGGTTTTCATGGTTACCCAAAAAACATGAAAACCATGAATAACTATAAACCATAGTAAAACCATGATTAGTTTTCATAGTAAAACCATGGTTAATTTTCGTAAGGGTTAGAAAGCTGAGAAACTGGGTTCAGCTGAGACGTTTACAGGCCCAAAGTTCAATGACCTCTGGAGGTCAACAGAGGTCAGATAGAGCTCGGCATATTGCAGATTTGAATTCGGCACACCCAAATTGACAAAATAAGACTGTTTGCTGACTTTGTCTCAAAAATGCCTTTAACTCCTTAAATAAGCACTTTTTTGAATTTTGGTACCAGTCTATTACGGGAAAACGGCTGGACTGATCTCCATGAAACTTTCAGGATATATGAGAAATAGAACCTCCAACATTTTGACGGTCATCTAGTCAAGGTCACCAAAAAGGTCAAAATCTTTTTTTTTTTTTGTGGTTACTGCCTCATATAAAGGCGCTAGCCACTACGTCATCGTGCTGTAAGAGTGTAACGATCACACACTGTGCATGCGTTCCGATTAAAATGGCCGGTGAGCGTATACAATTCGGTTCATCATTCGAAATAAATCGCTTTCAGACATGCTTATGCTTATTACAGAGGGAAAGTGCGTTCCACTGAGCTCTAGCGCCAGGCCATTTTCGGGAAATAAGAGTTTGGGTCATGGCGACAGCATGTGTATGTCAGCCTCGGTTCAGAGGTTTCAGTTTCGAAAAGTGTAAGAGGTAAGAGTAGAATAATATAAAGTACAGACACTTGGTATATTTTACTTCTGTGATTTTTAAATTGCTCATTTTTGGATTACGCTTCATTTTTGTGGCTACTGCCTCATAGAGTAAATATATATGCACTATATTTACTGTATGGACATGGGATCAGAAAACAATTTTATTTATAAGCAGTAGCCACATGTACCCATAGGATACCTTTTTTTTTAATGACATCTCCCTTCATATTCATCATAAGTACTACCGGGCGAGGTTTGTTTTGCCTGGCAACGCTTGTTTGAAATGATATACAGACCCCTTCATGCAGTTCTACACTTAAACATGAAAAAACTTTCTGTATCCATCATGTAGGTGTGTATCTTACCTCAGCACGCTCAGGTAACAGGCACTGAGCACTGCAGTAACAGCATGCACAAGAGATCCACATACGATGTGGTTAAAGCAGGGACTGAGGGTGCCATTCTGCCACACAGGAAATGGCCGATCCTCCTCAGTGCCACAGAGTTCTGAGATGATGCTGGAAAGCCTTGAACTGTCCATCTGTCCCTCCATTGCTCTAGACGTCTGAATCACAGTCAGGACATGACGTCTGAGTCAAGGCTGAGTTTATGATTAGGTCTGAATCTTTAAGTAGTCATTATTTCTATTAGACACAACTGAACGGATGACGCAAATCGAATTTCCATCTACGATATGGTGGCAATAAAATGATTTGATTTTATTCTAATAGTGACTGGCATAGTGGTTTCTCACCAAGATCAAGCAGATCTTGATTCTTATTCATCAAGCAGATTCTTCTTATTCATGCGATTATCCAATCGGCCAATTACGTGGCAGCAACACAGCATATAAAATCATGCAGATTCAGGACGAGAGTTTCAGTTCATGTTCACATCACTGATCAGAATGGGGATCTCAGTGACAGTGGCATAATCGCTGCTGCCAGATAGGCTGGTCTGAGTATTTCAAAAACCGCTGATCTCCTGGGAATTTCACAACCAACAGTCTCCAGAGTCTTGATGGCAGACGTGCCTTGTTGATGTGAGAGGTCAGAGGAAAATGGCCAGACAGATTTGAGCTGACAGGAAGACTATGGTAAATCGAATAACTACTCAACGGTGTTGACTTGATGGGAATCTAAGCACGCATCTTGAGCTGGATGGGCTACAAGAGCAGAAGACTACACTGGGTTCTTCTGATGGCCAAGAACAAGCTGACGTGGGAACAAGCTCACCAAATCTGAACAGTCGAAGGCTGGAAAATTATAGCCTGGTCTGAAGAATCTCAATTTCTGCTGAAGCACACAGATGGGAGGGTCAGAATTTGGTACCAAAAGCATGAACTCATGAACCCAGCTTGCCTTGGGGCACCAGTCTAGGCTGGTGGGGGTGGTGTAATGATGCGGGGAATGTTTTCTTGGCACACTTTTGTCCCTTTAATATCAATGGAACATTGTTTGTACGCCACAACCTCTTGAGCATCATTGCTGACCACGCTCATTCCTTTATGCCCAGAATTTACCCATCTTACAACGGCTACTTCCAGCAGAAGTCATCTCAACGAGTTCAGTGTATTTCAGTGGCCTCTCCAGTCACCAAACCTGAATCCAATAGAACATATACTGTCAGTTTCAAGAAGAAGAACTTTTATTCATCACACGTACACTTGTGAAATTCCTCTCTACATTTAACCCATCTGAAGCAGTGAACACACATACCCAGAGTAATGGGCAGCCATGCTAACAGCGCCCAGGAAGCAGTTAGGGGTTAGGTACCTCGCTCAAGGGCACTTCAGCCTAAGGCCACCCCATGTTAACCTCTTTGGACTGTAGGGGAAGCCCATGCAGACACAGAAAGGCCCCCGTAGGCCACTGGACTTGAACCCAGAACCTTCTTGCTGTGAGGCAACAGCACTAACCACTACATCACCGTGTTGCCCAATATAATAAATATAGCTCTGGGATGTGGTAGAACGGTAGATTCACAGCATGAATGCGCAGCTGAGAAGTCTGCACCAATCACGTGATGTGCTCATGTCAACACAGACCAGAATCTCAAAAGGAATGTTTCCAAAAATATTGATGATGTTCTGAAAACAAAGGGAGAGTTCTGGTATGTACGGTGTTCCTAAGAATAAAACTGTCAGCATTTAATGAATTGTAATAAATTCTGTATAATTTTGTTGTTTTTAACACACACACACACACACACACACTTGTGGTCAGAAGTTTATATACAGTGACATGAATGTCATATTGCATATGAATGTTATGGCAATCTTTAGCCTTTCAGTAATTTCTTTGAACTGTTCTTTTTCTGGAGCAGAATGATTGTACAGCATACAGCTTTGATTAAAAACACACTAGAATTTGGTGCACAAGTTTTAATTTTCTTTGGGTTTTCTGAAATCAACACAAGGCCAAAAATATACATGCAGCACAGCTAAAATTTTGGTAAAATGTCTCCTTGCAAGATTCACCTTGACCAAACATTTTTTGTTTACCATGAACAAGCTTCTGGCAGAATTCTGGTTGGATATTTCACGACTCTTCATGGTAGAATTGGTAGAGTTCAGTTAATTTGTTTTTTTTTTCTTGGCATGGACTCGACTTATAAGCACGGTCCATATATTTTCAATAGGGTTGAAGTCAGGACTTGTTTTAAGCTTAATGTTAGCCTGCTTTATCCTCCACAACCAGCTCTGATGCGTGTTTGGGTTCATTGTCCTGTTGTAACTCCCAAGTCACGTTCAAGTTTCTGATGGTTTATGCTGAAGAATTCTGAGGTAGTCCTCCTTCTTCATTATTCCATCCACTTTGTGCAATGAACCAGTTCCACTGGCAGCAAAACAGCTCCAGAGCATGATGATCCTACCACCACCACCAGCTGGTACAGTGTCCCTCTGTACATGGTGGTCATTGTGGCCAAACAACTCGATCTTTGTCTCATCTGACCATACAGCTTTCCTCTAAAAGGCTTTTTTCTTTGTCCGTGTGGTCAGCTTCAAACTTTAGTTAAGCTTGAAGGTGTCAATTTTAGAGCAGGGGGTTATTTCTTACATAGCAGCCCCTTAGTCCATGGTGATCTGAACTGTAGACAGTGATCCATCAGCTTCCAGTTCATGGCAGGGCTGTGCCATGGTGGTTCCCAGGTTGTTCCTAACCATCCAAACCAATTTCCTTTCACCTGAGGATGACAGTTTGGGTTTTCTTGACGCAAAGTGGCTTAGCAAAGTGACTACACCTCACAATAACTTGGAGACAATTGTTTGAACTGATCTTGGGATTTGCAGTTGTTTAGAAATGGCGCCAAGAGACATTCCAGAGATGTGTGTATCTGCAATCCTCTTTCTCAGATCTGCACTGAGCTCCTTGGACTTTCCCATTTTACTGTGTGTTGGTCAATCCAATGAGTGCTGTAAACAAACCCTTTTTATGAAGGCACAGAGAAGCTACCAGCTGTAGTCAATCACGATCAGTAACAGGGAGTTAAGAGACCTCGGCCTTGGCAAGATAAGAGATGTTTTGGAAGTTTCAGCACCTCTGAATTAATAATCTAAGTAAGCGTATGTACATTTTTTGACCCTGTGTTGATTTCAGAAAACCCAAAGAAAATTAAAATTTGTGCACCAAATTCTAGTGTGTTGTTTTTTTTTAATTAAAGATGCATGCTGTATAATCACTCTGCCACAGAAAAAGAACAGTTCAAGCACAAATACTGCCAGGACATTCATATCCAAAATGACATTCATGTCACTGTATGTAAACGTCTGACCACAACTGTGTACACACACACACACATTGATATATATATATATATATATATATCATTCTCATCTCATTATCTCTAGCCGCTTTATCCTTCTACAGGGTCGCAGGCAAGCTGGAGCCTATCCCAGCTGACTACGGCCGAAAGGCGGGGTACACCCTGGACAAGTCGCCAGGTCATCACAGGGCTGACACATAGACACAGACAGCCATTCACACTCACATTCACACCTACGGTCAATTTAGAGTCACCAGTTAACCTAACCTGCATGTCTTTGGACTGTGGGGGAAGCTGGAGCACCCGGAGGAAACCCACGCGGACACGGGGAGAACATGCAAACTCCACACAGAAAGGCCCTCGCCGGCCACGGGGCTCGAACCCAGGACCTTCTTGCTGTGAGGCGACAGCGCTAACCACTACACCACCATGCTGCCCCATATATATATATATATATATATAAAAAAAGTGATTCCACGCTTATGGGTACTGAAATGGGGACATGAACTTATTTTTAAAAATTCACCTAAAACCATTTCTTTTTTTACCATCAGGTCACAAAACATGTAATCTTTAATGAATGATATGTTAAAAGATAACTTTAATTTTCTGAGATGTAATAACATTTATATGCCAAAGTCAGAACGTAACAGAAGTGTTGTGGACATATAGATTCTCAATTTTAACAATGTAGAATTACTTTTTGAAACATAGGAAGGTGATGTTTTAGCAAATAATGAATAAGCATGTGTAGTAGAATAAACATACACATTCTTTCAATAAGATTAACATGGTATAGAGCTAGATTGTAATTAATTTGTAACAGACGCGAGATGGACAATCGTAACAGAAGTCATGGAACAGACATAATTTTGGAACTCATAGGCTTGACTTTGGCATATAAATATGTTTTTATTACATCTCAGAAAATTAAAGTTATCTTTTAACATATCATTCATTAAAGATTACATGTTTTGTGACCTGATGGTAAAAAAAAGAAATGGTTTTAGGTGAATTTTTAAAAATAAGTTCATGTCCCCATTTCAGTACCCATAAGCGTGGAATCACATATATAGACTATTTGCCAGTTTTATTACTGGAACATCATTAGAGACCATCAGATTTCTGACTCCCATTAGAAAAGCACAGAGGTCATGAGCTAAATCATTAGAAGACTTTATATTGTGACCATTTACAAAACTTATTATTAATACTAACCATTATGACTTTAGCTGACTCTATCTGAATGTTTATAAGTTCAAAACAGGTCACTGCAGGTTACAGCCATTCAGTCCTCAGATCATTCAGTTCACAGCCACTGAGAACTTGGCGAATCAGCTGTTTCACATTTTAAACTACACTTTTTAATCGTGCAATAACAACCGGCTCAGTAAGCTGACTGTTTCTGCAGTACTTTAAAAAAAACATTAAAATGTTAAGAAACATTACATTTATTCGGTTTACTCTGTTAGAGTGTGTACCTGTTCTGTATCAGGGCTGTAAACACTGACGCGGAAGTAATAAATTTACACATCACCCTGTCAAAATAAAAGTCCTGAACGTCTTCTGTCGATTTATTGGCGGTTAACAATCGATGTGTATTACCGCCATCTACCGGGCTGAGGTGTGATCTCAAGGGATATTTATTTATTTAGCTTTTGCCATAGGAAGATATATATATATATATATATATATATATATATATATATCATGGCATGGGAAACCACAACACACATCACATTATCTGTAGCCGCTTTATCCTTCTACAGGGTCGCAGGCAAGCTGGAGCCTATCCCAGCTGACTACGGGCGAAAGGCGGGGTACACCCTGGACAAGTCGCCAGGTCATCACAGGGCTGACACATAGACACAGACAACCATTCACATTCACACCTACGGTCAATTTAGAGTCACCAGTTAACCTAACCTGCATGTCTTTGGGGGAAACCAGAGCACCCGGAGGAAACCCACGCGGACACGGGGAGAACATGCAAACTCCACACAGAAAGGCCCTCGCCGGCCCCGGGGCTCGAACCCAGGACCTTCTTGCTGTGAGGCGACAGCGCTAACCACTACACCACCGTGCCGCCGGAAACCACAACAGCTTGTGCCAATTACAGTGGCCCCATTGTACCAAATTTGCATGTCTTTAAACTGTGGGAGGAAACCGGAGCACCCGGAGGAAACCCACGCGGACACGGGGAGAACATGCAAACTCCACACAGAAAGGCCCCTGTCGGCCGTGAGGTTCGAACCCGGAACCTTCTTGCTGTGAGGCGACAGTGCTAACCACTACACCACCGTGCCGCAACGATATTAATCGTTGAGATTAAAATGAGCTAATCAATTCCCGGCGGCACGGTGGTGTAGTGGTTAGTGCTGTCGCCTCACAGCAAGAAGGTCCGGGTTCGAGCCCCGTGGCCGGCGAGGGCCTTTCTGTGCGGAGTTTGCATGTTCTCCCCGTGTCCACGTGGGTTTCCTCCGGGTGCTCCGGTTTCCCCCACAGTCCAAAGACATGCAGGTTAGGTTAACTGGTGACTCTAAATTGACTGTAGGTGTGAATGTGAGTGTGAATGGTTGTCTGTGTCTATATGTCAGCCCTGTGATGACCTGGCGACTTGTCCAGGGTGTACCCCGCCTTTCGCCCGTAGTCAGCTGGGATAGGCTCCAGCTTGCCTGCGACCCTGTAGAACAGGGTAAAGCGGCTAGAGATAATGAGATGAATGAGATAATCAATTCCCACGATGATAAAAGAGCGCATAACATTTACACTTTGTGTTTATGTCACACATTGGAGCTTTGTATTCATTCTGAAGGTTTATTGTTATTAATATTGAATAAAAAGTAACTGGGATATATCATTGTTAATTATCATTCAAATTTTAGGTAAATTATTTTAATTTGCATCTTATAAGGAGTTTATAACAGAAATAAGGATTTTGGAGGTTGGTTATACAGGTTTCATTGACCAAAGGTTGACATGTACAGTATGCACACCAGAAACATAGTTCTGACTGTTCATGTCCAGAGTACTGATTTGCTGTTTCATTATTTTGTGCATATCCAGTAATGCCTTATATAAATGCTGAAACAATTAAAAAAATAAAATATACATTACACAGCTCCTAGAGATTGCAAATGCCTGCACGAGGATAAATCAAAACTGAGCGGCCAAATTGTCTAGAATTTGTGTAGAATGCTAAACCACAGCGATTCATCCAATCCCGTGGGTTTTTCTCGGGGTCTGGGTACCTTAACATAATTTCCCCTCCCATTGGTGACACGAAAGGACAGTCTCGAGATTAATTATTCTGTGTTAACTCATACAGACGTGCGCGCACTAATTCTTCCCGTGGTATTCTCCACAAGGATAAACCAATTCTTCCCGTGACGACCAGTCACGAGGAAAGTCCTGAACGAAGAATGAAATCAAATACCTACTACTACAGTGTTTCTCAACCACTGAGCCGCCAAGCACCATCTAGTGGGCTGCGAATTTTTTTCAAGTTTGAAGGCCCTCATCATCATCTCTAGCCGCTTTATCCTGTTCTACAGGGTCGCAGGCAAGCTGGAGCCTATCCCAGCTGACTACGAGCGATAGGCGGGGTACACCCTGGACAAGTCGCCAGGTCATCACAGGGCTGACACATAGACACAGACAACCATTCACACTCACATTCACACCTACGGTCAATTTAGAGTCACCAGTTAACCTAACCTGCATGTCTTTGGACTGTGGGGGAAACCGGAGCACCCGGAGGAAACCCACGCGGACACGGGGAGAACATGCAAACTCCGCACAGAAAGGCCCTCGCCGGCCACGGGGCTCGAACCCGGACCTTCTTGCTGTGAGGCGACAGCGCTAACTACTACACCACCGTGCCGCCCCACTGCACAAATGTGAGAGCAAAGCCACTGCATACATGCACGCCGCCACTCTTGGGCACTTCAGCCCAAGGCCATCCCATGTTAATCTAACTGCATGTCTTTGGACTGTGGGGAAACCCACGCAGACTCCGCACAGAAAGGCCCCCATCGGCCACTGGGCGCGAACCCAGAACCTTCTTGCTGCAAGGCGACAGTGCTTACCACCTACACCATCTTGCTGCCCATGGTGAAATAGTTCAGAATGTCGTAGTGTCCCAAATCCAGTAGCTGGTTTGCCAGCTACAATATACAGTGGTGCTCGAAAGTTTGTGAACCCTTTAGAATTTTCTATATTTCTGCATAAATATGACCTAAAACATCATCAGATTTTCATACAAATCCTAAAAGTAGATAAAGAGAACCCAGTTAAACAAACGAGACAAAAATATTATACTTGGTCATTTATTTATTGAGGAAAATGATCCAGTATTACATATCTGTGAGTGGCAAAAGTATGTGAACCTTTGCTTTTCAGTATCTGGTGTGACCCCCTTGTGCAGCAATAACTGCAACTAAACGTTTGCGGTAACTGTTGATCAGTCCTGCACACCGGCTTGGAGGAATTTTAGCCCATTCCTCCGTACAGAACAGCTTCAACTCTGGGATGTTGGTGGGTTTCCTCACGTGAACTGCTCGCTTCAGGTCCTTCCACAACATTTCCATTGGATTAAGGTCAGGACTTTGACTTGGCCATTCCAAAACATTAACTTTATTCTTCTTTAACCATTCTTTGGTAGAATGACTTGTGTGCTTAGGGTCGTTGTCTTGCTGCATGACCCACCTTCTCTTGAGATTCAGTTCATGGACAGATGTCCTGACATTTTCCTTCAGAATTCACTGGTATAATTCAGAATTCATTGTTCCATCAATGATGGCAAGCCGTCCTGGCCCAGATGCAGCAAAACAGGCCCAAACCATGATACTACCACCACCATGTTTCACAGATGGGATAAGGTTCTTATGCTGGAATGCAGTGTTTTCCTTTCTCCAAACATAACGCTTCTCATTTAAACCAAAAAGTTCTATTTTGGTCTCATCCATCCACAAAACATTTTTCCAATAGCCTTCTGGCTTGTCCATGTGATCTTTAGCAAACTGCAGACGAGCTGCAATGTTCTTTTTGGAGAGCAGTGGCTTTCTCCTTGCAACCTTGCCATGCACACCATTGTTGTTCAGTGTTCTCCTGATGGTGGACTCATGAACATTAATATTAGCCAATGTGAAAGAGGCCTTCAGTTTCTTAGAAGTTACCCTGGGGTCTTTTGTGACCTCGCCGACTATTACACACCTTGCTCTTGGAGTGATCTTTGTTGGTCGAGCACTCCTGGGGAGGGTAACAATGGTCTTGAATTTCCTCCATTTGTACACAATCTGTCTGACTGTGGATTGGTGGAGTCCAAACTCTTTAGAGATGGTTTTGTAACCTTTTCCAGCCTGATGAGCATCAACACTTTTTCTGAGAAATTTTAACTGCTAATCCTAGAAGTTCACATACTTTTGCCACTCACAGATATGTAATATTGGATCATTTTCCTCAATAAATAAATGACCAAGTATAATATTTTTGTCTCATTTGTTTAACTGCGTTCTCTTTATCTGTTTTTAGGACTTGTGTGAAAATCTGACGATGTCTCATCTCATCTCATTATCTCAAGCCGCTTTATCCTTCTACAGGGTCGCAGGCAAGCTGGAGCCTATCCCAGCTGACTACAGGCGAAAGGCAGGGTACACCCTGGACAAGTCACCAGGTCATCACAGGGCTGACACATAGACACAGACAACCATTCACACTCACATTCACACCTACGGTCAATTTAGAGTCACCAGTTAACCTAACCTGCATGTCTTTGGACTGTGGGGGAAACCGGAGCACCCGGAGGAAACCCACGCGGACACGGAGAGAACATGCAAACTCCACACAGAAAGGCCCTCGCCGGCCCCGGGGCTCAAACCCAGGACCTTCTTGCTGTGAGGCGACAGCGCTAACCACTACACCACCGTGCCGCCAATCTGATGATGTTTTAGGTAAAATTTATGCAGAAATATAGGAAATTCTAAAGGGTTCAAAAACTTTCAAGCACCACTGTATATGGTTCTGTGATGCCTACTGGAAGAGAAGAGCAGGGAGGATCGAGAATCGAGCGGCTGTGGTTTGTTTACACCCAATACTAAAACTTGTAGCTTCCTAGCAACCATCGCAAAGACGTACAAAAGCCCAGAAATTCTTTTTTACCTCGGCAGAAACGACACAGGATTTGTTTTGTCATGTCCTGATCCCCAAATTTTTAACCCAGTCACATGTCAAAAAGTTGCTCTCCTCCTCCATGCTCTTCCAGGTTTCCATAGGTGCGTCCATGTAGAACCTGCGATGACCTGGCGACTTGTCCAGGGTGTACCCCAGCTCTTACCCATAGTCAGCTGGGATAGGCTCCAGCTTGTCTGCAACCCTGTAGAACAGGATAAAGCGGCTAGAGATAATGGATGGATGTAGAACGATGTCTGCAGCACCAGGTAGTTTGAGATGTCAGGGAAATCAATGGATGGATCATTTTCCAACTCATAATGAATGAATAACTTTATTTAAAGATGATAAGTTGATCAGTAGGGGTTGTGCATGTACAGATACAAATAATTACAAATACAAAAGACTAAAAATAAACAGTCATTTAAAAAAACTTAAATCTGTTGATTATCTGTTAATTATCTTCACATTAAGTTAATGGTATGCATAATTATTGTCTTTGTATTTAGTTACGGCTACAATAGGATCAACATTTATTCTACTAATGTCAAATTTAGCAAGTAAATTCTTCTTTCATAGGAAAAATCCTTCTTTGTTAGCATGTAAGGATCTAATCCCATTGAGTGGTTTCTATATCCACTTCTTTTGAGTGTACTTCTTTGTTTTAATAACTTGCTTGTTTGCTGGACACAAACATGGCAATAAGTTCTTGTGTTAATGGACCAGACTCCACTTTTGGATCATTAATCCATTTTGAGTGAGAATGCCCTGCATGCAGGGTTTGACTTCAAACAGTATAAATACCGTGCTTCTCTCAGACTAGTTCAGTACATGCAATCACAATCATGGGGAAGACTGCTGACTTGACAGTTGTCCAGAAGACGATCAACACCACCTTCCATAAGGAGGTTAAGCCACAGTAGGTCGTTGCTGAAAAGGCTGGCTGGAAAAGGTGCACAAGCAACAAGGATGACTGCAGCCTTGAGAGGATTGTCAAGAAAAGTCAAGTCAGGAACTTGGGAGAGCTTCACACAGAGTGGACTGAGGCTGGTATCAGTGCATCAAGGGCCACTGCGCACAGACGGCTTCAGGAAAGGGGCGAAAACTGTCACATTCCTAATATCAAGCCACTCCTGAACCAGAGACAACATCAGAAGCATCTTACCTGGGCTAAGGAGAGAAAGAACTGGACTGTTGCTCAGTGGTCTTGATAAAACACAGTGGACCAACACCAGCAGATGACATGGGACCCCAAATCATTAAGGACTGCGGAAACTTCACAGCAGACTTCAAACACCTTGAATTCTGTGCCTCTCCACTCTTCCTCCAGACTCTAGGATCATGATTTCCAAATGAAATGCAAGATTTACTTTCATCTGAAAAGAGGACTTTGGACCCAAGGGAGTAACTTTGATTTTGACATTGGTGGGGACACAAAAGTGATCCAAGGCAGAGCTTCCGAAAGGTGGGTTTTTTTTTTTCCATTAGCAATCATAATTTTATGTCATGCAGATCTCTTATAGGTTAATGAGGGCAGCCGTGGCCTAATGGTTAGGGAATTGGTCTTTGGATCCCACCCTTACCTCTCTCTACATCTCCATCCATGGCTGAAGTGCCCTTGAGCAAGGCACCTAACCCAACATTGCTCCAGGGACTGTAACCAATACCCTGTACCAAAATAGTAACAGTAAGTTGCTTTGGATAAAAGCGTCAGCTAAATGATGTGAGTCATCCTTAGCTTTGAGTTTCAAAAGTTGAAACAGATTGCCATCTTGTGTATCATGGCCTCTCAGTGCTATGCCCTGCCTAGCAAGGTACTGTATTGATCCCACAATATTTTCCAAGCAGTGCCTAGCATCCTCTTGTCTTTGTGCCCATGCACTTGAGAGTTGCGAAGATATTGGGCTTCTCTCTTGAGCACTAACTGTCATAGCATGATGGTGGGATTTGCTATTTTGATGCCTCTGAAAACTGACAAGTGCATTCTTCCAATTATTGAATCCCTTTGAAGAAAAGGCAGGGTCGGCCTTTTTGGACAGTGCACATTTCTGTATGTTGTATGTTTTTACACAATGAAAACAAAGAACACGCATAATGGATGAGCTATAGTGCAGCCATGGATACTGCTTGTACCAATTCTCTTGGAAATGGAGGACCCTGTTTGATAGCTGCTGACCTGGAATGATTTTTGGGTCAGGTTGGTTGGGTTTGTCCAAAATGTCCTCCTGGTTACTGGCACTCTCCCTGCCACTGTCCCTGCTGCTGCTGCTGCTGCCCTCTCCAAGTTCATCAGTTTCCTTAGGAATAAACCATAATATTAGCCTGGGGTGGGCGGCACGGTGGTGTAGTGGTTAGCGCTGTCGCCTCACAGCAAGAAGGTCCTGGGTTCGAGCCCCGGGGCTGGCGAGGGCCTTTCTGTGCGGAGTTTGCATGTTCTCCCCGTGTCCGCGTGGGTTTCCTCCGGGTGCTCCGGTTTCCCCCACAGTCCAAAGACATGCAGGTTAGGTTAACTGGTGACTCTAAGTTGACCGTAGGTGTGAATGTGAGTGTGAATGGTTGTCTGTGTCTATGTGTCAGCCCTGTGATGACCTGGTGACTTGTCCAGGGTGTACCCCGCCTTTCGCCCGTAGTCAGCTGGGATAGGTTCCAGCTTGCCTGCGACCCTGTAGAAGGATAAAGTGGCTAGAGATAATGAGATGAGATGAGATTAGCCTGGGGTCACCCATATTGCCTGTGATGCTGCACACAATTGTAGTTGCGACAGCCAGGCTACCACAATGTAAATTTATCAACTCTATTGCAACTACTGTAAACACATGCACACTACCAGTAATACATGACGAGGCCTCTTAGAAAACCAGCCTTGACATGAAGCTCTGATTTTAAAGCCACATGGGTGAAGCATTGTTATTCAGATCAACATCACATGAACAAACAGTGGGGCTGAATCTCATGACTGACATATCCATCATTAACCTCACCTGTGAATTTCCAACCTCTCTTTCCGCTTCTCCATCTCCTCCTCTATCTCCTCCAGCTGTGGATTCCCCTCCTCTACCGCCTCCATCCTGTCCTTCAGCCTCTGCTCCTCTTTCTCTTCCTGCCTCTCTTCCTCTACCTTCTCTGCACTGTCTTTCATCTCCTCCAGCCTCTCTGCTGTCTGTCACCTTACAAAAATATGTTGATGCATGACATATGAACAGATTAGGGACAGAATGACTGAAGAGTTTCATGGTAAGGTTGTAGCCTCAGCAAAAAGGGCAAGCCAAAAAGGACAAAATTATTACATAGACTATAATTTATTCCCCACAAAAACATGGATGCATAATATCACATGATCATCTAGAATCTGATGATTTATTACTTTTACACCACACAATTCCTAATTTGTGTTTAAGCAGTCGTTCTGTCTCTTCCACAGAAATGCATGAAAATAAGAATTAAAAACTTGAAGCATTTTTAGCATTAAATATTGTGGGGTTTTTTTAAAATTCAATATCTGTATTGTTTGACTGGGGGGGGGGGGGGGGGTCTCAAAATTCACTGACTGCCTTATTGAGACACTCATAAATAGGTGCTACGGGTGGCATTTTCTATTCTGTAATTAAGCTCAAATTTAGTTTAAATGATATTTGGATATATAATTTAGTGATTGCCTATTATAGCATGATTATGATTACATTAGTATTGCATTTGTAGTATACCCCCCATTTTTTGTCTTTTTGTTGCCCCTCCATTTTCCATATTATGTCTTTTTGTTGCCTGTTTCTGTGTTCGTAACGTGTGTTATGATTTTCACTGCAGATGTGACTTCTTTTATGTTCATGCTGCAGTTATCAATATTCGTCTGTAGGTGGCAGTAAAGGACCATGGATTTGTTGTATCTAGCCTAGCCTAGTAGTAGTAGAAATAGCCCAAGAGCATTAGCTCAAAATTGAGTCCAACCCGGAACAAATTAGTAACAAGCTGAATTTTTCAGAATATGTTCAGAACACCCTTAGGAATAACATACTAAAAGTCCCCGGAAATCCACCTTGTGCTCTCTGAGAAATTCAAGATGGCGTCCAAAATGGCCGCCGATTGGAGATTTTTCAATATCTCAGGGATAAAACATTATATAAATGCAATTAAAATGTTAAATTATATGTTCTCTCATACAAGCAATGCAAATTCACCATTGTCACACTGTTAAAATTAAAATTAACCAAGATTACAAGGTCATTAATGTGGAAATTACATGGAATTTGATGGTTGACATGATTGACAGATTAGCTTAGTAGGCTACCTACATACATGAACATAATGTAAGACAACAATTAGACATCAATTTCCTTAATATTTAGTGCATCTTTAAGCTTTGATAAAATATTAAAGGGAAATTAAATTTGAGAACTCTATCTTCTAAAACTACAATGGCAAGCTGTTTCAGTACACTTCTTCAACATTCCGGCGACTTTCATGACAAAAAGGTCTGCCTCAATAAAAGCTCTTGCTTATAAACAATGAGTAGACTTAAACACTTCTCAGTGCCTCAGTTGTAATGCTTGGACCTTTGTTGTACCATCAATGAAGTAGGGAATTTATTCAAGCTTGTTTAAGGGTGGAAAAAAATTAATCTTTGAGTTTCTAGCGCCAGTCTTTACTACTAGCAATGCCAGTGTGTTCGGACAGAAAATGACTAAACTCAGCATGACCTTTTAAAAATGACTGAACTCAGCATGACCTTTTAACATGCCATTTTTCATTTTACACCACCAATTTACTTTAATTTATATGAATGAAAATAAGTGCTCCAACCCCTAGTAATTGTGTTTGTTGTTTTGTGAACAGAATAGGATGATATGGAGTGAACGAGGAACCAATGGATCCACACTATACACAAATATACTGTTATAATAATGTGTACATTGTTATTATATAATGTTAATACACAATGTAATTAATACACACGTTGGAATTTACTCTCCTACCCTACAAAACATATATTCTGACCTTTTAATTGCATTAATATTTTGTTTTGGGCCTGAGATATGGGCAGATCTCCATTTGGCGGCCATTTTGGACACCATCTTGAATTTCTCAGAGAGCACCAGGGGGATTTCTGGGGACTTTTAGTATGTTATTCCTAAAGGTATTCTGAACATATTCTGAAATTTTCAGCTTGTTACTAATTTGTTCCGGGTATAACCCTATTACTCCTGGGCTAAAAGAGGTCTCTGTAAAACGGTGAACGCAGCAGACTCAGCAGCTGTCATGCTGTTGATTCTGAACTGCAAGTCGCACATCTGCATGGCCATGCAGTAGCCTACATCTGACTACTTACATTCTGTAAAACCATTAGGTCTATAAATTTAACATTCATTCATCGAGGATATTATCTAACACCAAGTTACATTGCTCCAGCATTCCTTTTCTCTGCAGCTATGCAGTAGCCTAGCTCTGATGCGTCCTGTCACGTTGCTAAACCTGCCTAAGGAGCCGCAGCAATACTTTTATGAAGGGTTTCCATACATCAAAAGGATTTTGTTGAGTTTTTAAAGCTCGACGGAAACCCTGCACTTACATTCTTGACTTTGAAGAAGAATGAACGAATGTCTCGTTTCTTGGGAGGGGGGCCGTCATCCATGATACTCGAGTCAGCATGCGAGTCGTAGGGCAAGCATGCATGGACATCAAAGTCCAGCTCAATTTGTAGGCGGAGAGTGGGGGGTGCGTGGGGTAGGTCAGGTGTGTACGTGTGAGATACGGGGGGTTGATGGGCGGGTAGTCACGGCTGCTGTGGGAAGTGTACTGCTTTTACAACAGATGGAGTGACAGCTGGGATAGCCAACCATGTAAGTTAGCGAGAAATAGTCAGAGAATGATATCTACGTTAGAGGGGGGATTATTAGCAGTGTCATACATTTAACCCTTTGTGTGCCATATAATCATTGCTCAGGTTAGGACATCGGTTTTATTGATCGTGATTACACAGTAGCGGCTGAATATTGGTAGGGACACGTCCCTAGCGTCCCTACCCAAAATTACGCCCTAGTTTGGACCACTGAGCAACAGTCCAGTACTCTAATACAGGGGTTCTCAATCTTTTCTACTTTAAGGCCCACCTATTCATACTTGTAACAAGTTGGGGCCCATTATAAAAAGATCCCCAATTATTTTGGCTCATCTATTCTATTAGAATCTAATAGAATACTGTAAAATTTATTAATGGGATGCAACATCACTCCCTGTTACAGATGGGAGCCAAGGAATTAAATAAATACAATAAACACAAACTGTTTTGAATTGTAGGTATTGTATTTAAAACTGTACGGATGTGCCAGAAGCCAAACCCTGCATGCAGGTCATTCTCAGTCAAAAGGGATTAATGATCCAAAAGTGGAGTCTGGGGGCAGCACAGTGGTGTAGTGGTTAGCGCTGTCGCCTCACAGCAAGAAAGTCCGGGTTCGAGCCCCGTGGCCGGCGAGGGCCTTTCTGTGCGGAGTTTGCATGTTCTCCCCGTGTCCGCGTGGGTTTCCTCCGGGTGCTCCGGTTTCCCCCACAGTCCAAAGACATGCAGGTTAGGTTAACTGGTGACTCTAAATTGAGCGTAGGTGTGAATGTGAGTGTGAATGGTTGTCTGTGTCTATGTGTCAGCCCTGTGATGACCTGGCGACTTGTCCAGGGTGTACCCCGCCTTTCGCCCATAGTCAGCTGGGATAGGCTCCAGCTTGCCTGCGACCCTGTAGAACAGGATAAAGTGGCTACAGATAATGAGATGAGATGAGAGATGAAGTGGAGTCTGGTCCATTAACACAAGAACTTATTGCCATGTTTGTGTTCAGCAAACAAGCAAGTTATTAAAACCAAGAAGTACACTCAAAAGAAGTGGATATAGAAACCACTCAATGGGATTAGATCCTTACATGCTAACAAAAAAGGATTTTTCCTATGAAAGAAAAAATTACCACCTAAATTTGACATTAGTAGAATACATTTTTGATCCTACTGTAGCTGTAACTACATACAAAGACTATAGTTATGCATACTATTAAGTAACAATGTGAAGATAATTAACAGATCAACAGATTTGAAGGGTTTTTTTAAAGATTGTGTTTATTTTTAGTCTTTTGTATTTATAATTATTTGTATCTGCACATGCACGACCCTACCACCTCTGCTGATCAACTTATCTTTAAATAAAGTTATTCATTCTTTCATTATGAGTTGGAAAATGAGCCATCTGTTGAGTTCCCCGACATCTCAAACTACCTGGTGCTGCAGACATCGTTCTACACGGACACACAGATGAAAACCTGGAAGAGCATGGAGTAGAACAACTTTTTATATGTGGCTGGGTTAAAGATCTGGGGATCAGGACACGACAAGATAAATCCTGTATCGTTTTTGCCCAGGTAAATAAAGTGTTTCTGGGCTTTTGTACGCATCTTTGTGATGGTTAGTAGGACGCTATAAGTTTTAGTATCGGGTGTAAACAAGCCACAGCCGGTGGATTCCCAATCCTCGCTGCTCTTCTCTTCCTGCAAGCATCACAGAATCATATAATTTACCTACAAACGTATTTATTTATTTATTCAGCCCGCTGTGCTCTCTGTGCACGCCTGTGCAGGATAAATGTGATAAAATAAAGGCTTGTTCTTAATTTATTCCACTTGAAAAGTATACAGCAAACCAGCTACCGGATTTGGGACACTATGACATCCTGAACTATTTAGTATTTGCCTTCAAACTTGAAAAAATTTCACGGTCCAGTGGTTGAGAAACACTGCTCTGACATTGCAGAAGTTTATCAAAACAACGCCACAGTGAATGCATGCTGTAATCAAAGCTAAAGGCGGTCCAACTAAATATTAGTGTCTGCAACTTGTTTTTGGCAGGGCAGCGTATTTACTGCCCATTTTTGTAGAACTACAGTGTTTTGTTTTGGGTTTTTTTTAACTCCTAGTTAAATAACGTAATAAATCAGGTAGGTTTGACCTGTTCTTCATGCAGCTTATGAGTTTTAAACCAAACTTTTCAACCTTCAACTTAGCCCAGGAGTAATACGGTTATACCCGGAACAAATTAGCAACAAGCTGAAAATTTCAGAATATGTTCAGAATACCTTTAGGAATAACATACTAAAAGTCCCCGGAAATCCCCCTTGTGTTCTCTGAGAAATTCAAGATGGCGTCCAAAATGGCCGCCAAATGGAGATCTGCCCATATCTCAGGCCCAAAACAAAATATTAATGCAATTAAAAGGTCAGAATATATGTTTTGTAGGGTAGGAGAGTAAATTCCAACATGTGTGTATTAATTACATTGTGTATTAACATTATATAATAACAATGTACACATTATTATAACAGTATATTTGTGTATAGTGTGGATCCATTGGTTCCTCGTTCACTCCGTATCATCCTATTCTGTTCACAAAACAACAAACACAATTACTAGGGGTTGGAGCACTTATTTTCATTAATATTAATTAAAGTAAATTGGTGGTGTAAAATGAAAAATGGCATGTTAAAAGGTCATGCTGAGTTCAGTCATTTTTAAAAGGTCATGCTGAGTTTAGTCATTTTTTGTCCGAACACACTGGCATTGCTAGTAGTAAAGACTGGCGCTAGAAACCCAAAGATTAATTTTTTTCCACCCTTAAACAAGCTTGAATAAATTCCCTACTTCATTGATGGTACAACAAAGGTCCAAGCATTACAACTGAGGCACTGAGAAGTGTTTAAGTCTACTCATTGTTTATAAGCAAGAGCTTTTATTGAGGCAGACCTTTTTGTCATGAAAGTCGCCGGAATGTTGAAGTGTACTGAAACAGCTTGCCATTGTAGTTTTAGAAGATAGAGTTCTCTTTAATTTCCCTTTAATATTTTATCAAAGCTTAAAGATGCACTAAATATTAAGGAAATTGATGTCCAATTGTTGTCTTACATTATGTTCATGTATGTAGGTAGCCTACTAAGCTAATCTGTCAATCATGTCAACCATCAAATTCCATGTAATTTCCACATTAATGACCTTGTAATCTTGGTTAATTTTAATTTTAACAGTGTGACAATGGTGAATGTGCATTGCTTGTATGAGAGAACATATAATTTAACATTTTAATTGCATTTATATTATGTTTTATCCCTGAGATATTGAAAAATCTCCAATCGGCGGCCATTTTGGACGCCATCTTGAATTTCTCAGAGAGCACAAGGTGGATTTCCGGGGACTTTTAGTATGTTATTCCTAAGGGTGTTCTGAACATATTCTGAAAAATTCAGCTTACTAATTTGTTCCGGGTTGGACTCAATTTTGAGCTAATGCTCTTGGGCTAACTCAATACTTGACAAACCTACTTATGAGTATATTTTATATGAACCACACCATAGAGCTTTTTATTCTTTATATTTCCAATAATTGTGGAACAGGTGATTTTATGAAAAATAATTATTTCTTAGTCAGGGATTTTTTTTTTTTTTAAATTCACTTGAGGGTTGCATTTTTCTACAATTTTCAGTGTGAGATGATGCTTCTGCAATAAAAATTGAATTTATTTTAAGGCTTTTAACACATCTTAACCAGGGGTGCTAATAATTGTGGAGGGCGCTATATATGTAGTCACTACCTAAAAGCAGAGCTCCTGATAAGTGTATGGGCAAAATATTTGCAAGGGCACAAAATCAACCTGAATAGAATCATAACATTATAGCATATGCATATGAATTGTGCCGTGTATTTTGCATCAATAAGTTGCTGCATTGCCTTGTGACAGTGATACCAATCATGAGCATAGTATCACAGTTACGAATACATATTTATTCCTTTGTTTGACAATGCATGCCACGCACCAGAAACAACACCACGACCAGTGGCGTGCACAGACATTTTGGGGGGCAAGTGCTCTGGGGGGAAAAAAGGGCACTTTTTTGCACATGTGGAACACCTTATTATAAAAGTCTGAGATTTAACCCTCCTCTTGTGTTCGGGTCGCCACTGACCCGTTTTAAAGGTGTAAAACAACCACTTAATGTTAATTTATTACATCAAGGCTTTTTGACTTTGCCAGGAATCTCTAGTTGAACAAAACAGAAAAAGAAATTTTTGTTTTCCTAAATCTGAAAATGGTCTAGCAAAAAATACAATACTTATGTGCAGTTGTTTCTGTATGCGACGGGCTACTTCACGACAAAATAATTACAGCTTGGGCTTAGAGGGCAAACAATACATTTTCACTCGATTCATGTGTTACCTGGCTGGTGGGGCAGGGGAAGAGCTGACTGACTGCCCGATGTGTTGTCTGCGCTATGACAAGGCCGTGGCTTCCAGGACGCTATGCTGCTGCAACCTCACATTGAATGCACTGCACGCTTGTTCACGTGACAGAGCAAGAGAGACAGAGGTCCGGTGTGTGTGCGGAGGGGGCACACATCGGGACATTATTTTCACACACGCTTTTAATGCCGCGGCTTTTCTAAAAGATCATGTCGACATTGGCCTCAGTAAACTGTTTTTTAAAAAAAATTCAAAAGGGCACTTTTTTGGACAGAGGGCAGAGGGGCAGGTGCTTGAGCACCACCTCGTGTCTATCTGTGCACGCCACTGACCACGACATATTATGGTGTGACTCTGCTGGGTGCCTGGTAGACAGCAGTGAACCAGCGCTTTCACTTTGCATCATTACTATATAGGTTACTATCCAATATCAAACTTGACGTGTTAAACAGTTTTCTGATTACATTTGTCAAATTCACGTGCGTTTGCACGCACACAATGCCATTAGGACCAATTACCATGCACCTGTTCCTGATGAGAGTGCAGTCACAGCGCATACATATAAGGACTCTCAGTGACACACAGACTTTGCGAAAGCCTTGTATTTTGGATCGTTTTTTCTTTGTGTTTTTGGACTGTGAGTATTAAATTACCTCTGATATCCTGTCTGTGCCTCACGCCTGTTTTTCAACTTTGCCTTTATCTCCGTTTTGGATCTTTTATAAATTACAATTTTCATCAGTTTCATGTTGAAATTATTTATACCACTTTTACAGTCAAACAGGCCAATAACGCAATATAAGAAACGAGCTGTGGTTTCCACCACTGTAATTTTTTTTTTCTTAAATTGCGCTTCACTTGCTATGCTTCATGGACCCTGGGTTTTAAAGGCTGGTTTAATTTAATGTCCTGTTTAGTTATTTTTGCAATATGTTGTTGTCGTCAACATAGCTTATATTTCACCAACCATAGGGTCTTTCATATAAGCGTCATCCACTTTATATAAACTACGACTTGAGAACTGCTGCTACTCACTCGTCCTGGATGACGGACTTATTTGCACATCTTTTGTTAATCTTTATACTATAGTTATTACTACATTTCCTGTTTCATTATTGATCTGCGTCATTGTCCCCCCATCCCTTGCCAACCTCTCCCTTGCTTAACTTATAAAAAGAGTTCATTCTTAGTACTTTTTAAACACTTGTGGTAGCTGTGTTTTGTTTTAATACTTGTACATGCCTATACACCGGGGTCAGAGAAAAACGCCATTTCAACCCTCTGTGTGTCCTGGACATATGACAGAATTGACAAAATTGATTTTGACGTTGACCTTTTACTAATACAAGATGCAGTGGGTACGGCCAAATGGCATGGTGGTGTAGTGGTTAGCGCTGTCGCCTCACAGCAAGAAGGTCTGGGTTCGAGCCCTGTGGCCGCCGAGGGCCTTTCTGTGTGGAGTTTGCATGTTCTCCCCATGTCCGCGTGGGTTTCCCCCGGGTGCTCCGGTTTCCCCCACAGTCCAAAGACATGCAGGTTAGGTTAACTGGTGACTCTAAATTGACCGTAGGTGTGAATGTGAGTGTGAATGGTTGTCTGTGTCTATGTGTCAGCCCTGTGATGACCTGGCGACTTGTCCAGGGTGTACCCCGCCTTTCGCCCGTAGTCAGCTGGGATAGGCTCCAGCTTGCCCGCAACCCTGTAGAACAGGATAAAGCAGCGAGAGATAATGAGATGAGAAGATGCAGTGGCTTTGGAGAGATTCACTTTCACACTGTGATATAACTTAAAAGGGGTTCAACTAAACTTCTTTGCCATTTATCTACACAAAATAATCCATAATGATGACGTGAAAAGTTTTAAAACGAAATCTCTCATTTAACTAAGAATTCAGACCCTGAAGTAAAGGCACCCCATATGGAGCTCAGGAGCATCGATTCCTTTTTGCTACATTTGTTTTATCTCAAGATGTCTCTAGAACGTGACCAGAACTCATCCATTTCTAAAGCTTTGGATGTTCCCAGGAGCACAGTGGGCTCAATCATTGTGAAATGGAAGAACTTTGGAACCACCAGGACTCCTCTTAGAGCTGGCTGTCTGGCCAAATGGTAAGCAAGTCCTCTGGTAGAGAAAGAAGAACCTGCTGGAAGAAATACTTCATCAATCAGGCCTTTATGGCAGAGTGACCGGTATAGAGCAGACACATTAAGGACCCGACCCTAAGATCATGAGGAAAAAGATTCTCTGGGCTGATGAGGTAAACTCAAAGCACTTTTTTTGGCACTGCTCAACAACTTGTAATAATGTGTCTATGGTGAAGCATGGTGGTGGTAGCATTATGCTGTGGGGTGCTTCTCAGTGGCAGGGATGAACAGACTGGTCACAATTAAGGGAAGTATCATTATAGCAAAGAAAACCTGCTCCAGATTGCACAAAACATCTGATATGTACCCAAGAACTGGGTAATTGCTGGAAAAGGTGCTTCACAAAAATGAATACTAATTTTACAGGGTCAGAATACCCAAACATTGTGTTTTTAAGTAAAATTTATTTAAAAAACAGGGATGCAAACAGTGCGCCTTTTGGCGGATGCCGCCTTTTTCACGGCTGAATCGCGCAGATCAGATTTTTTTTTTTTTGGGGGGGGGGGGGGGGGGCGTTGGAGTGTCTGATTATAATTTCAAAGTAAATTCTGTATTAAAATTACTAAATAAGCAAATCCGTTACAGTCCATGAAACATAGGAAGTACAGTGGTGCTTGAAAGTTTGTGAACCTTTTAGAATTCTCTATATTTCTGCATAAATATGACCTAAAACATCATCAGATTTTCACACAAGTCCTAAAAGTAGATAAAGAGAACCCAGTTAAACAAATGGGACAAAAATATTATACTTGGTAATTTATTTATTGAGAAAAATGATCCAATATTACATATCTGTGAGTGGCAAAAATATGTGAACCTCTAGGATTAGCAGTTAATTTGAAGGTGAAATTGGAGTCAGGTGTTTTCAATCAATGGGACGACAATCAGGTGTGAGTGGGCACCCTGTTTTATTTAAAGAACAGGCATCTATCAAAGTCTGATCTTCACAACACATGTTTGTGGAAGTGTATCATAGCACGAACAAAGGAGATTTCTGAGCACCTCAGAAAAAGCGTTGTTGATGCTCATCAGGCTGGAAAAGGTTACAAAACCATCTCTAAAGAGTTTGGACTCCACCAATCCACAGTCAGACAGATTGTGTACAAATGGAGGAAATTCAAGACCATTGTTACCCTCCCCAGGAGTGGCCGACCAACAAAGATCACTCCAAGAGCAAGGCGTATAATAGTCGGCAAGGTCACAAAGGACCCCAGGGTAACTTCTAAGCAACTGAAGGCCTCTCTCACATTGGCTAATGTTAATGTTCATGAGTCCACCATCAGGAGAACACTGAACAACAATGGTGTGCATGGCAGGGTTGCAAGGAGAAAGCCACTGCTCTCCAAAAAGAACATTGCTGCTTGTCTGCAGTTTACTAAAGATCACGTGTACAAGCCAGAAGGCTATTGGAAAAATGTTTTATGGATGGATGAGACCAAAATAGAACTTTTTGGTTTAAATGAGAAATGTTTTGTTTGGAGAAAGGAAAACACTGCATTCCAGCATAAAAACCTTATCCCATCTGTGAAACATGGTGGTGGTAGTATCATGGCTTGGGACTGTTTTGCTGCATCTGGGCCAGGATGGCTTGCCATCATTGATGGAACAATGGATTCTGAATTATACCAGCAAATTCTAAAGGAAAATGTCAGGATATCTGTCCATGAACTGAATCTCAAGAGAAGGTGGGCCATGCAGCAAGACAACGACCCTAAGCACACAAGTCGTTCTACCAAAGAATGGTTAAAGAAGAATAAAGTTAATGTTTTGGAATGGCCAAGTCAAAGTCCTGACCTTAATCCAATCAAAATGTTGTGGAAGGACCTGAAGCGAGCAGTTCATGTGAGGAAACCCACCAACATCCCAGAGTTGAAGCTGTTCTGTACGGAGGAATGGGCTAAAATTCCTCCAAGCCGGTGTGCAGGACTGATCAACAGTTACCGCAAACGTTTAGTTGCAGTTCTTGCTGCACAAAGGGGTCACAGCAGATACTGAAAGCAAAGGTTCACATACTTTTGCCACTCACAGATATGTAATATTGGATCATTTTCCTCAATAAATAAATGACCAAGTATAATATTTTTGTTTCATTTGTTTAACTGGGTTCTCTTTATCTACTTTTAGGACTTGTGTGAAAATCTGATGATGTTTTAGGTCATATTTATGCAGAAATATAGAGAATTCTAAAGGGTTCACAAACTTTCAAGCACCACTGTATAAGGATGAGAAAAAAAAAAATTTAAATCGCAAAGCTGCGCACATTTGTGCAGCCCGAGCGGTGTGCAGGACTGCGCAAATATGCGCAGCTTTGCGATTTAAACTGTTTTCTCATCCTTATACTTCCTATGTTTCATGGACTGTAACAGATTTGCTTATTTAGTAATTTTAATACAGAATTTACTTTGAAATTATAATCAGACACTCCAACGCCACCCCCCAAAAAAACCCCCCTGATCTGCGCGATTCAACCGTGAAAAAGGCGGCATCCGCCAAAAGGCGCGCTGTTTGCATCCCTGAAAAAAGTAAAACTGCAAATTTAATCCATTTTAAATAAGTCTATAATACAATAATGTCCAAAAACCAAAAGGCATCAGGATACTTTCCTACACCACTGCATGGTGGGGTTCTTGTGATTAGTTAAAAGTTGAATGAACTTCCCTCAAAATTGGAAAATTTGATGAGCTACGATTTTTTTAAAACAAAACACACCGTAGAGCAGCATAACCCATAGTAAATGGCAAAATAATTTATTTTTATGTAGTGATTATTAGATAAATGGCACAGTGGCATAGTGGTCAGCACCGTCGCCTCACAGTAAGAAGGTTCTGGGTTCAAACCTCACGGCCGACAGGGGCCTTTGTGTGTGGAGTTTACATGTTCTTCCCGTCTCTGCGTAGGTTTCCTCCGGGTGCTCCGGTTTCCTCCCACACTTCAAACACATTCAGATTAGGTAAAATACCCAGCCACTGGGGTTACACAAGCATACTTAGTGCTGATCCCAAGCCTGGATACATCAGGGAGGGTTGCATCAGGAAGGGCATCCAATGTAAAACCTCTGCCAAATCAAATATTCGGATCATAAATTGGATGATCTGCTGTGGCGATCCCTAACAGGAGCAGCTGAAAGAAGATCAGATAAATAGCAGAGGACAGGGCTTTATTTTGTAATCAATATCACAATCATGATATCCAAAAAGGCTTCGATATGCAAACGATGCCTCTGAATAATCAGTAAATTGTACAGTATTGGCTGATGGGCACTTGCAGTGACACATTGCAACAAACAAACAGTCATTTGAATGCTTTATTGTCAGTTTGGGAAAGATGGACCGACTGTAGAAAAAGTAGCAAGCTCTCCTGTTTAAACACCTCCATAACGATAGAAATAGTTGCCCACTGTTAGTGATCAGAGACGGGCATTTTAGGTGCAAGATTTATCTAGGAAAGATAAAAATAGGGCCTTTTTTCCAATTCTGACAAAGTCACCTAACAACATTGAATGGGGGGGAAAAATACTAAAATTAACCAGTAAAGTAAAACCCTGAATTTGGTCAGTGCACATAAAGTTGGCATTTCATAATACAAGTTAGACAAAAGATAAAGCAAATCTACAAATGCAGCTCCATTTCATTAGACAGAAACCTCTTTAAATAGGGAGTGAAGCTTTCTAAGGCAACATTAAATTGATAAAAAGGGTCATCTAATAGGCTTGTGTGGTACAGGAATGAAACTATACATTGTCTCTTCTTTGCTCATTTACAATATACACAGTCCTTTTTCTTCAGGTTTGGCCAGAGCAGCCGATACACCCGTTTGTGTAACAAATATCCTACATTTTGTGGTCTCCAAGATATACCTGCATGTACTCAGAGACACGATACGAACATACCTATGCACAAACATTTTCTCCTTAAAGTACTCTTAAGAAACTGGACGTTAAACATCGATATAGTCCTGGCTGGAATACATTCCAAAACTCGTGGGTATCTATCTGTCAGACTGTTTGAATTACATGAAGTTGTACTGTATTATAGCTGGATCTGGCCAAGTCATCAAGTTCATTTCCCTCCAACAGTGTCTTGCGTTTGCAAAGGTAAGTCCATATGTCTACAAAGGTAACAAATTTGTACCCAATTCCCAACTTCGCCATCTGAATATCAGATTCGATAATCAACTCTAAAACGTCCAGAACATATCATCTAAATAATTATATGACTAAATACCGTACAGCTATCTTCTGTATACGTTTCTGAAGTTTTCAATTTACGACTTCTTAACTGGCGTCCATCAACTGTTCTTCCACACTCGGGGCATGATTGTCCAGTCACAGCAAAATATATTCATTCTAAACAGCCGTTAAATGTTACAAAATGTTATGTAAGGAGGATAAGAGCATTTCAAACTTTTCAATTCTGGGGGGGGGGGGGGGGGGGGGGGGGACCCAAAAAAAAAAAAAAACACCCACCATGGCTGGAGTATAGAGCAAGTCCAAGCATTTTCATATGTACAAATATACCGTATGTCTGAATATAAGCAAACATTTACATCATAAAAGCTGTCCATGAGCTGCTACAGACCAGTCAAAAGGCTCAACGAAATAAAACGCATAAAACTGCTCTAAAACTTAATATGGGGGAAAACAAAAACCCCAGAGCTTCTTGGCTGGAGTACTTTGTTGGTGCTGCAATTCATGTCTTGAGATCCACGGTGCACACATTCTGCTTCCTGCTGAGGAAGAACAAACTGACCCAAACACTCAGGGATTCCCAAACTACACAACCAGTGTCGCTTTCCTGATCCTCATGTTAGACACATGGCCAGCCCTCCTATGACAAACGGGATGAGTTGAAAATGAGACACGGGGCCTGGACTAGAACACACCATGTGTATGATTTGGATGAGGGGAGGGATTTTCCTCCATTAACACCCTGACTCAATCCCTGTTCCTTCCCAGGGAAAGGTTTTCTTTAAGAGTTTTTAAATACTTCTGCAAGCACGTGTTCACAAGTTCTTCGTGTTCAGGTGCGTTTTGTAATGCTTTGTGAGGTGGTCGCTCCGCATGAATCGCTTCTGACACTTTGAGCATTCGAAGCGCTTGTCTCCTGTTAAAAAAAACAAACAACAAAACAGTAATATAATGATTAAAGCTGGCTGGATAAGACAGCATCAGCAAAACTCCACTTACAAGTTAAGCATGCACATTTGCAAAAGTTACGTAGATACACTTGTGTTCAAAATAATAGCAGTCCAACATGACTAACCAGATCAATCACTGTTTTTGGTGGAAATTATATTACTACATGGCAAATAATTTACCAGTAGGTGTAGTAGAGTCATAGAAAACCAACAGACCCAACATTCATGATATGCATGCTCCCGAGTCTGTGTAATCGAATAATTAAGTGAAAGGGACGTGTTCAAAATAATAGCAGTGTGGAGTTTAATTAGTGAGATCATTCATTCTGTGAAAAAACAGATGTCAGTCAGGTGGCCCTAATTTAAGGATGAAGCCAGCACATGTTGTACATCCATTTCTCTCTGAAAACCTGAGAAACATGGGTCGTTCCAGACATTGTTCAGAAGAACAGCGTGCTTTGATTAAAACGTTGATTGGAGAGGTAAAACGTATACTGTAAAGAAGTGCAGAAAATGATGGGCTGCTCGGCTAAAATGATCTCCAGTGCTTTAAAATGGACAGCAAAGCCAGACAGACATGGAAGAAAACAGAAGACTACCATTCGAATGGATCGAAGAATAGCCAGAATGGCAAAGACTCAGCCAATGATCAGCTCCAGGGTGATCAAAGACGGTCTGAAGTTACCTGTGAGTACTGTGACAATTAGAAGACGCCTGTGTGAAGCTAATCTATCGGCAAGAAGCCCCCGCAAAGTTCCACTGTTAAAAAAAAAAAGACGTGCTGAAGAGGATACAATTTGCCAAAGAACACATCGACTGGCCTAAAGAGAAATGGAAAAACATTTTGTGGACTGATGAAAGTAAAATTGTTCTTTTTGGGTCCAAGAGCCGCAGACAGTTTTTCAGACGACCCCCAAACACTGAATTCAAGCCACAGTACACTCTGAAGACAGTGAAGCATGGTGGTGCAAGCATCATGATATGGGGATGCTTCTCTTACTATGATGTTGGGCCCATTTATCGCATACCAGGGATCATGGATCAGTTTGCATATATCAAAATACTTGAAGAGGTCATGTTGCCTTATGCTGAAGAGGAAATGCCCTTGAAATGGGTGTTTCAACAAGACAACGACCCCAAACACACCAGTAAGCGAGCAGCATCAGGGTTCAAGACCAACAAAATGAAAGTTATGGAGTGGCCAGCCCAATCCCCGGACCTTAATCCGATAGAAAACTTGTGGGGTGGCATCAAAAATGCTGTTTCTGAGGCAAAACCAAGAAATGCAGAGGAATTGTGGAATGCTGTCAAATCATCCTGGGCTGGAATACCTGTTCACAGGTGCCAGAAGTTCTCAGAAACCGTGGTTATACAACTAAATATTAGTTTAGTGATTCACAGGAATACTAAATCCTTAAGATTTTTTCAGTTTATACAGTAAATATTTGGAGTTTGTAATGAAAAATGGAGACACTGCTTTTTTTTTTTTGAACAGCCCAATGTTCATTTTTCTTCATTTTCTGTAAAGTAATTAAAATATTGATACATTTTTCTTCATGTTTTGATGTAGAATATAATGTGCAGTGTTCCCAATGCATGGAAATAAAAACTATTATAAGGATTTTGAGCTTTGCTCACGTTTTTAAACACACTGCTATTATTTTGAACACAACTGTAAGCCTATAGTCAAGATTACAGTAACATACAATGTGGGGGAAAGAAATAAACAGCCATATCCAAAGGAAGAGCAAGAGACGGGGAGGGGAGACACATTTTCAAAATGTACCATGATTCTGCTCAATGCACAAAACGTCAAGTGCATTTTTCATCACTCCAACAGCCCGAAAACTCTTATAATGGATTGAAACTATATTTAAATACAGAAAATGGCTATAGCAGAGACATCATAAATTGAGATGTATCAGCATACATACAGAGCTAGGTTAGAATCATCACAATCAGGGCAACGTCATGATGATCGCAGCTTTGTGACTGTCTGGGAAAGCCTACAGACCTGGGGTGGGTTTCCCGAAAGCCTCTTAAGGCCAAGAGTTTCTTCAATTACCTCCTAAGATCCTGTGCTCACTCGAGGACCCAAACTGTTTTAGCGAAAAGTGCTAAAGACTCAAATTTTTCTTTAGCAAATTTCGCTTAGCAAGAAATGCTAAAAGAACAATTTTCTTTTTAGCAAAGTAATTTTTTTTTAGAAGTATGACCTATCTTGCTAAATGTTTCTTGCACGGACATAATACTGAAAAATGAATTGTTATTGTAGTTTGTTGGTGTTTCAAGTGTTTGCAAGCTTGTTTCCTGCCTTTGTCTTTCCATGTTCTTGATTTATGTTCATAGCATGCCTATTTATTCTTGAATCCTCTTATTTTGATCATTTCATCAACTGTATATATGTAATGAAATTGTGCGTTTAATTTAACCCGCTTAATCTGGTTTACAGTGTCCATATTTTTCATTATAATTATATCTAACGTCTGGTGTGATGTGCTTTGCATTCTTTGCTATCTATGCACCTTTTAGCTCTCTGCATGCTCTTGCGACAAGGCTTTCGCAGACAGCTTTTCACAGACAGCTTTTCGCAGACAGTTGTAATTTATCGTTGAGCGGGGAGTAATAGGCGTGCGCGATGTTATTCACCGCCACAACGCAAGGGGGCGCGAAGTCGCGAAATCGCTAGGAGTAGTTGGTGGGTGTGGTTAGTGGAGTGTTTATCCTCCGGTTACTTATAATGACTAGAACTGGAGTCGTATAGATGTACGTACTTCCTCACTTCCTCGATCAACCGCTCTTCGTGCTGCTCCATCTTCGCTCGTGTTTTTAAAAATGGTGGTCGTGAAAACAAAACAAACCAGGAAAGTAGGGAAGCGGAAGTGCGTGTACAGCGGATGTAGAGTGGACCAATCAGAGCCTTCTTGTCTGCGACGCTGTCTGCGAGGCTGTCTGTGGTGGTCACAATTTTTGGGAGGTGCGAGGGGGGGGGGGGGGGGGGGCTTCGCAGACACCATCTGCGAGGACTGGGTTGTCGGCATAAATTGGCCTTTAGTCACCCTCTGTAGCATGCTGTCTGGCTGTGTAACATAACTGCATGGTGAGTGGCTTCCAACTCTATCAGGGATTTATCACACCTATGGGTCATGTATAAATTTGAACTGGCCAAGTTGGCCTGGCCAACATCAGTGTCTGACTTGACCAATATCAGTGGCTGGCCTTGCTAATATATTAATTTTATTTTTTTCAAAACTCTATTTTAACATCTCAACCACCAGTATTGCCTCATGTGTGTGTGTGTTTTCATTATTGAGATGTGCGCAAGTGTGTGGTTGGGATTGTATGTATGTGTAATTGGGATCCGTGTGTGTTTAGGGGGAGGGGGGGTGTCTTTATGGGTAGGATAAAGGGAGCTCAGGGAGTTAAAATCAATGGTTGTTTCTTATAAATTAATCTCATAACCCAAATATAACGATATTCACCATTAATTTCTCAAATGAAACACTTGCAGTCAAAACTTTGAACCATGTGCGTCAAAACGCTCTGAAAACAAGGTACACTTGGTCGATATATCCTGGTTCATCTGTGAGCTCTTCCAAAGTTCTGTCAGGTTGATATTATGTAGAAAATGCATCTTTAGACTGGTTATATCATGTTTTTATCCCTAACTGAGAAAGCTAACAGAATATTCTAATATGTTATCTCACTTTTTAGATAAGTTTGTGTCATACGTAAAGTCGGATAATTTATTTTAAACAAACCTCGCTATAATCTTGTTCACTAATGAGCGAGAACTGCCGACATTATCAGCGCAACTCGGAAATTGATCATTTCATATGTAAGGTCCGATGCTATTGGAAGACGTAATTTGCGGTCAACCAATAAGAAGCTTCGAAACTTGGGGGCGTTGGTTATAAATCAAAACATCGAAGATGGACATGAAAGGTACTGTTTATCTTGAGAAATCGCAATTGTTTGATGGCTTTTGCTTAAACTTGAAATGACTTTCGCATAAAATGCGAATACAGATGATTTTCTTTTCGCAAATTGGAATAAAACTTCGCAATTTGCGGACGTGCGAGCGGCTAGCATGAGCCCAGAGATCCATCATCAAGCTAACGTGATTTTCCCAAACAACAGTGTAGCTAAAGTGGTCCTTTAGTTTGCTCTGAATTTACGAGAGACCCGGACCACTCGTTCACAAACAAAAGAGCGACTCGCTTACAGCCAAATACACAGAATGTGCTGCGTCTCCGAGGGACTCTCACAGTCAACCGGGGAAACTGGTGTTGAATCTGCTGCTGGTGTTCAATTATTTTTATTGTACGTATACTGCAAGTACATAGAGTTAATTAAATAAATAAAATATACACAAACACGTCGTGAATATTTCAATGTTATGGAATTACATATGGATATGGGAAATGTCACACTGATGGCCACATATTTATCAAATTTAACTCCATTAGGCGAGCGATTATCTAAATTTAGTGGCATAAATGAAACATTTCTGCACCTCTAACATTGTGCGCGCGCGCGAGCGAGAGAGAGGTTTTGATCTGTTTCTGCCCAAGAAGGTTGAATTGACTTGTTTTTAATATATAATTTTATAAGCCGGACTAGTTCCCTTCCAAAGTAACTCGCCAAACAGAAAATCAACTCGCCAAAATTTGTTCATGTATGAATTTTACTTCTGTCAAAAATAACACAGAGTAGTTACCATTGTTCATGACTAATGTGCATTTATTTCAAGACTCGAGTATTCTGATACTGTTTTTTTTTTGCACACTTTACAAACTGGCATTTGCTGTTCCACGCCCTCCTCGCGATATCCAAAAAAATGCTGGATGACTGACCCCTTACTAGTTCTTTTAGGAACCAATTCGTCCACTTCCATTTTTAATTTGTCGCTGAAATTGACAGAGTTTACACGGTAGCCTGTGCAACACCAGCGATTGCACGAACCGAGTCAGCGCTGTAAACCGAAACTAGGAAATCTTCCCGCAAGTTCCTTTCAGCACAGAGATGCCGCCCGGGATTGGTTGGCGAGTGCGTGACGTTATTGGGGTTTTTTTTTTACCCTTAGGTAGCCGCTCACGTTACTGCCTGAGGGACAGAGAGAAAACCACCGGAAAAGGTTTTAAACAAACGCAACAAACATGAAACAAATGCAAGTCGGCAGATGACCATAAAATACTCGATAGTTACGATATAATAATTATGGCTATGTTCACACTGCAGGCTGAAGTGACTCAAATCCGATCTTTTCGCCCATATGTGACCTGTATCCGATCTTTTATTGACAATATGAACGACACCGATCCGATTTTTTCAAATCCGACCCAGGCTGTTTGGATATGTGGTCCTAATTCCGATCCCTATCCGCTCTTTTCATATGCGACTTCAGTCTGAACCGCCAGGTCGCATTCATCCGACTTACACGTCATCAACAAGCCACAAACGTCACTATTCTGCGCTGAAGTAGGCGGTGGGTCTCTCAAAAAAAGTTACAACAACATGGCGCATAATCACGGGCGCAGATAGAGGGTGGGACGAGTCCCACCCAGATTTAAATTCACCTCGCTCGGTCCCCCCCACTTATAGGGAGGAAAAAACGTCTATGCTGTCTTTCTTTGCATAAGGCAAACCTCACGGAAAAATCAAAAGACTAATTACCATTCGGTTTATTGAGGTGCACGGCAGTGTATACATAGTTGCAACAACTCACATAAAACAAAGACTGATATTCGGTTGGTTGAGCTGCGCAGACTGCACAGGTTGCGAGCTCGAGCTTGGTTGCTATGGTAACCCAAAACAAGTTTGACAGGCATATCGGGGTTGGGGTTGGTTTGCTGGCAGCTTTGTCCCCCCCCAGTTCAAAAAACGTATCTGCACCCCTGCGCATGACATCAATGCGAGGGACGCTTCGGGCTGTGAAGGTTCTGAATCTTCTCAATGGAAGGACGCAGAGGTTAGGGAGCTGATTTCCATTTGGGGGGATACAGCTATTCAAGCTAGATTGGATGGGTCATACCGCAACCGGGCGGTTTTACTTCCGTAAACACTGGCCATGCTCACTGCGTGTGACGTCGTCGTATCCTGCAATGCACACGCGGAACACTTTTAGGTCGCTTTTCGTTCATACTGAGGATCACATACAAGTCGCATATATTTGTTAATGTGAACGACCTCAAAAAAATCGGATTTCACAAAAAAATCAGAATTGAGCATTAAGCCTTGCAGTGTGAACGTAGCGTATATATATCTGACACAGAATTTTCAGAGATATATCGAGTACCGTATTTTCTGGACTATAAGCCGCTACTTTTTTCCTAGGTTTTGAACCATGCGGCTTATACAAAGGTGCGGCTATTCTGTGGATTTTTCTTCCACCGCTAGGGGCGCTCTTCTTCTTCTTGGATTTTTATGGCGGTTGGCAACTTAACGTATGAGGTGCATTACCGCCACCTGCTGGACTGGGGTATGGTTCAAGAGCCTATTCTACAACTAACCTGAGTGACTAAAAAAAAAAAAAAAAAAAAAAAGAGCGAGCGAGCTAGGGGCGCTCTAACCGGAAGTAGAATCAAAAATAAGATAGACGAAAAATCAATGCAAAGAAGAATTAGCAGATCTTTAGCAGATAGAACACGCATGACAAATTACTAACTGGTAATTATTTTCAAATCCAGCGAAGATGATTAAAGTGACTTGTGGTTTCAAACACAGGAGAAATGAAGGTAAATAAATACCGGTTATTTTCTCTTGGTTCTGTTCCGTTTTAATCAGCAAAGTTGCTGCCGTGTTAAAAGGCACTGTTCGGAAAGAATCTGTTCAGGTACATACATGTACATTTACAGTACAAAATCGTTCTGTACATGCAGTAAATATCTAATTTTTCAACATAGATATCTGCGGCTTATAGCCCGGTGCGGCTTGTATATCTTTTTTTAAATTTTTTTTTAAAATAGAGTGGATGCGGCTTATATACAGGTGCGCTCTATAGTCCAGAAAATACGGTATATTCGATATATTGCACAGCCCTAGTCTGAATCTTCGCTTTATATATATTTTTTATTTTCAACTAGCCAGCCGGGCTGCCTAGTGACAGGAATTACCCGCCAAATGACAAATTAAGTTGCCTTGGGCGACCGGACCACCGCAAATTTCAAGCCCTGAGAGAGAGAGAGAGAGAGAGAGAGAGAGAGAGAGAGAGAGAGAGAGAGAGAGAGAGAGAGATTTACACACACCCCTCCTTAGATAGAGACAGACCAAAATCTCTCTCTCTCAGTAAGGGAGAACATTGCCAACTTGGCATTGTGTATAACAGTTGAAATAATCCTCACTGCATGTTTGGGTAACAGTGAAATAAGCAGGCACGGGGAAAACATTTACTTAATTAGTTTATTATTTGCTCATTCCTTCATGTGAACGTTTATTCATTCAATTTAAACATTCAATTTTAAAATGAACTAGATTCATTTTAATAGATTAACATAAGGCCAGAACAACAATACATATGAGGGGATCTTCTGTTCTTGTCTGAACAGAAGAACTTGTTCATGGCAGAGTCTAGAATTTACTCAGGTCTCAGCTCTCCTCTTTATTTGAGGACTGAGATTCGTCTCACAAAGAGGCACGAGTAACAAAAAATAACCCAGGTCAAACAATAAATCAAGGCAAAATTGCAGAACTGTGGCACTGTCAGGATCTGAATGTGTAATATTCTGATAGCAGGTCAAATGTTTTTATTTTGTGCTACGTGGGGTGGGGGGCACAAAATTTTTAACCAATGCTAACTATGCGCGTGATATATAAGGAGAGTTCAAAACGTCCGTGTAACAAATCACTTTAGATTCACATGCTGATTAGATTATCTGCTATTATTACGAGGGTGATCGAGTTCTTCTCCAAAACGTGTAAAGGATGGCAGGTCTGAAATGCTGCCTCAAGGATAGCAAACATGACAAAATATAAACGATTTCTGGATTACATTTTCTGTAACCAAAATTTCATTCATGCTCCTCATTAATAAACTGCAGTGTACCTGTATGTGTCCTAGCATGTCTCTGCAGTTCGTCACTGCGTGTGAAGCTCTTCCCACAGAAGACCCAGCTGCAGGTAAAAGGCCGCTCTCCTGTATGCAGCCGCACGTGCGCTCGCAGCAGGGACGTCTTCCGGAAGGTCTTCCCACAACCTACTATGTGGCAGATGTGCTTCCTCTTCCCAACCTCACCCGGCCTAGAGCAGCCAAGACGAAGAAACAGTTACCTTCGACTAATGAGTTACCACACCACGGTTCTGCTCGGCGCACGCAATACTGCTATGGGAAATATAAAAACACCTTTGTTCATGTGTTTTACCGAATTAAAGTAATTATAAAATTATGCTAAGTGCACTGCCTGCTCCTTTGAAACAACAGCTGAAGATTTGATGCCTGGAATTGATCCAGGGTTTCCCCAGGTTTGACCACCATAAATTTAAGACGTTTTTAAGACCACTTAAATGAGAATTAAGACCTACATCGCACCCATTATGCGGTCGTAGAACACCAGATCAAATTCCCAATAATGACAAATGCTTCAAGTAAAAATACTTTTATTATAAAAGTTATATACTTAAAAGTCATTATGTACATTGCTTGTTAAATCTTCATATTCAAGACAAGCAAGAGCGAATTTTGTTATACAAGACGTTTTGTTTTTTCCACAGGAGAATGTTGTAGCGACTTCCAAGTCTGGGAACACAGCCTTAAAGGAACAGTCAACCGTATTTCCATAATGAAATATGCTCTTATCTGAATTGAGACGAGCTGCTCCGTACCTCTCCGAGCTTTGCGCGACCTTCCAGTCAGTCAGACGCAGTCAGACGCGCTGTCACTCCTGTTAGCAATGTAGCTAGGCTCAGTATGGCCAATGGTATTTTTTGGGGCTGTAGTTAGATGCGACCAAACTCTTCCGCGTTTTTCCTGTTTACATAGGTTTATATGACCAGTGACATGAAACAAGTTCAGTTACACAAATTGAAACGTAGCGATTTTCTATGCTATGGAAAGTCCGCACTAGGGATGTCCCAATCCGATCATGTGATCGGAAATCGGGCCCGATGACGTGGTTTCAGACTCGATCGGAATCGGGCATTACCTCCCGATCAGGGATCGGATATATATCTATATAATATATTCTCATTTTTAACACATCAATAACTATGCATTGGCACAGAGTGAGACCAGACCTCTTGTCTCAACACAGCAACATCAACGCGTGCGGCATGACATCACTTTGTAGCAGAGACACTATTGGTTATTGGCTGCCCGTTGCCGGCAAAGTTGAACACGGAAGCAGTTCGAAGCAGAAAGCAAAGCATGTCTGCGGTGTGGCAGTATTTCAAAGTTGATGACAACATTGCCATAGCAAACTGTGAAATATGTAAAGTTGGAATTTCAAGGGGTGGACAGGAAAGGGCCGCATTTAATACAACAAACCTGATACGGCACCTGAAAAACAAACACCCGACACAATACAGCGAGTTTTTAGTGCTGTTGCAAACGTGTTGGATGACAAAAACAGGCTCAAACCTGAAAGGGTAGAAATGCTTGTTTTCATCAAGAAAAACGTTCATTTCCTTAATTGAAATTACTGTATACCACTTTGAGATGCGTTCTTAAAAGCAAATTACTGGCACTGTGGCAGTTTTATTTTTTTTTAAATTTGTTTACATTCCTGCCAGGTATTTTAAGGTTATGTTTTTAATTTATGTTATTTATTGTTCAAACTACCTCACATAAGTGCTCTGTTTGCTAACGGAGTTGTTGGATGTTAAAATAAGGTGTTAAATAAAAAAATGAGGAACATCCTGGATCCGTTTCTTTCCTCGTCTTTATTATTTTTTATGGATTATAAGAAGTATCGGATTGGGACTCGGTATCGGCAGATACTCAAAATCAAATGATCGGTATCGGATCGGAGGGCAAAAAAACCTGATCGGGGCATCCCTAGTCCGCACTATAATGACAGGCGTACTAACACCTTCTGCGCGCTTCGGCAGCGCATTGATATCTGAGCTCCGTATCAATGCGCTGCCGAAGCGCGCAGAAGGTGTTAGTACGCCTGTCATTATAGTGCGGACTTTCCATAGCATAGAAAATCGCTATGTTTCAATTTGTGTAACTGAACTTGTTTCATGTCACTGGTCATATAAACCTATGTAAACAGGAAAAACGTGGAAGAGTTTGGTCGCATCTAACTACAGCCCCAAAAAATACCATTGGCCATGCTGAGCCTAGCTACATTGCTAACAGGAGTGACAGCACGTCTGACTGCGTCTGACTGACTGGGAGGTCGCGCAAAGCTCGGACAGGTACGGAGCAGCTCATCTCAATTCAGATAAGAGCATATTTCATTATGGAAGTACGGTGGACTGTTCCTTTAAATTTAAGACTTTACGACTTTTAAGACCCCGCGGCTACCATGTGATCAGAAAATTAAGGCCACAGGATGTATAAGAAAATGCTAGCCCAAGGGTCCTGAAAACCTACTTACAATATTAACACTCATGGCAATTGGCAGACGCACCTAAAGTAGTACTTTTATGTCCATTAGACAAAAACACAAAGGAAAAAAAAAAAATCCTTATGCTAGTGTTATTCTAGATGCCAACAAACTAAGGCACTGCCAGGAACAGAATCAGATCCATAAATATATACATGTTCGATATATCTTTAATTTTTTTTTAAATATTCTGCCAAACATGCAGGATATTCTCTGAATACTCCAGCCAAACAGATTATTATAATGCAAACATCCCGTTAATTTAAAATCTCACTATCTGACAACATACAGACGATGCTGGATTCCCCCTTCACGTCTAGCTCATCTAAAAGCAATACCATTATCTTTTTAACAAGTTAAAAATTATTTTAAGTTAAATAGCACTTTCAGCTGCTTCCATGAACGTAATCACGGTGTGCTTTACCTTTTCTCTGCATCTTTGCAGTTGGGACAGGTGCATGCCATGCGCCGTTTCTTCTCTCCTGGCTGGCTCTGTAGTTCAAGAGTAAGTGTCTGCTCCACCTTCAGCGGCTGCTCCTGCGTCTGCACACTTCCCAGCTGAAGCCCACCTCCCTGAACTGTCTGTACCGTCAGGTGCTGCTGTCCTGGGAGTCAAACAAACAGGCAGATGTAGAGCTTGTTCTGAACGCATATTAGCGGAGCTCCCCACGCGCTTCGAGCAGAGCCCCATATGTAACAGGAATGCATCAACCTAATTTTTGATGGCCTGACCGCATGACATCCATCCATATGTACGTACATATGTGTACCACCACAGGGAACCCGATCATAAGTGCAACACAGCTCAAAACACTTGACAATGAAATTCGTATCTTTATTTACATAAGATAGATGGGTTTTTAAATCCAGAGCTTATTTTTAAATTTGCTTCTTAAAAAAACCCCATGGGATTACCGTATTTTCCGGACTATACGTCGCTCCGGAGTTTAAGTCGCATCAGCCAAAAAATGCATTATGAAGACAAAAAAAAAAAAAAAAAAAAATATATATATATATATATATATATATATATATATATACACACACACATATACACACTATATATATTATATATATATATATATATATATATACACACACATATACACACTATATATATTATATATATATATATATATATATATATATATATATATATATATATATATATATATATATATATATACACGTCGCACCGGACTACAAGTCGCACTTTTTTGAAGGGTTATTCTATCCATAGAATCTGTGATTCTATCTGATAAGCGGCGCGTGGTTACTGCGCGACTGCATTGTTTATTTAATAAACGAACAGCTGAGCAGTGATAACGCGCCCTTTGCCCTGTAAGTAGCCTAGTCTGATTATTTTAAATATCTACTACTATCTTTAATACCATCACTATCGTTATTACTAATAGCCTATATTATTATTATTATAACTAATATTATTAGCCTATTACTGATGCATTAATCAGTTTGCGTTTAGAATATTTTTACCGGTAGGGCTTATTATCGCCCCATGGCTCTTTCATCTTTGTTATTAAAGCTGTAGTCATCATCGAGGAGTGTCATTCTTCATTTTTGTCGAATTTTATTTCATCTAATCAGAGGTCAAGTAGGCTATAGGTATATCATCTCCAAAAGACAGGTACGGTAGTAAAAACAACCGTCTACTGAAAAAAAAAAAAACCCACCGCTCAGAGAAAAAAAAAAAAAAAAAAACAGGCAGAAAGTGCGCCTGCCAGTTAACGTCATATCAGATAAAAACATTAAACGTTATCCAGACCATTAACACCATAACATCAGAGACAAAGAATAAAGTTCATCTTGGAAGGAGAGTTATTTTTAAAAATGCAAAACAAAATCATTTATAATAGCCCAGAGAAAAACTGGCTGAATATGTACCGTAACATCAAGTTATTCAATAGCCTATAAGCCTAAAATCATTAC
The DNA here is from genome assembly GCF_027579695.1 of Neoarius graeffei. Classification (NCBI taxonomy): domain Eukaryota; kingdom Metazoa; phylum Chordata; class Actinopteri; order Siluriformes; family Ariidae; genus Neoarius; species Neoarius graeffei. The sequence goes on from NC_083583.1 coordinate 58,516,459, forward strand.
ATAACTTATTTTTTTATTTTTTTTTTTTAAAGATATTTTTTTGGGCTTTTTGCACCTTTATTGGATAGGACAGTGCAGAGACAGGAAACGAGCGGGAGAGAGAGAGACAGGAAGGGATCGGGAAATGACCTCAGGCCGGAACCGAACCCGGGTCGCCCGCATTCACGGCACGGCGCCCCAACCACCTGAGCCACGACGCCCCCATTACATAACTTATTTAAATAACTATAGGCCTATCAATAATAATAAAACACAGGTCAATCAAGTTTATCAAGCTGACGATTTCACTCCAAATCAGCAAATCCATTGAATTCCTCATCCTCGGTGTTGCTTCTGAACAACTCTGCCAACTCCAGCGGCAGACGAAGCGCCGTTTCCTCTTCTTCTGCGTGGCTGTCGTCAGACTCGGCATTAGCTCCAGTTATTCCGCGGTGAAAAAAAAAAAACAAAAAACACATATATACGTCGCACCGGAGTATAAGTCGCATGGCCAGGCGAACCATGAAAAAAAAGTGCGACTTATAGTCCAAAAAATACGGTATTTAACACATTTTACAGAAAGTATTCATGACCGTTTCATATAAAACTAGTTAAAAAAAACAGTTACTAGTCCACTAGCTTGTTGGACAGTTGGCAGTTTCTGTCATGTAAGGGCGATAGAGTCATGTTTTAGTGCTGTCAAAAATGTTGCGTTATTAACGCGTTAACTTGACTCAATTTTAACGGCGATAATTTTTTTTATCGCGAGATTAACGCTCTGTGACATGATGTAGGTTTTTCATAAGCTTCTGAAACTGCCAGGAACTTGGAACAGAGACTTTGCTTAGAAAAACGATAGCAGCTAGACTGTAATGCCACGCCCCGCACAGCCAGAGTCCTCTGCCCTCCCCCCAAAGAACCAGCGCGGGCAGGGCGCGCTAGCCCCGCGCCTCGGGACGAAGAGCCACGGTGCTCGGCTTAGGTTTCGTTTTCCCATCGGTGGCTCCAGCCCGACTTTGCAGTGGCTGTGACAAGACGTGTTATGCTTTGCAATAAAAAAAAAAAAATTGGTACAAAGCAAGCCCATTCACTTTATGCTGATAAGAGAATTACAATGGTTTTTCATGTGACAAAAATGTGCGATTAAATTGCGATTAATCGCGAGTTAACTATGACAGTCGCGACATTAATCGCGATTAAATATTTTAATCGCTTGACAGCACTAGTTCATTTAAAACATGTTAGCAAACAAATCCAAAACATAAAGGCAGAGTCGAAACCCAGGCAGTGGTCGAGTAGCTGCTCACTCCTATTATTCTACTCAGGTTAAGTTTATGCCCTTGCAACTGTTTTGTTCATACACTTATCCGGAGCGCTGCTTTAAGGCAGTGCCGAAATATCTATATTAAAGATCATACTACAGGATATTCTCATACTAGGTACAAGTATCTGAGGGGCAGTTTGCAATGTTGAAACGTGTTTCTAGACTAGGAATTATATAACACATTTGGAAAACTGATGCACAATATTGCCTTGCAATGGATTCAGGTAATTTCTTTATTAAAGGCTACTCTTCAGGGACTCGACATTAACTTTTAAGCCCACTTACCCTAGGGGGCAAGCGGGGGTTCATTTCCACTTGGCCCCAATATTATCACTTGCTCCCAATTTTGCGAGTACTACCTTTTTTTTTTTAGGAAAACCATAGAATTAGTTGTGAATTGCGACATAAAATGAAGATCACACATTGAGTTGAAGTTTGGTTATTGATTACTTTTTACGGACAATAACAATTTTATCCAAATTAGTTTTTCCTGCCTTAGTCGATTTATTTCCATTTCATATGCATGCAGCTGTTGTAAAGTTCAGTGTGTTTGTGTAGAACTCTCTCAGACTGTAGGTTCATTACTCGATAATGTAGAAATCATAAAATAGAAATCTATAACAAAGTTTATATGAAGAAAATAGGGTGCCAAAACATTTGAACAGTACCATGTTTGAGAATGTATATTTTTTTTAATCATGCACCTCTAGGTTAAAGGGGGAAACTAGATAGAATTCGACGCCAACGGCGTCGATGGGGATGCCTCCGCCCGGTAGACTACACGCCTTATTAAGTTGTGATTTGGGGACGGACATTTGACCTCACAGTAATCTTGACCTGGTGAAATTACTTGTATCAGCCTTGGAGACATGGTGTTCACAAAGTTTGCGGACAGACATTTGACCTCACAGTGACCTTGACCTTAGACCTTTTGATCTCAAAATCGAATCAGTTCATGTTTGTCCCAAAGCGCACGAATGGTGACAGTTTGGTGAAATTCCTTTCATTAGCCTTTGAGATATCGTGTTCACAAGGTTTCGGGACGGATGCACAACCCGAAAACATAATGCCTCCTGCACCTTACAGTGGCGGAGGCATAAAAAAAAAAATATAATAATAATAATAACCCCTGTGCTGTGTCATGACAGACAAGATGACGTTCGAGTTTAAAATTACTGTTCAAGTGTGTAGGTTGTGGGTGTTTTATACAGACCTGGCAACCTGTAACTGAATCAGTGCAGCCGGTCTGTCACGACGCAGCGCAGGTTATTTTTTTAAATTAATATATATAAATAAACCTAGTGGTGGGTGATATAAATAAATAAAACCGATATATAAATATTTTGCACAGGACTGTGTTCCTCTGATAACTGAAACAAAGCTCCAGCTCTCTCTGCTCTTAATTTGTTCTTTCAGGATTTATCACGAATGTCGTTTATTGTTGTTTTCTTTTATGCCCGAGTTGTTTGAAACCAATCTGATTTTTTTATGATGAATAAGGAAGCGGCTTCACCTTTAAGAAAATCAAACACTTTCATGAAGGAGCTGACTCGAATGCGAGCAGGAAAAAAATAAAAAATAAAACGAGATTCTTAAGCAAACTCTTCCATCCTCACTTCCGACTTTGTTTTTGTAAAGTACATTTTTAAATAAAATCGTGAATTTCTCTGGAGTTTTCAGGCTGAGCTCCTCTCATCGTATTCTTTAACCACTCATTTCCTCGTTGTTCTTGAAGCATTTGCTTCTATTTGTTAGCATTTTTCTTGATAGCGGGGAGACGGTAACGCCTTTTATCCATTTCTCTGTTTGAAGAAGCAAAAACAGCGCAAAAATTAGCCATACTGAAGACAGATTAAGCCTTGCTTACGTGAAAGACGGTGACTGTCTGACCCCAGCTGTAATTATAACGTGATGCGTGACGTCATGCACAAGGGGTCTATAAACAGTACGTGTACCATACTACAACAGCGGGGGGATATAAAATAACTTGCAAAGCAATAAACCAAGACTAAGAAAACAGCCAAGACATAATGGCGGATACATAGTGAGGGACTCTTTTGGGAACTGAAAAGATCAAAAAGCCTAATTTTTGTGGTACTAGTTCGTAATAGATGCTCGTTCCAACTTGACCGGTTGGGCATGTCGGGGACATATCCCACTTACCTGAATGCATGTTTCACTTGCCCTGGGCAATCGGGCAGTCCTTAATGTCAAGCCCTGCTCTTTACTTTCATCTTTCTGACTATTAATAATACTAATAAAAGGATAACAGAACAAGGAAGTCTATGGACATGAGAACACACTATCCACATAAACCCTATTGTGACCATAAATGGGTCAGTCAGACCTCGACTCACCCCCTGAATTGGTGATGGTGACAGGAACTCCTTGTACTTGGACGCCGTTGATATTAATGGTCTGCACGGCTTGAGCTGCTGAAGTGAGCTGTGCTGCATTAAGGGTTATCAGACCACCACCAGCAGGGGCGATCTTGGCAAGGGTCCTCTCTTTCCGTGCCCCCGGCTGGGCTTTCTTACTCACTGCAGCTGGCGTGACAGGAGTGGTGGTAGGTGTCGGTGGAGTGGTTACAATGGTCTCCTGCAGCTGGACTGCCTGCCATTCACCTGAAGCTGTTTTAATCAGTACCTGTTTAAAAAAAAAAAAAAATCCTGATTGCAAAGCGAAAACACCAAACGCTGATAAATTATACAAATTACAATACCGCCAGTTGTAATTATCACAAGCTTATCAGCTGTTTGCCAACTTGCTTTATGATGCAAAAGCTGATCCCCTTTAAAAACATGACAAAAAAAAAATCACCTGAATACAGACAGATCATTGGCATTAACTAAACCCCCACCCTCCCACGATGACTTGTTCATAAGCAGAAAACAGAGATGCTGAGGTACCTGCGTGGGTTCTGAGGGAGCCACTTGCACACTGGGAGTAGTTGGCACTCGCTGGGGCACAGGGGGGAGTGTTGCAGAGGCAGCTTGTACCACTTTTAGGGCCTGAGGTGGTATCTGCACCACCTGCTGATCTGATTTCTGCTGAACCAACTGCACCTGCTGTACCACGGGCTGGCTCCCTCCTGGACTCTGCACAATCAGGAGATTGTTCCCTGCCTGACAGGAGGGGGAAAATGACATCATTAACCACTAGCTTTTACAGTATGCAAAAAAAAAAAAACTGGACTACCAAAAATGTGCATTACAGCACATTTAATGTTGAATCCAAGTGTTTAACCATTACTCATGCCTACCAGTGTTCTTGCTACACTCTGCTTTTGCATCACATGATTAGAGGATTTGTGCAAAGAGACATTATGTGGTTTTGCAATAGTTGTACAGCTTGCTTACTAAAAAAACTCCATACAGGATAGAGTTCACTTAACAAATCTAAAAATCATAAAGCTCCAGTTGTTCTAAAGGTCAAAAACAGAGCATGATTAACCTACTTGAATGATGTTATCAGCTGTTGTTTCTATCAGCACTGTTTCCACCTGCTCAGCAATAGCTGGAGGAGAGGCTGGCGGGGGAGCAACTACTGCAGCCAGTCTCTTCCGCCCCCTCTTTCCTTTTACTGGCCGCGGTGAGGAGGCTGCTGACTCTGTGACGATCTGAGTTGCACCAACTTCACCTGTAGCAACATTGAGCGGCAGAGCAAGTCCACTAGGCAAACGCACTATGTTAGTGGCGGGTGTAACGTTTGTGTTGTTCTGCCTACGCTTTTGCGTTGATGGCTTGATGGGTACGGTCTTCTGTGAGGAAGTGGGAGTAGCAGCCTGCACTGTAACAGGGGTGATGATAGCCTGGTTGGTCCCAGGGATGATCTGGATCTGTCCACCCTGGGGTACCATCTGAATGGTCTGACCTCCCTGGATCTGGGGCACCACCTGGTACTGAACGTTGGCAGTAGATGTACCTGCTTGGCGAGCTGGGGGCTGGATAGTTAGGAGGATCGGACTGGATCCTGAAGAACCTACACTTGCAGGGAGCTGAATGATATTTCCTTTGGCTGACAGAAAGCCCAGGTTTTTGGGTGGAGCTGGAGCAATGGGAGCAGGTTTGATGGGGTGAAGGCGGCGTGTGGTTGGCTGGGCTGGTGGAGCGCTGGCTGGAGCTTGGGCAGCAGGTGGGCCGATCTTACTGCAAGTGGCAGCCAGGAGGGCCAAAGGTGACGGCTGAGAATCCTACAAAACAGATGGCAACAAAGCAGACACTCAATCTGACCCATCTATAATTTTAACCTACACATGCTGATAGTTCTCAGAAACAGATGCAGACCCTTCAGTGAAGTTTGACCAACAGTGATCCTGCAGTCAATTTTAAAAGTGAGGAGTTAGAGCATTCTTCACACAGAGCTGGCTTATGAAGAAAAGCTAGTCCCATTAGAGTCAGGGTACAAAGCAAGGATGGACAAGTCACTAGTCTTGATGATATATATATATATATATTTATTTTTTTCGCAGTCCGATTTCCATCAAATCCAGCGCTCTGATTGGCTGGCGAGCGGGTCCATATCCTATGGTACGGACCCAAGTTACGGACCGTTGGCGACTCGCTCGTTCACAACAAACAACATAGTAGCAATTTTTTGTCAACATTTATTTTCGGGGGGCGTTGTGGCTCGGGTGGCTAAGGCGCCATGCCATGGATCCGGGGACCCGGGTTCGATTCCGACCCGAGGTCATTTCCCGATCCCTCCCCGTCTCTCTCTCCCGCTCATTTCCTGTCCTGTCTCTACACTGTCCTATCCAATAAAAGGTGAAAAAAAGCCCCCAAAAAAATCTTAAAAAAAAAAAAAACATTTATTTTCGCATTTCTCAGGAGAATAGCATTAATTTTACATCATGGATAACGACAGTGCTCACAGCAATAGCGAGTTTTACTACCCTGAGGAAGAAGAAATAAAAGAAAAAACATTTCAGGAGAAAGCTAAAAACCTCTAACTTGCTAACGCCGAGCAAAAACATGGCTGAATCCTGAATGACTTAATTTTGTATAAACAGGGGACTACATAGGCAGCAAAATGTAGTTTTTTTCCTGCCATGGAAGTGCACTTGTATACCGAGGAGGAAGCCATTTGCATTACAGCCGTGAATGAGGATTCAAAATGACAGCTCGGCTTGGTTTTCCCTTTTGGGCGCTCTCGTTTTCTGTTAGAATTTGGTAAAGAAAAAAATAAATATATTACTTACCAGCTTAAGGTCGGTCCGTATGGTGAAATACTGTGACCTCGGCCTTAAATACTGACCTCAGCCCAGAGGGCCTCGCTCAGTACTTTCAAGACCTCGTTCACGGTATTTCACGATACGGACCTCCCAGCTGGTAAATAACATTTTTTTTCGTGGTCCGGTTTCCATCAAATCCTGAGCTCTGATTGGCTGGCGAGCGGGTCCGTATCCTACTATACGGACCTCAGTTACGGACCCCAGCTATGGACCTCAGGCGACTTGCTCATTCACAACAACAAACATAGTAGCATTTTTTGTCAACATTTTTTTAATAAGATTTATAAGATTATCAAAAATCGTATACATTTTTGCTTGCATTTCTCAGGAGAATAGCATTAATTTTACAGCATGGATAGCGATAACGACAGTGTTCACAGCGAAAGCGAGTTTTACTACCCTGAGAAAGAAGAAATAAAAGAAAAAACATTTCAGGAAAAAGCTAAAAATCTCTAACTTGCTAACGCCGAGCAAAAACATGGCTGAATCCTGAATGACTTAATTTTGTATAAACAGGGGACTACATAGGCAGCAAAATGTAGTTTTTTCCTGCCATGGAAGTGCACTTGTATACCGAGGAGGAAGCCATTTGCATTACAGCCGTGAATGAGGATTCAAAATGGCAGCTCGGCTTGGTTTTCCCTTTTGGGCGCTCTCGTTTTCTGTTAGAATTTGGTAAAGAAAAAAATAAATATATTATTTACCAGCTTAAGGTCGGTCCGTATGGTGAAATACCGTGACCTCGGCCTTGAACACTGACCTCGGCCCAGAGGGCCTCGCTCAGTACTTTCAAGACCTCGGTCACGGTATTTCACCATACGGACCTCCCAGCTGGTAAATAACATTTTTTTTCGTGGTCCGGTTTCCATCAAATCCTGTGCTCTGATTGGCTGGCGAGCGGGTCCGTATCCTACGATACGGACCTCAGTTACGGACCCCAGCTATGGACCTCAGGCGACTTGCTCATTCACAACAACAAACACAGTAGCATTTTTTGTCAACATTTTTTTAATAAGATTTATAAGATAATCAAAAATCGTATACATTTTTGCTTGCATTTCTCAGGAGAATAGCATTAATTTTACAGCATGGATAGCGATAACGACAGTGTTCACAGCGAAAGCGAGTTTTACTACCCTGAGAAAGAAGAAATAAAAGAAAAAACATTTCAGGAGAAAGCTAAAAACCTCTAACTTGCTAACGCCGAGCAAAAACATGGCTGAATCCTGAATGACTTAATTTTGTATAAATAGGGGACTACATAGGCGGCAAAATGTAGTTTTTTTCCTGCCATGGAAGTGCACTTGTATACCGAGGAGGAAGCCATTTGCATTACAGCCGTGAATGAGGATTCAAAATGGCGGCTCGGCTTGGTTTTCCCTTTCGGGCGCTCTCGTTTTCTGTTAGAATTTGGTAAAGAAAAAAATAAATATATTATTTACCAGCTTAAGGTCGGTCTGTATGGTGAAATACCGTGACCTCGGCCTTGAACACTGACCTCGGCCCAGAGGGCCTCGCTCAGTACTTTCAAGACCTCGGTCACGGTATTTCACCATACGGACCTCCCAGGTGGTAAATAACACACACACACATTTTTATATTACACACGCGCACACGGCTCGAAATTCGCGGTGGTCCGGTCACCCGAAGCGACTTAATTTGCAGGGTTCCTACACATTTTCAAATTTAAAATTCCAGACTTTTTCCATACTCAAATTCTCAGGTTTGGAGACTTCAGCGAGCAAACAACTACTCATATATTTAAAATAATTACTTGAAAATCAAACAGGTACTCACATTATGACATACCACCAAAATGCATACCATATTTAGCTTGGCCTAAAATTTGTATCAGTGCCCTGTTTTTGTCATAAATATATATACACACATTACACAAAATACAGGATGCCACTCTGACGCACACGTATCTGATGCACACTTCAAGACATTAAAACGCAGGTGTGTGAAGATGTCAAGCACATACAGGATGTCCCGAAAAAAAATGTATACACACTTTTAATCACTGTACTGTATGTGTTTATTAAAATCCATTTAATTTTCAAAGAGTAATAGAATTTACAGACATTTTATTATTTAGTCACCGCCTGTTCTCAAACTGACATCCATTCTGGTCCAGTCGCTGCTGACAATGCAAATCACATTCAATTCTCTTGGTATTTTTGGACATTCACTTTCAGTGACTGCTGCAGGTCTCATAGCGTAGACTATAAACATCAGTTAGAGGCAGTGATAAAACAATAAAGTGATGTCTGTAAATTCTATTACACCTTGAAAATGAAATGAATTTTAATAAACACCTACTTCACAATGATTCAAAAAGTGTGTATACATTTTTTCAGGACACCCTGTATGTTGTGCACACACAAGTTTACTGAAGCTTCTAATTTGAAAACAGTCATTATGGCATTTTTTGTATTTACTATTGTGTTTTATGAAGGCCCTGTGTTAGTTCCACTGTAGATCGCATTTTGTCCACATACCAAGAGATGGCAGACGTGGCCGAGACGTGGCCACCCTAACCAGTATGTAATGGCTGCAGTGCCCTTGAGCAAGGCATTTAACCCCACATTGCTCCAGGTTGTAACCATGTTGTACCCTGTAATAACTGTAAGTGGCTTTGGATAAAAGCGACAACTAAATGTAATGTAATTATAATAATAATGTAATAACAGCATTGTTCAGTTTATATGTATGTTTGCGTACACAGCCTTCATATTTTTGTTGGCAGTTTTTTTTTTTGTCTTGGGTCGCTTGTTTTCAGGGTTCATGTGCCTTATTTTTCTAGCAAATTCTGGCAACACTGCCAAATAAGCCATAAGCATTTTTACACTGACTGGAGCTATGATGTGTGTTCACACGTGTTCAAGAGGCGTTTTGTAGCAGGGGGTTTTCCTGCGTCTTGTCCAAAGTCTTGCAAGAAGCAAGCAGGTTCAGGGGGTGTGGCGGAGCGCATGCCAGTACAACAGAACACCCGTTTCCCTCCCTCCGCATTTCAACACATTTCTTTGGCACAATTCAACTGAATGTCAGAATGTTGAGCTTCATTTTACTATGTAGCGGCAAAGGTCTGGAAACACAAATATTTCTCCATACCCTAATTTCCATTTTCCATACTTTTCCAGACCTGGAAAATACTAAAATAAAATTCCATACTTTTCCATACTGCGTAGGAACCCTGAATTTGTCATTTGGCGAGTAATTCCTTTCACTAGCCAGCCCGGCTGGCTAGTTGAAAATAAAAAAATATATATATGAATAGGGCTGTGCGATATATTGAATATACTCCATACATCTCTGAAAATTCTGTGTGAGATACATAAAATTCTTTCGTAACTATCGAGTATTTTATGGTCATCTGCCGACTTGCGTTTGTTTCGTGTTTGTTTAAAACCTTTTCCGGTGGTTTTCTCCCTGTCCCTCAGGCAGTAACGTGAGAGGCTGCCTAAGGGTAAAAAAAAAAAAAAAAAGTCACACACTCGTCAACCAATCCCGGGCGACATCTCTGTGCTGAAAGGAACTTGCGGGAAAATTTTCTAGTTTTAGTTTACAGCCAGTGTTGCCAGATTGCCGGTTTTGAATTCTACTTTGCGGGCAAAAAATGGCCTGGGCTGGTTGACAAAAATTTGGCAGGTTTGACGTTAGTTCGGCGGGTTTTTATCAGATGTTTATAAATATTTCTCACCAACGTTCTGTGTGAGAATGCAGCCAGAGACACTTATGGCCCTTTTCCACTACCCTTTTTCAGCTCACTTCAGCTCGCTTCAGCCCGACACGGCTCGCGTTTCGACTACCAAAAACCAGCACGACTCAGCTCGCTTCAGCCCTGCTTAGCCCCTAAAACTCGCACCGTTTTGGAGTGGGGCTGAAGCGAGCCAAGCCGTGCCGAGTGAGGTTGGGGGCGTGAGCAGACACTCCCCTGTGCACTGATTGGTGAGGAGGAGTGTCCTCACATGCCCACACACGCCCCGCGAGCGCGCTGGGATCTGTAAACACCGCAAACCCGGAAGGAGAAGAATTACGAATTACGAGAATTTCTGAAGCCTTATGCGCCTCGCCTCATCTATACGCTCTTGCCAGCATCTGTTGGCGTTGTCGGTGACAACAAGCCACAGCACCAAGACCAGCAACACTAACGACTCCATGTCCTCCATGTTTATTGTTTACTCTCCGGGTCGTGAGACTACCGCTTAAAAGATCACTGATGTCACTGTTTGCGCTGCTTAACGACATCACCTGACGTCCACCCACTTTCGCTAACTCCACCCAATGTGTCCACCCACTTCCAGCCAGCACGGTTCAGTGCGGTTGTAGTCGAAATGCAACTCCAACAGCCCCGCTCAGCCCGACTCAGCCGCGTTTGTAGTGGAAAAGCGGCATTATATAGCCTTAGAAGGACTTTGATGCAGCACATTCTATGTACTATCTACGTCCACTAGTCTACATCCAATCCATATTAAACACTTCTGTGACCCAATCAGAGATCGTGGGCATCACACGACACAGAGCATTGGCCTAAATTAATCATTAACAATAAACATTAATCTCATTAAGTATTATTTAAACAAAGAAAAGTTGATGTAACTGTAAGACTAATATGAATGTGTGTAATGTAGTGCAGAAACTGAACTCATAAACTAGTAAATAAGAATGACGCAATCCATTCTCCATTTTCTCTTCTCATGTTACATTCAGCCATGCATCGGAGCCTCACTTTTTTTAATTGAAGTATATAAAACAGGTACAATCTAACAAATCCACAAAAACCAGGAGAACAGATGAAGAAAATACATGGATGTAGACAAAAATAAATTAAGCAGAATAACTAGGCCTATAAAATTAATAAAACAAACAGAATAAATAAAAGACAAATAAAAAATAAACCTCAGCAATGCAGATGTTAGATAGCCGAACATAGCCTACATAATATTATGCGTGTGCGTAACCTACTGGTGCATGTAGGATTCAGAACACAGCAGGTGATTGCAAAGTTATAATCTGATTCAACCATACGGAGCCAAGTACCAGACAGCAGATTTTTCACCTCCAGCACTGACAATCTCATGTTGCCATTTAGAAGTTGTTTGCACTGTTGTTCGATTTACAAATAGCATTACTGGTCTTTAGCTGCATATTTTTACTTTGCAAGATAGGCATCGAGTACATTTTGGGCGGTTTTTGAACATATTTTGCACTGGAAAACGTCAGCAGTATCTGGCAACACTGGAAGATTTCCTAGTTTCGGTTTACAGCGCTGACTCAGTTCGTGCAATCGCTGGTGTTGCACAGGCTACCGTGGAAGCTCAGTCAATTTCAGCGACAAATTAAAAACGGAAGCGGACGAATTGGTTCCTAAAAGAACTAGTAAGGGGTCAGTCATCCGGCATTTTTTTTGGATTATATTATGGTGCTCTGTGTTGTTCTCATTTATGTATTTAGCAACAGTATCAAAATACTCGGGTCTTGAAATAAATGCACATTAGTCATGAACAATGGTAACTACTCTCTTCTGTGTTATTTTTGACAGAAGTAAAATTCATACATGACCAAATTTTGGCGAGTTGATTTTCTGTTTGGTGAGTTACTTTGGAAGGGAACTAGTCCGGCTGGCTGGTGAAAAAAATATATGAATTTCGAGCCCTGATATACATGATTTATTTATTTTAAATCACAGCTCGATAGACTAGTTAGTGACCAGCAATTTATTTTCTCTTTTTCAACCACCAGAGAAAGAAATCCCTACTTGCTACCGATTTTGCAAAACAAAACCATTTACTTGATATGTATACTGACGCTTAATGTGCTTTACACCTTGACGCTGAAACTATAAACACTCACTACTCATTCTGAGTCCTACCAACTGCTTGAACACGTTAACTAGTCGGGTTAATAAGCATCCACAAAAACACAGGACCTTTTCAAAATCACAAACAAGCAGGTATGGTGGCAACACTGAGAAACATGGGCAAAACAAACACCCCCTCAACTGCATACTACACGCAGTCACCTTGTTTGTGTCTATATTCAGGCACGTAACATGCTATACTTTCTCATATTATGCTAGCTACCATTTTCACAGGCCCCAATTTCAGAAAGTATTATGAAACTAGACCAAGAAACAAAACAGAACCCATACCGAAGACCAGTTGCAATGAGGACACACAATGATATTACAAAAGTGAGAGTTCTTACTTGAGAGGTGGTGGTCGAGGGCTGAAGATATTCACTGGGACTGACAGCAACTGTGGTGGCCATACTGTCCTTTTGATCTTGGGGGAGAGAGAAGAAGAAAGAGGGGGAAAAACAAACAAACAAAAAAAAAACACACACACACACACACACACACACACACGACACAGAACTTTTAGCAAGTGGTCAAATTTGAAGTTAAAAAAAGCTGCTATGTTGAAAGAGATGTGGACCAAACTTTGAACTGCACTTCTAATCAACTTTATGTTAGTGTTGTCTACACAGCTTTCGTTCTGGGCCTTTTGTAAAAACACACACCCATGTTGAACATGTTTTGAAAAAAAAAAAATTAAACTAGCTCAGGGTTCTCCCATTACAATTCCGGGGGACTGGAGTCTGGACTAAATCTGCTAATTAACTGGTGAGGTGACTTGAGTGCCCTTATAACTGGAATTGAACCCTGAAAACTTCGGCCTTCTCTTTTTGTCAGGATTAGGTATCCAAGATCAACAATTGAATGACTCCTGCCCATATTCATGAAGTACCACCTCCAGGATCTACAGTAGCTCAGTGTCTATAAACTGAATGACAATAGGCACATCTGAACACTCATACAGCCTTACTATATAGTATGTAAAAAGCAGCACGTATAATCTGTAGGATGTCCGAATACTCAGTAGGGACTTAATAATCGTCAAACAATACCTGGATGATTTACTACATCCGAAGCGCGCAAACATACTACACTTTGCTATCTCGTAAGTCAGCTGGAGCCCAAATAACCTCCTCATCTCATCTCATTATCTCTAGCCGCTTTATCCTGTTCTACAGGGTCGCAGGCAAGCTGGAGCCTATCCCAGCTGACTACGGGCGAAAGGCGGGGTACACCCTGGACAAGTCGCCAGGTCATCACAGGGCTGACACATAGACACAGACAACCATTCACACCTACGGTCAATTTAGAGTCACCAGTTAACCTAACCTGCATGTCTTTGGACTGTGGGGGAAACCGGAGCACCCGGAGGAAACCCACGCGGACACGGGGAGAACATGCAAACTCCGCACAGAAAGGCCCTCGCCGGCCACGGGGCTCGAACCCGGACCTTCTTGCTGTGAGGCGACAGCGCTAACCACTACACCACCGTGCCGCCGCCCAAATAACCAAAGAATAATAATTCTCTGGGAAAAAGAGAAAGGAGGTGGCAGACTGAAGTGAAGCTGGTGAAGAGGTGTCTCTGGCGAGGTACAAATCCAAGTATGAGGAACAGTTTAAACATTTCTGCCTTTGCAAAAATAGTTTATCGAATCAAACAAAAGGTAATTTTCCTGGCATACATCATCTGTAAACATCCGGGTCAAAAAACAGGCAAGACGGCAGCGGAGTACATCCTTACTACTCACTCACAAACCTACAGAAACTACTAAAAATAATGATCCGGTAGTAGGTACTTAAACATCATTGGTGCACGTTGAGTATTCAGATTCAGCCTAGGTCTCGAAGGTCTACATTTGAATGATTCCCACCCAGGATGTACGGTGGCCTACAGCGCGTCTATAAACTGAATGACAGCAAACACATCCAAACACAAACAAGCTTTCCGGACCAGGAAGCGTACTACTGCACCTTTAAAAAGACACTCATGCAATTTCACAGTCAAATGGGCATAGCTAAAGAGGTGTTACATGTAAACAGACCAGAATGCACAAAATCATTCGTTCGCAGGGACTTTGCAGAGTTTTAGAATTAAAAACAAATCCTGAAAAAGCATCACATCCCCCCGACCTCAAGTTCATGCTCATAGATGAGATTGTGTGATATGATTAACCAGTTGATACACATACTTACAGGTGCATCACAAACTATTAGAATATGGTGAAAAAGTTCAATATTTTCCATCAGTTATCTAAGAAAGTGAAAATTTAATATAGTCTAGACTCATGGGATGTAAAGTAAAATGTTTCAAGCTATTTTTTTTTAATTTCAGTAATGGCCTACAGCAAAAAAAAAAAAACACATTTCCAAATATGAGAATATTTCATTTTGAGTAAATTACTATTCAAACAGTATAAATACAACGCATCTCTTGGCCTAGTTCAGTTCACGAAATCACAATCATGGGGAAGACTGCTGACTTGACAGTTGTCCAGAAGACGATCAACACCACTTAAGGAGGTTAAGCCACAGGTCGTCATTGCTGAAAAGGTTGGCTGGAAAAGATGCACAAGCAACAGAGATGACCGCAGCCTTGAGAGGTTTGTCAAGAAAAGTTGAGTCAAGAACTTGGAAGAGCTCCATAAGGAGTGGACTGAGGCTGGTGGCAGTGCATCAAGAGCGACCACACACGTGTCTTCAGGAAAGGGGCGAGAACTGTCACATTCCTAATATCAAGCCACTCCTGAACCAGAGACGATATCAGAAGTGTCTTACCTGGGCTAAGGAGAGAAAGAACTGGACTGTTGCTCAGTGGTCCAAAGTCCTCTTTTCAGATGAAAGTAAATTTTGCATTTCATTTGGAAATCACAGTCCTAGAGTCTGGAGGAAGAGCGGAGAGGCACAGAATCCAAGGTGTTTGAAGTCCAGTGTGAAGTTTCTGCAGTCGGTGATGATTTGGGGTCCCATGTTATCTGCTGGCCACTGTGTTTTATCAAGTCCAAAGTCAACGCAGCTGTCTCCCAGGAGATTTTCGAGCACTTTCTGCTTCCATTTACTGACGAGCTTTATGGAGATGCCGATTTCCTTTTCCAGCAGGACTCAGCACCTGCCCGCAGTGCCAAACCTACTACCAAATGGTTTGTTGACCATGATATTAGTGTGCTTGACTAGCCAGCCAACTTGCCTGACCTGAACCCTATAGAGAATCTATGGGGTATTGTCAAGAGGAAGATGAGAAGCACACGACCCAAAAATACAGACAAGCTGAAGGCAACATGGGCTTCAGTAATACCTCAGCAGTGCCACAGGCTGATCGCCTCCATGCCACGCCGCACTGATGCAGTAATTCATGGTAAAGGAGCTACGACCAAGTCGCTTACGGCTGTCCGTCGATGGCGAGGTCGTTATCTTCTTTGCCTTCCCAGGTCTTGCTGCTCTTGACAGAGAAGCCCGATCCTGGGACAAAGACGACAGGCGAAGGGACCAGGCACGGGAGCACATGCCAACCAAGTATTTGAGTGTATAAATGTTAGACGTTTCTGTTTTTGATTGATCTTAGGAATTAGTCTAATCATTTACGATACTGGATTTCTGATTTTCATGAGCTATAAAAGGCATAATCATCTAAATGAAAAGGAAAAAAAAGGCTTCAAATTTTTCACTTTACATATAATGAGTATGGAATATAAGAAAGTTTATGTTTTTGAATTAAATTACAAAAAAAAGAACTTTTTCATGATATTTCTAATTGTTTGACATGCACCTGTAGTTAATTCACAAGCTTCCTAAACAATTCTGTTTAATTCTCTAGATAAATAACCCTTATTAAGTATGACTGGGGTTAATCATGCAGTCAACCTCTCTACTATCTATTTACGTAGCTATAATAAGTAGACAGACTATTAATAATGAAAATAAAAATCCGCTCTCCTGACTAAAAGCGAGCAGTGTGAGGTGAAAACGCATGCACAGTTTTCTAACGCGACCTGACAGTGTCCCCTCAAAGATGAACAGAAACTAACCTTAGCTAACAGCCATCTAACCAAAACAGACTGCAAGCCAGAGAAATAGCAAACGACTCCGCGTTAGCAACCAGGCTAATGAAGCTAACACCGCTGAGGCGCTCCAGTCTGTTTTTCAGTTTCTGTATTTTTTGCTTGTTTTCTTCAGCTACTTTGTCGCTCCTACGCTTCTTTACCGCACTTCTACATTTAAAAGACAAAGCAAACATCCACCGAAATAACATGCATGAAAAAAACCACCGAGACTCAACTCTGAACATCGTAACTGCAAAACTGCAGAGCCGAACTCCGCTTTGCTAGCTAGCATGCTAACGAGCCCCGAACTAGCCACATAAACTCTTTGATACAGGAAAGCACCCTGATTCCGGAAGTGTGCACTATGTTGCAGTGTAATAGATAATTTTGATACACATTTCTTGCTAGTCTGGATAATGCACCACTGTGGTCAATAAGTAAAGGGTACGGGAATATATTTTTTTTTATTTTTTATTTTTAAGTAGATAGTAAGATAAACACTAACGTTATAATTCCTACCCACCGCTCATGACGACATTCGCTCTCCGTTAAACCTTCAGGCGCAAAGCCTATGTCTAGAGACCGCCCGCGCCCTTCCACCAATCCGCCTGCGTGTAGAGAAATGAGTGATCGGATTGCTGTCCAATCAACGCACAGCATCTTCGTGATTGAGTTTTGATCTGACCAATAGCGTGTCTAAACACTACGGAGGCTGTCGATATGCCTAGTCTTGACCAATAGCTTGTCGCGGTTTAGTAAAAAAGGCGGGCACTGAGCCAGGATAAGCGAGCTAGACTGAGCCAATTATACACGGTGGCGTATTTCACTGACGTCCAGCTCGACCAGTTAGAACCAGCTGGAACATATCAATCAAAAGTAATTGACATCCATTTTGATCCGCTTGAACCTGAATTGCCTTAAAGATGCTACAAGTGATCTTAGACCTTAGTACTTTTACCAAAGTATAGAGAATTAGAGATACAGTTTTGTCTAATGGGCTATACTTTCACATTTTGTCTCCATCCTAATAAATCCTATGCATTTACTGTAACTCAGAGTCTTTGTCACTGTACATCTGACTCTGTGGAGTTTATGTTCTCAATGGATTAACAGTAATCATTGCACTACTGTGGGTGGTGCAGTGGTAGTGCTGTCATTGTGTCACAACAAGCAGGTTATGGGTTCGAATCTATCAGTCGGTTGCGGCCTTTCTGTGTGGAGTTTGAGAAGAAGAAGAACCTTTATTCGTCACATGCACACTTCAAGCACAGTGAAATTCATCCTCTGCATTTAACCCATCTGAAGCAGTGAACACACGCACACACTCAGAGCAGTGGGCAGCCACACCAGAGCGCCCGGGGAGCAGTCAGGGGTTCGGTACCTTGCTCAAGGGCACCTCAGCCCAAGGCCGCCCCACGTCAACCTAACTGCATGTCTTTGGACTGTGGGGGAAACCGGAGCACCCGGAGGAAACGCACGCAGACATGGGGAGAACATGCAAACTCCACACGGAAAGGCCCTCGTCGGCCGCTGGGTTCGAACCCGGAACCTTCTTGCTGTGAGGCGACCGTGCTAACCACTACACCACCATGCCGCCCCAAGTTTGCATGTTCTCCTCGTGGCTGTGTGGGTTCCCACCACCCGCAGCCCAAAAACACGTGGATTACGTCAACTAGCTACTCTAAATTGCCCATAGGTAAGAATGAGAGTATGAATAGCTGTCGGTGTCTCTGTGTTAGCACTGTGATAAATCGCTGACCCCTCCAGGGTGTACCCTGCCTCTCACCCAATGCCAGCTGGGACTGGCTTCAGCTCACCTGCTACCCACAATGGATAATTGGCTTAGAAAATGGATGGGGATGGATTGCACTATGATTAGGTGTGTGTATACAGCCTTTTGACAACCGGCTATCATAATAATACTGTACAGTTCACGTCTTCAAATGACTGTCATTGTCACTGGTACGAGACGTGAGTCACAACAATGCTAGTTCAATACAGAATTTGTATTGAACCCCAGTAGTTTGCGCATTGCTTGATGGACATCGATTACACATAAGAAAGAGTGATTGGTTGTTTCTCAATGAATCATCCATCCATCCAACCATTATCTGTCGCTGCTTTATCCTGTTCTACAGGGTCGCAGGCAAGCTGGAGCCTACAGTGAATCATATAAAATTGATTAATTCTCAGTATGGTGCCACAGCAGGGAGCACTTCCCCTTCACTCTGGTCTGGGTTCAATCCTGAGCTTCAGGTACTGTGTGTATCATGTTTTGTGCCCTGTCTTCACAGGTTATCTGGTTTCCTGCCACCTCAGAGAAAGATGGATTGCTAAATTGCTCTGTGCGTAAATGAAGCTGCGTCCCATTCAGGGTACGGCCCTGTCTAGTGCTCAGTGGTCTTGGGATAGGCACTGGATCAATCACAACCCTGAACAGGACAGGGCAGGACAGTTGGTGAAGATAAATGAATAATTCTATTATTTATTTATTTATTATTTTTTTAACAGTATGCTCAGTCTGTACTGTAACAGTATAGCTGTGCAAGTTGGTGAAGAAGAATTCCAAAGCCTTTTTCAGTTTTACTTTCTTTTACTGAAAAGATGGCCTGCAGTCAGGCTGAGGAAGTTACACTTAAGGTAACAGGCAAATAAAGGGGACCAAGATAACAGAGAGAAAAAGAACAAAAACAAAGGAAAATGATACACAAATGTGTCCAGTTTAAAAAGTTTTCATGAGCTACAGATGGAGGTTTATGTCATAACTCCAGATCACATTTAATGTTCTAGCCATTTCATTTCACAGTTCTGTGCGTGTCCAGTAAGTCTAATGCCTGAAGGATCATCTCTGACCAGTTTCATGTGGACAGTATTCCAGCATTTTACTACCCCATCTTGACTTAATACAACTCGCAGCCATTCTGATGATGTCCATTGGCTTCTGCTGGAAGACTGATGGGGAATTTGGGGCAGAGATTTGCATCAGGAGCATCTATGCACTATCCCATCTGCTATCCATCCAGAGAAAACCTGAAGGGGAAAACACACATCATTCTTGTCCTTTCATATTTGGTAAATAAAACACCAATTTCCAGTTTTTCCCCCATTCATTCTTTTCTTACAGCAAATCTGGCTCTCCCGCTACGTCTCAGACTCTGGCTCTTGGTCCACACCTGCCATCTGGCGCATACGTTTGATTGACAGGTACATCTCTTCCTCTGGGTCATAGTAGTAGAACTTTTTCAGATAGGTAATAAGGGGTCTGGAGCAGAAAGGAAGTAAGAATATTTTCAGTACAGTATAAGTACAACCCCGATTCCAAAAAAGTTGGGACAAAGTACAAATTGTAAATAAAAATGGAATGCAATAATTTACAGATCTCAAAAACTGATACTGTATTCACAATAGAACATAGACAACATATCAAATGTCGAAAGTGAGACATTTTGAAAATTCATGCCAAATATTGGCTCATTTGAAATTTCATGACAGCAACACATCTCAAAAAAGTTGGGACAGGGGCAATAAGAGGCTGGAAAAGTTAAAGGTACAAAAAAGGAACAGCTGGAGGACCAAAGTGCAACTCATTAGGTCAATTGTCAATAGGTCATTAACATGACTGGGTATAAAAAGAGCATCTTGGAGTGGCAGCGGCTCTCAGAAGTAAAGATGGGAAGAGGATCACCAATCCCCCTAATTCTGCGCCGACAAATAGTGGAGCAATATCAGAAAGGAGTTTGACAGTGTAAAATTGCAAAGAGTTTGAACATATCATCATCTACAGTGCATAATATCATCAAAAGATTCAGAGAATCTGGAAGAATCTCTGTGCGTAAGGGTCAAGGCCGGAAAACCATACTGGGTGCCCGTGATCTTCGGGCCCTTAGACGGCACTGCATCACATACAGGCATGTTTCTGTATTGGAAATCACAAAATGGGCTCAGGAATATTTCCAGAGAACATTATCTGTGAACACAATTCACCGTGCCATCCGCTGTTGCCAGCTAAAACTCTATAGTTCAAAGAAGAAGCTGTATCTAAACATGATCCAGAAGCGCCGGTGTCTTCTCTGGGCCAAGGCTCATTTAAAATGGATTGTGGCAAAGTGGAAAACTGTTGTGTGGTCAGACGAATCAAAATCTGAAGCTCTTTATAGAAATCAGGGACGCCGTGTCGTTCGGACTAAAGAGGAAAAGGACGACCCAAGTTGTTATCAGCGCTCAGTTCAGAAGCCTGCATCTCTGATGGTATGGGGTTGTATTAGTGCGTGTGACATGGGCAGCTTACACATCTGGAAAGACACCATCAATGCTGAAAGGTATATCCAGGTTCTAGAGCAACATATGCTCCCATCCAGACGACGTCTCTTTCAGGGAAGACCTTGCATTTTCCAACATGACAATGCCAAACTACATACTGCATCAATTACAGCATCATGGCTGCGTAGAAGAAGGGTCCGGGTACTGAACTGGCCAGCCTGCAGTCCAGATCTTTCACCCATAGAAAACATTTGGCGCATCATAAAACGGAAGATATGACAAAAAAGACCTAAGACAGTTGAGCAACTAGAATCCTACATTAGACAAGAATGGATTAACATTCCTATCCCTAAACTTGAGCAACTTGTCTCCTCAGTCCCCAGACGTTTACAGACCGTTGTAAAGAGAAAAGGGGATGTCTCACAGTGGGAAACATGGCCTTGTCTCAACTTTTTTGAGATGTGTTGTTGTCATGAAATTTAAAATCACCTAATTTTTCTCTTTAAATGATACATTTTCTCAGTTTAAACATTTGATATGTCATCTATGTCCTATTCTGAATAAAATATGGAATTTTGAAACTTCCACATCATTGCATTCCGTTTTTATTTACAATTTGTACTTTGTCCCAACTTTTTTGGAATCGGGGTTGTAGCACTAGTCAGATAGAATAGTGTGTCTGTGAAGATTCTCAATCATCCAGGTCATAGTAAACTGTGGGTGGTAGAAATGGGCAACTGGACTTGCTTGAAGATTCTTGAAAACGTTTCACCTCTCGTCCAAAAGGCTTCCTCAGTTCTGTCTGACTAATAGGGAGTATCAGATATTTATCCTCTCCTGATTCTGATCCAGGAGAGGATAAATATCTGATACTCCCTATTAGTCAGACAGAACTGAGGAAGCCTTTTGGACGAGAGGTGAAACGTTTTCAAGAATCTTCAAGCAAGTCCAGTTGCCCATTTCTACCACCCACAGTATAGAATAGTGTGAAACTAAATAAAACAGAGCAGTACTTCGGGAGAGGGAGCTCCTGAATGTGGTCTATGCGGACAAGCTGTCGGATACAGAAGCGACAGAGGTGTTGCAGGGATTTGACGTTACAGAAGCGGGAGACTGGATACAACAGCTGCACTGGGGTTGGTGGGAGTCCTGTGAGACAGAGACCAGACAAGCTTTGTAATCATCTGCACAGTGTACTTTAGTTGTGGCCAAAAATTTTTTCAAGCTTGCGTGAGACCTATTTCAAAATACCAAGAACAGGACAGGAAAGTAAACTTACCAGGTACACGTGACCGCAGAAAGTAAAGGAATTTTCCATTTTTTGAATGCATGATGGCACGCTCTATGAACTCCACCACAGAATGGCAGCGGTCCTCAAACTTCGGATGGCACCATAAGCTGAAGGTCCCTGAACATGCAAACATGTATCTGTCATTCTGCATGTGAGGGATCTTTACATATTTTGTGTCTCGCACTTGTGTATTCTGCTTACCTCTGTAATGCTCCATGCGTGTGTGGTGTGTAACTCCTTGTGAGCGGAAACTGAGGCTGAGTATGTATCGGGGATCTGAACTGTCTCGCACCAGAAAAGAACCATCTGGTTTCCCTTTCAGTTTCAGTTCTGCGTCCTCCCAGTTCATTGGTCCCCAGTACCAGCCACACTGTGGAAAGACAATGTGCACCTACGTAAGTATCCATCACAAGCTATTCCATCATAAGCTATTAGATAAACCCTATGGCCAACATATTGAGCTTCATGTAGTTATCTCAGAGCAAAAGCACCAATATTATACAACCCCACTTCCAAAAAAGTTGGGACGCGCTGTAAACTGTAAATAAAAATAGAATGCAACAATTTGCAAATCATGGAAACGTTACATTTCTTTGAAAATAGTACAAAGACACCATATCAAATGTTGAAACTGAGAAATTTTATTGTTGTTTGAAAAATATATGCTCGTTTTGAATTTGATGTCAGCAACACGTTTCAAAAAAGTTGGGACAGGGGTGTGTTTACTACTGTGTCGCATCACCTCTGTTTTTAACAACACTCTGTAAACGTTTGGGAAATGACGGGACAGATTGCTGTAGTTTTGAAAGAGAAATGTTGCCCCATTCTTGCCTGATATACAATTTTAGTTGCTCAACAGTTTGGGGTCTCCTTTGTCATATTTTATGCTTCATAATGCACCAAATGTTTTAAACGGGAGACAGGTCTGGACTGCAGGCAGGCCAGTTTAGCACTTGGACTCTTTTACTACGGAGCCATGCAGTTTTAATATGTGCAGAAAGAGGTTTGGCATTGTCTTGCTGAAAGAAGGAAGGCCTTCCCTGAAAAAGATTTTGTCTGGATGGCAGCATATTGCTGTGAGGCGTGTTTATATCATTCAGCATTAATGATGCCTTCCCAGATGTACAAGCTCCCCATGTCATGTGCACTAATGCCCCCTCATACCATCACAGATGCTGGCTTTTGAACTGTGCACTGATAACAAGCTGGATGGTCCCTCTCCTCTTTAGCCTGGAGGACGTGGGGTCCATGATTTCTAGAAAGAATTTCTACTTTCGATTCGTCAGACCTCGGGACAGTTTTCCACTTCGCCTCAGTCCATCGTAAAAGAGCTCGAGCCCAGAGAAGGCGGCGGTGTTTCTGGATATTGTTTATATCTGGTTTTAACTTGCATTTGTGGATGCAGTAATGAACTGTTTTCACCGACGATGGTTTTCTGAAGTGTTCCTGAGCCCATACAGTGATTTCCACTACAGACACGTGTCTGCTTTTAATGCCGTGTCACCTGAGGGCCTGAAGATCACAGGCATCCAATGTCAGTTTTCAGCCTTGTCTCTTGCATACAGAGATTTCTCCAGATTCTCTGAATCTTTTCATGATATTATGTACCATAGATGATGTGATTCACAAATTCTTTGCAGTTTTACATTGAGGAACGTTATTCTTAAACTGTTGCACTGTTTGCCCACGCAGTCTTTCACAGAGCGGTGAACCCCTCCCCATCTTTACTTCTGAGAGACTCCGCCTCTCTGGGATGCTCCTTTTATACCCAATCATCTTACTGACCTGTTTCCAATTAAACAAATTAGGCTTTTGGGGTTTTTTAGCATTACACAAGTTTTTCAGTCTTTTCGTGCCCCTGTCCCAACTTTTCTGAAACGTGTTGCTGACATCAAATTCAAAATGAGCCTATATTTTTCAAAAACCAATAAAATTTCTCAGTTTCAACATTTGATATGTTGTCTTTGTACTATTTTCAATGAAATATCGGGTTTCCATGATTTGCAAGTTATCGCATTCTGTTTTTATTTACAGTTTACACAGCGTCCCAACTTTTTTGGAATTGGGGTGTATCATTTAGCTTGTCAGCATGATGAGGCTCATTAGGACAAAAGAAGCAATCGCCTTTCATCAGGTACTCCTTGCTCTAAGAATCCCGATACATATGAACTTTTTTTTTTTTTTTTTTACAGTTTCACATCCTCACCCTCTCCAGTTCTCTCAGGCTGGCTGTGAAGCTGCTGGAATCAACTCCCCTCAGAGGACACACATTTGAAGGTGGAGCTACTCTCACTGGAGGTGGAGTCTCAATTGGTGATGGCGCAGAATGAGGGAGGGCTCGGAAGAACGCATCTAGAACAGAAAGATTAATTTAACCAATATTTATGATATTATTTTATGTTTCTGATGTTCATTTGTTGGCTAAATATGGAAACTATCAAGAACTATTACTAAATGCAATATTGAGCATGATGCATAATATATACCGTAGAGGACTGTAGTAAATGGGTCATTATCTGGTCTTGATCATTTAACATAGCATAACACAACACTGTGTAGGCAAGGGCAAATCACTAGCCTGCAGATTATCCATTTGGACCATCAGTTTGTTATTTGTCAACGCCCAGCAGACGAGGGATTTGATACGTTGATCAAACTGAATCCTGCTCATTAGTGCACTCCAGGCATCAACCAAGGACACTTTCTGAATATTTTTATTAGCAAGATAAATTGGTTTTAGCACGAATTTATATATCATCACAGAGTACCAGTCAAAGGTTTGTACACCTTCTAATTCATTGTTTTTTTCTTTTGTTAAAAGTCACTTCATGTCTTAAAGCAGCCTTTCTCAACCGGGGTGCCGTCTGGCTTCGTTAGGGGTGCCGTCAAAAAATTATATATTCTCACATTGAAATAAATAAAATGAATTAAAATTCCAAAAAATGATAGTTACACTAATGTAGATCATCGCCGTCTCATGCATCATCAAAATTTGTCTCACGGCCCCCTTTCCCATGTCACAACGTCACTGCCAGGGTCAGCGTATGGTCAGCGTGACTGCGTATATTTTATATGGGGGTGCCTTGAGAATTTGCATACTTCTGAAGGGTGCCGTGACTGAAAAAAGGTTGAGAAACGCTGTCTTAAAGTAATGATGGATGTCGTTTTTCTTTCCTTACTTGAGCGGTTCTTGACATAATATGGATTACTACAGTTGTGGTGTTGAACAGGGCTGTGTTTTTTATTATTTACTATTTTCCGTTTGATCTCAAACGCATTAAGAAGGCAAGAAATTGCTGTAATTAATTTTTGACAAGTCACACCCGTTAATTGAAAAGCATTCCAGGTGACTACCTCATGGAGCTGGTTAAGATAATGCCAATAGTGTGTAAAGTGTCATCAAGGTAAACGCTGGGTACTATGAAGAATCTAAAATATGAAGCATATTTTGTTTTTTAACACTTTTTTTTGTTTACCACATAATTTCATATATGTTCCAAATGTTATTTAATAGTTTTAATATCTTCAGTATTGTCATACAATGTAGAAAACAGTCACAATACAGAACAAGAGTGCTCTGAGAGCGCAATATCCCCCGCTGGCAACTAGATCTATGCTATAAGTGCTTAATACACCCTCATGAAATTGTCAAAGTACAAGTTTGGTAATCAAGGGCCATAACTCTGGTAAAATGTGACTGAATTGAACGAAACTGCAATATGCGTATTACTGACATACAGTACCGTTCAAAAGTTTGGGGTCACTTTGAAATGTCCTTATTTTTGAAAGAAAAGCACTGTTCTTTTCAATGAAGATCACTTTAAACTAATCAGAAATACACTCTATACATTGCTAATGTGGTAAATGACTATTCTAGCTGCAAATGTGTGGTTTTTGGTGCAATATCTCCATAGGTGTATAGAGGCCCATTTCCAGCAACTCTCACTCCAGTGTTCTAATGGTACAATGTGTTTGCTCATTGCCTCAGAAGGCTAATGGATGATTAGAAAACCCTTGTACAATCATGTTAGCACAGCTGAAAACAGTTGAGCTCTTTAGAGAAGCTATAAAATTGACCTTCCTTTGAGCAGATTGAGTTTCTGGAGCATCACATTTGCGGGGTCGATTAAATGCTCAAAATGGCCAGAAAAATGTCTTGACTATATTTTCTATTCGTTTTACAACTTATGGTGGTAAATAAAAGTGTGACTTTTCATGGAAAACACAAAATTGTCTGAGTGACCCCAAACTTTTGAACGGTAGTGTATACCAAAGAATCCTCTCAAGTTTCGTGAAATTCCTCCAAAAATTGTGAGAGGAGTTGATTTTAGAAGGTGAGTACCCTTCCTGGGACGGACAGACATCGCCACGACATAATCCCCTTTGGACCTTTCAGCCAGCGGGGGATAAAAAAATTATGAATGAGTGGGGGTGTCCAAACTGTTGACTGGTACCGTATATGTGGGTTGAATGAAGCTATGTTTTTAGCAGAGATTTTTGTTTCTCTCAAGCTAGCAACAGTAGCAAATGTATATGTGTGCCTCTTTTTTGCTAGCTGTCTGACAGAGCACTGACAGTTTCCTTTCTAGCGAAATGTCTTTGTGCTTAAGATATGAATTCAGGGCACAAACATGTATTCGTCGATATACTAAGTAGGCCAACTGTCATGTCTTTGTTTTTGAGCGTGATATCATCTGGAGAGTGTCTGAGCAACCAAATCATTAACTGAATAAGCAGATTAGAGTTTACCTACGTAGTGGGCTAAACAAATGTATGATTTGTCCACTCTTCTTGTATGCTAGAATATATTCTAAATACTCAAATATATTCTAATCTACTGTATGGCTTTTCAGTTTATAAACTCAAAAATTAACCTTATGTATGCTGCTGCAAACACTCTGTCCGGTTTTATACTTAAAGGTCAAAGCAAGCCCTCAAATGCATTGTCTTTAAACCTCATGTATGTATTTCCTCTGGCGCTGTGGTTGCTGGCAATGATGCGCATGTGGGCGAGCTTCTCTGTTTCTAAGGTAGACAGAGCACACTTTGCGACTCTGCCGTGGTTCAGTGCTCGAGTGTTAGATTACACTATTTGATGTGACGGATATATACAAGGCGTGCACTCTCTCCCATGCTCTATAGTACACGGTTCCACCATCTAGCAGAACCATGAGATGTTACATCGTGATTGTGCTGTTGCTAGGTTAGAGGCTTTCTCCTGACTGTAAGCAGACTGTTGTATTTCCATGGCACATCTCTCTGGGTGGGTGCCAATGTATATAGGTCAGAGAGCCATTATCTGGGTTCTGATGTGGCCATTTTCTACTCACACAGTGCTCGTGAATAATCTTGGACTATTTTGTATAATTCCACAACAGAAAAAAAAAACAAAAAACAAACCAAGAGCTTGAGGATGGTGTCATTCTGTTGCCATGACAACTTAACATACCCACCAATAAAACATATATTTTTTAAATAAATCCATGTCTCAAGAGAACTATTTACTGGTAAGTGCAAGAAGGTGAATGGAAACATGTCTCGTAACTCTGATGTACCATCGTTGTCAGTGTGGAAGTGTAATTTTAACCTTATTGATTAACACACTTGCAGTGGTTTGGCTCATAAACTGGCAAAGACGTGGAGTAGTTCTTAAAAAGGCTTTTTTTAAACAAGCACCAACTCAAGTAGTGGCACAATATCCATGGAAAAGCAGTAACAGAGCCCACATTTCACCCAAACGGTGATGCAGTTGTCTTAAACCCGTCTAACAAATCCCCAAACTTGGGTTATGCAGCCGGGCATTTCTAATGATTAACCATGTAAAAACTGCAGTTCACAATTTATTTTTGTCCAAAGTCACAACTGAAAGCTTGGATTAGCAGCCAGTTTTTTGGACTTACATAACGTCTATCATGACAGATTAATGCCACCAACCTTAGACACTACACGGATACGTAATGATTTACTAAATTCAGATTAAGCCACCTTGATGGATGTACAGTTGTGGTCAGAAGTTTACATACAGTGACATGAATGTCATCTCGGATATGAATGTCATGGCAATATTTGGGCTTTCAGTCATTTCTTTGAACTGTTCTTTTTCTGGAGCAGAATGATTGTAAAGCATACATCTTTAATAAAAAAAACGCTAGAATTTGGTGCACAAGTTTTAATTTTCTTTGGGTTTTCTGAAATCAACACAAGGTCAAAAATATACATACACCACACCTAATATTTGGGTAAAACGTTTCTTCGCAAGATTCACCTTGACCAAATATTTTTGTTTACCATGAACAAGCTTCTGGCAGAATTCTGATTGGATATTTCACGACTCTTCATGGTAGAATTGGTAGAGTTCAATTACATTTTTTTTTTCTTGGCATGGACTCTGCTTATAAGCACGGTCCATATATTTTCAATAAGGTTGAAGTCAGGACTTGTTTGAAGCTTAATGTTAGCCTGCTTTAACCTCCACAACCAGCTCTGATGCGTGTTTGGGTTCATTGTCTTGTTGTAACTCCTAAGTTGTGTTCAAGTTTCTGATGGTTTATGCTGAAGAATTCTGAGGTAGTCCTCCTTCTTCATTATTCCATCCACTTTGGGCAATGAACCAGTTCCACTGGCAGCAAAACAGCCCCAGAGCATGATGATCCTACCACCACCACCAGCTGGTACAGTGTCCCTCTGTACATGGTGGTCATTGTGGCCAAACAACTCAATCTTTGTCTCATCTGACCATACAGCTTTCCTCCAGACGGCTTTTTTCTTTGCCCGTGTGGTCAGCTTCAAACTTTAGTTAAGCTTGAAGGTGTCAATTTTGGAGCAGGGAGGTTATTTCTTGGATAGCAGCCTCTTAGTCCATGGTGACCTGAACTGTAGACAGTGATCCATCAGCTTCCAGTTCATGGCAGGGCTGTGCCATGGTGGTTCCCAGGTTGTTCCTGACCATCCAAACCAATTTCCTTTCAGCTGAGGATGACAGTTTGGGTTTTCTTGAAGCAAAGTGGCTTAGCAAAGTGACTACACCTCACGATAACTGGGAGACAACTGTTTGAACTGATCTTGGAATTTGCAGTTGTTTAGAAATGGCTCCAAGAGACATTCCGGAGTTGTGTGTATCTGCGATCCTCTCTCTCAGATCTGCACTGAGCTCCTTGGACTTTCCCATTTTACTGTGTATTGGTCAGTCAAATGAGTGCTGTAAACAAACCCATTTTATGAAGGCACAAAGAAGCTACCAGCTGTAGTCAATCATGATCACTAACAGGAAGTTAAGAGACCTTGGCTTTTGCAAGATAAGAGACATTTTGGAAGTTTCAGCACCTCTGAATTAATAATCTAAGTGAGCGTATGTAAATTTTTGACCCTGTATGTATAATTTTGACCCTGTGTTGATTTCAGAAAACCCAAAGAAAATTAAAACTTGTGCACCAAATTCTAGTGTTTTTTTTTAATTAAAGCTGTATGCTGTACAATCATTCTGCCACAGAAAAAGAACAGTTCAAAGAAATGACTGAAAGCCCAAATATTGCCATGACATTCATATCCAAGATGACATTTATGTCACTGTATGTAAACTTCTGACCACAACTGTAAATCATGTTACAAAATCTACTTCAATAAATAGCTTGCAATACCATTTCTACTAAAAAAGGTTTACAAATACCTAAATCTCCCCCAAAACACATAGCACTACTTTTAGAATAAGCTATTAAAATGGAAATACAGTACTTTAACATCTTCCTTTATTAAAACTTTGGCTTGAAAAAATGAAAACAGATCTAAGCTACACTTCAGTTATCCTTGTTATTTCTTCCTGAATAACTTGCTCATTACCATCATCTTCCTACACTAAATGAAAAGCTATATTCAAGCAGTCTTATAAAGGTAACATATGCAATAGGAAGCCTGTGTAGCATTTGGCTATTCAATATTCTGCAATCATCTTGGCACAACAAGGGACATACAAGGGGCGTAAGGATAGACGGTAAGGGAAGAAGAGTGAAAGGGAGGGTTGGAGTCTGCTGTTAGAACCAAAAAGTCTGCTTGAAGCACCAGCACACACATACACACACACTCTGCCACCATCACACCCTTACCATTGAGGCTGAGGCTATGCTGGATGGTGGCATGGAGAGGGGGAGGAGGAGGAAGAGGCAGAGGGAGAGACTGCAGGGATGCCCCCATGACATTCACTAGGAAAGGCCCTGGTTGTGGCCCACCTATATCATCTGGAACAGAGTAGCAAGTATTCAGAAACCAGGAGGAAGTATTTCAAACACAAGTGTCAAACTCAAGACCCCACATGTCAGACACACTAGTACACTATTCCTCAACATTTTCACACTATCTACGATTCAAACCACACCCACAACACAGAGAACACCCACGTTCTGTAACCACATATGGGCTCGCATCTCACAGGGCTGTATCGCTAGTTAAAACCAATGCCCGCATTTGGTGCAAGTCAGACCTGTGCCCCAAATGATTCAGAAACATATTGGATGGTGGCCTTTAGTGTGATTCAGTCAATGACACCAAATGTATCACCAAACACAAATACAACCCCGATTCCAAAAAAGTTGGGACAAAGTACAAATTGTAAATAAAAACGGAATGCAATAATTTACAAATCTCAAAAACTGATATTGTATTCACAATGGAACATAGACAACATATCAAATGTCAAAAGTGAGACATTTTGAAATGTCATGCCAAATATTGGCTCATTTGAAATTTCATGACAGCAACACATCTCAAAAAAGTTGGGACAGGGGCAATAAGAGGCTGGAAAAGTTAAAGGTACAAAAAAGGAACAGCTGGAGGACCAAATTGCAACTCATTCGGTCAACTGGCAATAGGTCATTAACATGACTGGGTATAAAAAGAGCATCTTGGAGTGGCAGCGGCTCTCAGAAGTAAAGATGGGAAGAGGATCACCGATCCCCCTAATTCTGCGCCGACAAATAGTGGAGCAATATCAGAAAGGAGTTCGAGAGTGTAAAATTGCAAAGAGTTTGAACATATCATCATCTACAGTGCATAATATCATCAAAAGATTCAGAGAATCTGGAAGAATCTCTGTGCGTAAGGGTCAAGGCCGGAAAACCATACTGGGTACCCATGATCTTCGGGCCCTTAGACGGCACTGCATCACATACAGGCATGCTTCTGGATTGGAAATCACAAAATGGGCTCAGGAATATTTCCAGAGAACATCATCTGTGAACACAATTCACCGTGCCATCCGCCGTTGCCAGCTAAAACTCTATAGTTCAAAGAAGAAGCCGTATCTAAACATGATCCAGAAGCGCCGGTGTCTTCTCTGGGCCAAGGCTCATTTAAAATGGACTGTGGCAAAGTGGAAAACTGTTCTGTGGTCACACGAATCAAAATGTGAAGTTCTTTATGGAAATCAGGGACGTCGTGTCGTTCGGACTAAAGAGGAGAAGGACGACCCAAGTCGTTATCAGCGCTCAGTTCAGAAGCCTGCATCTCTGATGGTATGGGGTTGCATTAGTGCGTGTGGCATGGGCAGCTTACACATCTGGAAAGACACCATCAATGCTGAAAGGTATATCCAGGTTCTAGAGCAACATATGCTCCCATCCAGACGACGTCTCTTTCAGGGAAGACCTTGCATTTTCCAACATGACAATGCCAAACCACATACTGCATCAATTACAGCATCATGGCTGCGTAGAGGCGGCACGGTGGTGTAGTGGTTAGCGCTGTCGCCTCACAGCAAGAAGGTCCTGGGTTCGAGCCCCGAGGCCGGCGAGGGCCTTTCTGTGTGGAGTTTGCATGTTCTCCCCGTGTCCACGTGGGTTTCCTCCGGGTGCTCCGCTTTCCCCCACAGTCCAAAGACATGCAGGTTAGGTTAACTGGTGACTCTAAATTGACCGTAGGTGTGAATGTGAGTGTGAATGGTTGTCTGTGTCTATGTGTCAGCCCTGTGATGACCTGGCAACTTGTCCAGGGTGTACCCCGCCTTTCGCCCGTAGTCAGCTGGGATAGGCTCCAGCTTGCCTGCGACCCTGTAGAAGGATAAAGCGGCTAGAGATAATGAGATGAGATGGCTGCGTAGAAGAAGGGTCTGGGTACTGAACTGGCCAGCCTGCAGTCCAGATCTTTCACCCATAGAAAACATTTGGTGCATCATAAAATGGAAGATATGACAAAAAAGACCTAAGACAGTTGAGCAACTAGAATCCTACATTAGACAAGAATGGGTTAACATTCCTATCCCTAAACTTGAGCAACTTGTCTCCTCAGTCCCCAGACATTTACAGACTGTTGTAAAGAGAAAAGGGGATGTCTCACAGTGGTAAACATGGCCTTGTCCCAACTTTTTTGAGATGAAATTTAAAATCACCTAATTTTTCTCTTTAAATAATACATTTTCTCAGTTTAAACATTTAATATGTCATCTATGTTCTATTCTGAATAAAATATGGAATTTTGAAACTTCCACAACATTGCATTCCATTTTTATTTACAATTTGTACTTTGTCCCAACTTTTTTGGAATCGGGGTTGTATGTTGAAAAAAATTGGTCGAGCACAAAGACAAGGACATGTATATCTTAGCACACGATAAATGAGAGTTCTTTTTATATTTATTTGGAAAAAAATTCCTCATGTCTAATCTTTTCTGTTGAAGAGAATATGGGTTCAGATGACACTCTGATGGATTTGATCAAAAACGGATCAGGGTTTTGCACAAACTTGTGGAGTCCATGCCAGCTCGAGTGATTCTACTTTTCACCCAGGAAGTTGTCAGGAATATAATTTGTAATAAAAACTGTTGTACTGTATTAAATTAGAAAAGAATGCAAAAAGAAGCATTTTTACTTTGGACCCCTCTGTGTGTATGCGTGCGTGTACTTACTACTTTCTACATATTGAGGACCAGTTAGGACATTTTTGGGAAATGAGGACCTTTTGGCTGGTCCTCACTTCTTCAAATGGCTGTTTGAGGGTTTAGACCAAGTTTTAGAGTTCAGGTTAGAATGAGGTTTGGGTTCGGGGCCAGGGAATGAATTATGTCAGTGAGTGTCCCTACAGAGACAGAAGTGTGTGTGTGTGTGTGTGTGTGTGTGTGTGTGTATATAGAGGATATTACATGGGTATAGCGCATAAGATATTAAGTTTATCTTCGAGTGGTGAACAGAAGAAGACAGACTTCATATCTTTGCGCCACCGTGTAATGTTCTTTATATTATACATCCACCAGTGTTGTGCATGAATGCATTGAAAAGAACGCGTTCACTGAACACGCTCGTTTTTCCATGAACTTTGAACTGAACGCAACAACTTTGTAAGAAAGAAATTGAACGTGAATTCGTTCAAATTATGCGACATGAACGACAAACATGAAGATGAACGAAACATGAAACCTGATGAATCGAGTGGCACGTCTACTTGCAAGATATTTTACATTCTACTACTTCACTGTCAGTCTGATGTTGTTGTCACTCACTGCCCTGAGGTGCCGCGTGTGTGCAATGCGTCATGGATAACGTAGTGTGAAGCCGGAGATAGTGGATGGCTCTATGATTTGGCTCCATACTACGTTACCCATGATGCAGCAGAGCAGAGTAGGCGTAACCCAGTGTTCCCTAGCTACAGGCAGCAGACAGCGCGCACACCACAGCCGGCGCACACTCACAGCAACATGGCCAGTGAAAGTTCAAGTAGCGGCACGGAGAACACAGATGAGTACAATGCCAAATAATTTTAGAAATTTGATTGTTGTGTGCATACACAGATGTGTACTGAAGAATGAGGCTATCTGAAGTTTTCCTGTTTTGTATTTTGAGAAATAAAAAGCCCTTGAGCATGCATCCCTCTGTCTGATCAATATGGTTGATATGGTCAGTGCTGTTGATATGGATCTTAAAATAGCACTCCTTCAGTGTATATACATATTGGCAGTCATCTTTTTAGAAACACACACATTTATGAGGAAGTCTAGTTGTCGTTTATTAGAAGTTACTGTTGGTTGAAACTGAAAGCATTTGTTTGAAGTCACGTGTAACGTTTTGGTAGCAGTGGTTGAGTCAGTGAAGAAATCAAAATATTTTGTCCTTTTTCCATATATAGTATGTACAATAACTTCCATTTTGTGTGATAGAATATAATATCTATAATATGTGAGTAGTTTTGAGCTAGAATGTAGCATATTATTTTAGTCTTTATTTTCATATCCCGCCTAAAAGTAAAATGAACTGAACTTTGAACTAGTTCAGAATTAAAACTGTGAACGATGAACGTGAACAGTTCACTTTTAACATGTTTGAACTGAACTTGAACTAGTTCAAAAAAAGTGTGAACTTGCACAACACTGACATCCACAAAAAAAAATACGCAAGTTAATCAAAAGAATTTTAATTTTGAACCGGTTTGCCATTTTGACAACGTGTGTCAAGTTAGCGGGAAAACACTGGGACTGACGTCATCGGAGTGAAATATCGGGAATTATTATACATACAGGACACTTTTTCCATGGAATAAAAACGTGTTCTATTCACTTCTAGCGGGTTTATTGATCGCATGCACTATTGTTATCATATTGCTTATCCTCCATGTATGACGCTACTCTCCCCAATGGAGAATGAGCATGCAATATTGTTATAATACTGCACATTATCAACACAACACAACGTCACACATCGGCGCTCATGTGAAGATCCAATGACAAAACTTTTCTGCTGCACATACGCACAGTCATTTCTTTGTTGGCCGGGAAAGAGAGAAGACGGGGTTAATTCAGTGCTCGGTTTAAGCACTAAATAAATAAACTGAAAAATGAAACTAAAGATGCGCTGAACACCAAGATGCACTGTTCACAAACATGGCTGTGAGGTTTGCTTCATTAAAAGCAGATGATTTAAAGAGAAAGACGCACTGAACACCCGAAAGGTTACGAAAACGTCACTGGATATTCGTCACGCATATTTACAAGAGAAAAACATACCAATGGACATCGAAAAACTGGAAAAGAGAGTAATAGCGGAAATATTGTCAAAGTTCTACTTGGAGGTGAGGAAAAGTGACGGAGACTTTTACAAGAGGACTTCACTCGTGGACTTCACTCAG
The DNA here is from genome assembly GCF_027579695.1 of Neoarius graeffei. Taxonomy (NCBI): domain Eukaryota; kingdom Metazoa; phylum Chordata; class Actinopteri; order Siluriformes; family Ariidae; genus Neoarius; species Neoarius graeffei. The sequence goes on from NC_083583.1 coordinate 58,551,543, forward strand.
CAAAGCCCTTTTGTTTTGAACAACTGCAATGGAACAATTAACTACGACCAAAAGTAACTTTGAACTTGAACTATCAGCCTGGATATAGCTTATATATAAGTTGGGTTGTTGTTCAGGTTTCTTGGACTTGTACCATTTTTATTGTTATAACTTTGGCTTTGTACAGTACATTGGATTGACAGAATATTGAACTTCATTCGATCAGAATTAGCATTCAATATTGTTAAGTTAACCCCCTGTTCTTAACTGTTTGTAAAATCTACAATTGTTCCATCGAATGTGTATGTATAATACTACTACTACTACTACTAATAATAATAATAATAATTAGAAGAAGAAGACAGAGTCATCTATATCCCCCACCCTATATACCAAGTTTCAAGATATTATTTGTCACATTTTTCAAGTTCTGCTGCAGGAAACCAACCCTCCCTCTTTACACTGACCTCAGCAGACCATGGCATAAACCCACCGGACCTTTGGTCCACGTGAGCTAAAAATTTAAATTTCTCACATTTCTTAGTATCAAAAGGCACATATACATTACTTAATCAACACATATACCAACTTTCAAGACCGTACCACTCATAGTTTTCAAGTTCTGCTCCAGAAACAAAACCTACCCCTAAGACTAACCTGAGAGACCAAGTCTGAAATTGTTTCCATGGAAACATGAAAATTTAAATTTCTCATATTTCTTAGTATGAAAAGGCACATCTACCGTACAATACCTTGTTAACATGTATACCAAGTTTCAAATCTGTATCATGAATAGTTTTGGATATATGCTCAGGAAATGAACATTGCTCTTAGAAACTAAGTCAAAATCTATTTTTTATGTAAAAATTGGAAAAATACTTTTTTTCCAAATATCCAAAATAGCAAAAGACACCAGTTCACATGTTGCTTGATATGCATACAAAGTTTCATGAAGATATCTTCAGTAGTTTTAAAGGTATGGCCCAGAAACAAAAACGTGACCGGATGGACGGAACCAGTTTCTATATCCCTCACCAAACTTCGTTTGGGCGGGGGATAATATTGGCTGGCTTTTTTCATGGTATATCAGACATATTCCATTCAGCTACTTGTCTTCGACTCATTCAATATCATGCTAGCTGAATGGAATATATCTGATATACTGTACCACTCAACGCGGTTAGCGCTGTCGCCTCACAGCAAGAAGGTCCGGGTTCGAGCCCTGTGGCCGGCGAGGGCCTTTCTGTGCGGAGTTTGCATGTTCTCCCCGTGTCCGCGTGGGTTTCCTCCGGGTGCTCCGGTTTCCCCCACAGTCCAAAGACATGCAGGTTAGGTTAACTGGTGACTCTAAATTGACCGTAGGTGTGAATGTGAGTGTGAATGGTTGTCTGTGTCTATGTGTCAGCCCTGTGATGACCTGGCGACTTGTCCAGGGTGTACCCCGCCTTTCGCCTGTAGTCAGCTGGGATAGGCTCCAGCTTGCCTGCGACCCTGTAGAACAGGATAAAGCGGCTAGAGACGATGAGATGAGATGAGATGAGATGAGATCTGGGATGTATTTTGTCTGAAAAATATGAGTTTTTCAACGAGAGAAGATAAACTTCATATCTTCAAGCCAACGTGTGATTTTCTTTTTATTATATCGACACATTCACAAACAAAAAGTCCCCAAATTTATCAAAACAATTCATTGATTTCCTCACAAGTGAAGATATTGGCGAAAATATGTTACTCCATATCTCGGATGTAGTTTGTATGAAAAATACGAGTGGCATATTTCCCAGTAAAACACTTGTGTCATATATATATATATATATAAAACCAAGCATCCTCACTGCTGGTAAGTCCAGATGCCAGTGATGGTCAGAGGTCTGATCTAGATCTGGACTAGTGATGGAAGATTGTGAGTTTAAATTCGCGCACGGCCGAGCTGCCGCTTCTGAGCACTTTAACAAGAGCCATAACCTGAATATGCTCAGCTTAATTATCAGTCACACTGAATACTGAGGAAATGTAAATGTAGAAGTACTTGTGATGAAGTAAAGGGTTTGAATAGTGTATATAATTTTTGCTGCAGAGCTGTGTTTAACAGTATGCTTAAAGCATATATGCAGAACCATGGCCTCACTTTTGTTGATAAATGCCTTGAGACCTCAAGAATGGCATCGGAATAGTTTTAAGCATTAACAATAAATCTAATATAGTAATATTTACGATTAAAGTGATTCATATAGGTAGCGGGCTGAGTGAATGACCTTGACATCTGTGACGTCACAGCAGGAAGTCTATCGGTCTCATTGCCATTTCCGCTATGCTAAAACGCAGAGCTGACTGCAACTCCGATCCTCCATTTTGAGCTAATTTATCGCCATGTCACGTAGATGTGTTGCTGGCGGGTGCAGCAACACGACAGAAGGTGGATTTACGTTGCATTCATGGCCCAAGAATGTTCAAACTGCAAAGATTTGGACGCGTTTTGCGAGAAGTTCACGGGCACATTGGGTGGCTATGAAGTGGTCTCTACTCTGCTCTGCATATTTTACTGAAGACTCGTACGAGACCTCTGATCTGTTGAGGAGCGTTGGCTATAAGCCCATATTGAAAGAGGGTGCAGTACCAACAATTAAAGAAAAAGAAAACAAGAATAGGAAAGTATTTATTTATTTATTTTAAAGTGAGTTCAGTTGCACCAGTTTTCCCGGAGTGTGAGCCGAGGGTTGTTGGTAAAACCCGGGACGGAATGGGACGGGACATATTGCTCGGGCAGTGACCTCCCCGCGATTGTTGCTAAAACCGGTGACATCCCGTTCCGTCCCAGGTTTTAGTAATTGCCTAAGCCGAGCAGTAATGGCAGAGTACTCAGTATGGAGAGAATGGAGAATGAGTGGAGCAGCCGTCTGATTTCTAAACTGGATATTGCTGCCATCTCGCCCTTACGTGGAAGAAGCGAATGAACGGAGAATTGAACGAACAACTGAAAGTCAGATTATTTCAAAACAATCGGCCACAAGATCGGTCTTCAAGAAGCGAGAACACAGACGGGTAAGCTCCAACTTGCATTGGGATATAAAATAACAAAAACAACACTCGTTGTTTACCTGCATTTAGATTAATCCATGTAACTTGTATTGTGTGTTTAAGTTAGCGGTATAAGATTATTTAATTTGCTTCAGAATGTGATTGTTTCGGTTCATCTGATTATTTAAAGAGCCTTTTACGTTTTATCAGTGAAAATGCATGCATGCACATGTATGTTGCATAAGTTATAGCACCTATCCTGTTTTAATGAGAGTCAACCCACAATCAATGAAGTCAAATCAGTCTTAGTTGAGCAAGTCTCATCTCATCTCATTATCTGTAGCCGCTTTATCCTGTTCTACAGGGTCGCAGGCAAGCTGGAGCCTATCCCAGCTGACTACGGGTGAAAGGCGGGGTACACCCTGGACAAGTCGCCAGGTCATCACAGGGCTGACACATAGACACAGACAACCATTCACACTCACATTCACACCTACGGTCAATTTAGAGTCACCAGTTAACCTAACCTGCATGTCTTTGGACTGTGGGGGAAACTGGAGCACCCGGAGGAAACCCACGCGGACACGGGGAGAACATGCAAACTCCACACAGAAAGGCCCTCGCCGGCCACGGGGCTCAAACCCGGACCTTCTTGCTGTGAGGCGACAGCGCTAACCACTACACCACCGTGCCGCCTAGTTGAGCAAGTCGGTAACAGGATTTCTTACTTTCACCATAAAATTTTATTTACATGACTTTGGTCTGTAGCTGTAAAAGGCCTCGGCCTTAAAACCGGTTCCCGCTGTGATGTCACGCACTCAGGGCTGGCTGGCTCAGCAGGGCGGCTCAAACGCCAACTTTGCGGTCGATTTTAACTCTCAAAAATATATTTTTTAAAATTCCCATTTATGCAGCATACAAGAGTCAAGGATGGAGATACTATCCACTCAGAAACTTATTTAAAAACAAAGGTTCTGCATATCTGCTTTAAATGTAAAGCTCTGAATGAATTCATTCCAATTGCAGATTCTGAATGCACAATTTATATGCATCCTAAACGGGACACACTCTTCATTTACATATAATCCAATCCAAAGTTATGTATATGTTTAGAGCAGGGTTTATCTTCACAATGAGAAGCACATAAGTCCGGTCAACACGGTCAGCTTTTTAATCACGCTGCTTGTTCTTTTAACCCGTTTTCAATGATTTCTATCTAAGCAAAATGTCAAAGTGTGAATTTTTTAAACAGACAGCAAGAAGAAAAGTTTCTGAGTGCAGTAAAGTTGCTCAACATTTCATATTTACCTGAATGTAAAGTAAATGTGATGCCTCTAAACCCCACTTTTTTCCTTGTACAAAGCAACAATCATTATGCTGATTGACCAGGTGTTTTCGAACCATAGCTGATCCGAAAGGCCATAAATTGATGGAAAATCAATAAAATCAGCCAATTTTCATGGAATCTGCCGAGACTGAACCGGAAGATCCCGAAGGGGTGCGCGACATCACAACAAAAACAAAAAGTCAATTTCGTTCCCGTGTGCAGCAGTGGTTAGAGCAGTCTCGATATGGAATCACGTTTTGGAGAGAATTCTGATAGTGATTGGGATTCTTATAGGTCGGATGAAGGGGCAGCTTTTCCGGAGTAAATGGTTATCTTTTCAAGGCCCCCAAGACAAGAAACAGATGCCAGTTCACTCAGTTCACAACAGTCTTCCTCTGTAGCGCACGCAAGATAGAGAAATGGATAGAGAGAGAGATGTGCAGAACGCAGTGTTTATCTTTCATCATGTTTTCTTGAACAAAACTAAAAACAAATCGAGTCTTGCAATATTGCAATCTGAGAGCATTTAACACGTTTCAGTTAATAATTAATGATGATGATTGCGCGCACGTGCACGTTCCTGTTAAAGTGCATCAGATATGATAAAATCGGATGTCGCAAGCATGTAAATGTTGCTCATAATCCTGCGTCTGGTGCACTGTGTGTGTGTGTGTGTGTGTGTGTGTGCGTGTGTGTGTGTGTGTGTGAGTGATAATAAGGGAATCGACGACTGTCCAAATGTCAGACCAAATGTCATTTATTAAATAAACGGGTTTCTTTTTGCTCCAATAATTCCCATGTGGTCGTTCTGGTGGTGACGAACACTTGATGAATCAGATTTATTATTAGTAGGCTACATGAAATCTGCCCACTTCGTCTGCACAAACCTCACCCACTGTCGCTTTAGATTAGCGTTATTTCTCGGAAATTTGTGAACCGAATGTCCTGTTGTATCGGGATTTGAACATCCAAACACAACACAGCGCTTTCCCATTGTTATTTTTGTAAGATTCCAACAACAATATCCAATTTCAGTGAGTAAACAAACACGGAGTCAGATGAACGGAAATGACCCAGATAACCGGGGTTCATGCGTGACATCATGCGAGATTAGCCCTGAGGCAAGGCTGCCTTTTTCCGGGATCCAGAAGCCACGATTTATCGATAGTTTTGTGCTTGATAATAAAATAACAAATAATTATTTTAAAATATTATTTTCCCCCTGCTTTATTAATTCATTTTGGTCGTTACTAATGATACAGTGGTGCTTCAAAGTTTGTGAACCCTTTAGAATTTTTTATATTTCTGCATAAATATGACCTAAAACAACATCAGATTTTCACACAAGTCCTAAAAGTAGATCAAAAGAACCCAGTTAAACAAATGAGACAAAAATATTATACTTGGTCATTTATTTATTGAGGAAAATGATCCAATATTACATATCTGTGAGTGGCAAAAGTATGTGAACCTTTGCTTTTCAGTATCTGGTGTGACCCCCTTGTGCAGCAATAACTGCAACTAAACGTTTGCGGTAACTGTTGATCAGTCCTGCACACCGGCTTGGAGGAATTTTAGCCCGTTCCTCCGTACAGAACAGCTTCAACTCTGGGATGTTGGTGGGTTTCCTCACATGAACTGCTCGCTTCAGGTCCTTCCACAACATTTCCATTGGATTAAGGTCAGGACTTTGACTTGGCCATTCCAAAACATTAACTTTACTCTTCTTTAACCATTCTTTGGTAGAACGACTTGTGTGCTAAGGGTCGTTGTCTTGCTGCATGACCCACCTTCTCTTGAGATTCAGTTCATGGACAGATGTCCTGACATTTTCCTTTAGAATTCACTGGTATAATTCAGAATTCATTGTTCCATCAATGATGGCAAGCCGTCCTGGCCCAGATGCAGCAAAACAGGCCCAAACCATGATACTACCACCACCATGTTTCACAGATGGGATAAGGTTCTTATGCTGGAATGCAGTATTTTCCTTTCTCCAAACATAATGCTTCTCATTTAAACCAAAAATTTCTATTTTGGTCTCATCTGTCCACAAAAATTTTTCCAATAGCCTTCTGGCTTGTCCACATGATCTTTAGCAAACTGCAGACAAGCAGCAATGTTCTTTTTGGACAGCAGTGGCTTTCTCCTTGCAACCCTGCCATGCACACCATTGTTGTTCAGTATTCTCCTGATGGTGGACTCTTGAACATTAACATTAGCCAATGTGAGAGAGGCCTTCAGTTGCTTAGAAGTTACCCTGGGGTCCTTTGTGACCTCACCGACTATTACACGCCTTGCTCTTGGAGTGATCTTTGTTGGTCGACCACTCCTGGGGAGGGTAACAATGGTCTTGAATTTCCTCCATTTGTACACAATCTGTCTGACTGTGGATTGGTGGAGTCCAAACTCTTTAGAGATGGTTTTGTAACCTTTTCCAGCCTGATGAGCATCAACAACGCTTTTTCTGAGCTCCTCAGAAATCTCCTTTGTTCGTGCCATGATACACTTCCACAAACATGTGCTGTGAAGATCAGACTTTGATAGATCCCTGTTCTTTAAATAAAACAAGGTGCCCACTCACACCTGATTGTCATCTCATTGATTGAAAACACCTGATTCTAATTTCACCTTCAAATTAACTGCTAATCCTAGAAGTTCACATACTTTTCCCACTCACAGATATGTAATATTGGATCATCTCATCTCATCTCATTATCTCTAGCCGCTTTATCCTTCTACAGGGTCGCAGGCAAGCTGGAGCCTATCCCAGCTGACTACGGGCGAAAGGCGGGGTACACCCTGGACAAGTCGCCAGGTCATCACAGGGCTAACACACAGACACAGACAACCATTCACACTCACATTCACACCTACGGTCAATTTAGAGTCACCAGTTAACCTAACCTGCATGTCTTTGGACTGTGGGGGAAACCGGAGCACCCGGAGGAAACCCACGCGGACACGGGGAGAACATGCAAACTCCACACAGAAAGGCCCTCGCCGGCCCCGGGGCTCGAACCCAGGACCTTCTTGCTGTGAGGCGACAGCGCTAACCACTACACCACCGTGCCGCCCATATTGGATCATTTTCCTCAATAAATAAATGACCAAGTATAATAATATTTTTGTCTCCTTTGTTTAACTGGGTTCTCTTGATCTACTTTTAGGACTTGTGTGAAAATCTGATGATGTTTTAGGTCATATTTATGCAGAAATATAGAAAATTCTAAAGGGTTCAGAAACTTTTAAGCACCACTATATATATATATATTCATTTTAAAGCATTACAATCAGGCATTACATTCACTTTAAAAGCAGTAAAAGCCATTGTTTCGGAATAACACAAGAAATTTAGCATTTGTTAAAATATTTCCCTCTGTTTTTACTGGAAGTTTACTATTGCTAAAATTCTGATGAACAATGAATGCTGAACTTTCAAGATTGCATCCAACATCTGCTTCAGTCTATAATGCCTCATGATACTAATCCAAGCTCACATTTATTTTCAACAGATTCCAATTTCTAACATGAACGTCCATGTAAAGAATTTTTAAAAGGACACTCACTCATTTTGTTCAATCGGACAGCAATTTCGTTCAGATTGGGCTCAAAATGTCTACTCTTTTCCGATCGAGGTGTACTGTATACATGAATTTTTTTTCTGATCGTGCGGATTATTAAACTGCATGTAAACATTGACAGTGTTTCTCAGTTCTGGGCCTGGAGGACCCCTGTCCTGCCTTTCACATTTGAATTTGGTACGTTCGAAAACAAACAAACAAAAAAAACCCACTAAAAATGTACATGGCAGCGTATTGAGAGACCAGAACTAGGAGGAAAAAAAGACTGATTTAACATCACTGTCTTCAGGTGTACTGTACTGAGAATATTTGGGGAAAATGATCCACTTGTGCAGAGCCAATTAAGTCGATGTAACATGTTTCGTTTCACACTGTGTAAACCACAGAATCCCTCCACTTAGATAACAAGAAGTCATCCACAGTCTGTCATCCCCTCACAGCATGCACAGTAGGACTGACAGGCCACAGATTATAGACTTCTGCAGTGGGATGCAATTTGGAACAAAAAACACGGATATGCTTCTGTGAAAGAGAGAACGCAGGCTGATGTGCGCATTCAAACACGTGAATGGAAATGTTGATGAAATAGCCTGATTCCGAACATCTCATCTTCAAACAAGATGGGAGAATATTTTAAATATGAAGACAGAAAAGACCATGTGAATATAAAGTGTAATCAACCGAAAGATTACATCAGGAAGAAGATGCGGCTATTTCAAATCACACGAACCACATAATCAACGTAATCTAAAAATCATGCTAACCTACTGTACGTAAACGGGTTCGAAAGTGTCTTTTGTCTATTCCTCAGAATTGATGAGACATTTTATCCAGCCAGCATTTTATTCACAAAGTAAGACCTCAGACAGACTGATATAAGAGTTAGGAATCTGAGATAGCATGAGTCAGAGGAAAATAAGACAGAAGACAAAGAATATTTGAAGAGATTCCTGGAGAGATGGAGGTGAGACAAACATACTGGGAATGTCAACAAAAATGGCAGACGGTAGAAAAGATATAAGATAAGCTAAGATACAGAGAGAGCGAGAGAAACAAATGTAGGCCAGAAAAGAATGAGATCATGAGAATTGTTGTTTGTGTGTGTGTGTGTGTGTGTGTGTGTGTGTGTGTGTGTGTGTGTGTGTGTGTGTGTGTGTGTGTGTATACCTAGCAGGCTGAGACTTCTACGTGGAGGTGGAGGAGGGGTTGGGGGATGAGGAGAGTTTCTCCCTCTCTGTGAGATGTCCACATCCACCAGCGACACGGTCTCTCCTGCAACAGGACACGACAGAAGCTAAAGCCCAAATGCATAACCATTCTTCATCACCTTCATTAACACACAAGTCTGTCCATTCATCTTCAGGAACTACTTTATCCTGGTCAGGGGTCTGGCAAAATATAATATTGCTTACAGTATCTCTCCTCATCATTTGCCTAGATGGAAAGATTCTGAGTCTGAAATAAGCCCGGTTTAATGTTTTCATGTTTGTTTCTGTTCTTAGCACCTTACCAGTGAAGACAGGAGTGAAAGCAGCACCAGAGAAGGCACTTTGGGCCCTTGTTAATCCAGGTTGGCTAGTGAAAGACATGATGTGAAGAGTTAATGCATGGCGAACATGCTAACAGTTAAGAAATAGACATAGTACTATGAGCATAAATACAGACACAGAAAAAAAAATAAAAGAAAACCCGGTGCCACTGTTATATTGGCATAGTTTGGGCCCCACATGTCCCTTCAAACAGAAGATTAATACAAATTATTATATGGCACGAGCTACTTCCGGCGCCACGGTGGTGTAGTGGTTAGCGCTGTCGCCTCACAGCAAGAAGGTCCGGGTTCGAGCCCCGTGGCCGGCGAGGGCCTTTCTGTGCGGAGTTTGCATGTTCTCCCCGTGTCCGCATGGGTTTCCTCCGGGTGCTCCGGTTTCCCCCACAGTCCAAAGACATGCAGGTTAGGTTAACTGGTGACTCTAAATTGACCGTAGGTGTGAATGTGAGTGTGAATGGTTGTCTGTGTCTATGTGTCAGCCCTGTGATGACCTGGCGACTTGTCCAGGGTGTACCCCGCCTTTCGCCCGTAGTCAGCTGGGATAGGCTCCAGCTTGCCTGCGACCCTGTAGGACAGGATAAAGCGGCTAGAGATAATGAGATGAGGGAATGAGCTACTTCCGGTAAAATCGTGCGCTCTGATTGGTTCCTTGGCGGGCAGTATTTTCCCCTAATGCCCGGGGCGATTACGGAGTTTCTTTCCAAGGCGCCGGCTTTCAACGTTGCAAAAACAAAACGACAAAAAAAGATTGATTGGAAATCAAAACCGAATCAAAAACAGCCAAAACGCAAAAGATAAACAAGAGTCATTCAAGAAATGAGCAACGAAGAGCATTCAGAAACCGCTAACAGAAATTCATTTTTGAAACCACTAGCTGTTTATTCTGCATGCGTGACTCAACTAGGTTACAAATATGACGTGACTGAAAGAAAGCAGCGTCACGCCTCGTTATAACGACTGTCTATTTTAATCTTAGAAATAAGAAATAAAAAAGCCATATAATAAACTCCTTATTAACCTTGCCTGTTCGGTCTTTTCAGTAAAATATCAGACCTCGGTCTTTTTGTACGGACCTCGTCTACGGCTCGGGCCGTACTGTCAAGACCTCGGTCTGATATTTTCCCGTAAAGACCGAGCAAACGAGGTTAATAAGTACTTATTAACACAAAGTTATTCAGACTGATCACTTTTATCCTATGAGGAAACATTTCTCTCCTAATGGGATGACAATGTCCACATCCACAGGACAGGACAGGACAGGATGGGACGGGACGGGACATGGAAGCTCACTGAATAGTTTGAGGAGTCTACAAATGATGTAAGGTTATTGCAGTAAGCAGATCTCAATCCAATTGATTCTGGGAGATTCTGCACCCATATGGCGTTCCCTTCCTCCATCATCGATTACCAGTTGATGGGATAATTGTAAAAGAAAAGGCTTCTTTAAAGGTTTGTTGTGTAATTAAAGGCTCTTAGTAAGGGTTCTACTTTCAACTTTTCTATTGTAGGGTTCTACACAGGGGTTAGCACCGTCGCCTCACAGCAAGAAGGTCCTGGGTTCGAGCCCAGCGCCCGGCGAGGGCCTTTCTGTGCATAGTTTGCATGTTCTCCCCGTGTCTGCGTGGGTTTCCTCCGGGTGCTCCGGTTTCCCCCACAGTCCAAAGACATGCAGGTTAGGTTAACTGGTGACTCTAAATTGACCGTAGGTGTGAATGTGAGTGTGAATGGTTGTCTGTGTCTATGTGTCGGCCCTGTGATGACCTGGCGACTTGTCCAGGGTGTACCCCGCCTATCGCCCGTAGTCAGCTGGGATAGGCTCCAGCTTGCCCGCGACCCTGTGGGACAGGATAAGCGGCTAGAGATAATGGATGGATGGGGTTCTACACAGAACCTTTAAGGTTTCCCCAGAGGGACAACTGAAGAACCATTGTACAGATCCAGAGCCCAACATGTTCCCAAGACTTTTATGGTGTCTTTCCTTTTAATCCATGTACTTTTTTGTGTTAAAAATACATCAAAAAGCCCGAAGGGAAAAATCAAACCCTGTTATGACATTTTTTTCTTTATGTATGAAAGTCTCCACTGAGTCCTCTACCTGGCCGTGTCGTGCTCCACAGCGCTTGTGCCCGACATGTCCACCAAACTTCCGGCTGAAGAAATGGAAAACGTCACCGACGGTCTCTTATCCAGAAGATTATTAGAGCCGCTGCAGCTTTTAGTTCTGAAAAGTTTGCTCAGACGGATTTTCAGAGACCCCTTTCTGGACTTCCCTGGCACTTTCAGAGCTTTCTCGCTTCCGCTGCCTGAACCCGGAGCCCGGGATGCACCGGCGCTGCTCTCTGTCTGCGGGCTGCAGCTCGTGCTGTCAGGACGCCCTTCTACAGCAGGCTCTACTGATGATGATGATGATGATGGTGGTGATGATGGTGGTGATGATGGGAATTGTGGTGAGTGTTGGTCAGTGTTGTTCCTTTGAGCCTTTATGGTTAGGGAACCCCGGAGCAAACAGCAAAGCTGCGAGTCACGACATGCTGGTAAGCAGAGAGCACCGGTCACCCCGACCGCCTGACCCGAGAGCAGCCCGACTGAAGGGAAACACCTGAGCGCGAGCTGGGTCTTCACCTGTGCACTGTCTTGGCACTCAGAGTTGTTGTTCTTCATGCCCAGGCCGCTGACCTCCTCTGATCCCAGGCCCTCCAGTACAAGCAGAGCATCGCTGGTCTCGGTCGGATCTTCTCCTTGTCTGATTCCGCTCGTCGTGGAGCACGAGCAGTGTTGGAGATCGCCGTCCTTGAGCAAAAAGTCGGGCACCGGGGCGACTCCCAGGTCTCCAAACTGCCTCGCGAGATCCAGAACCGGAACAGGCCTGTCAGGGAGCCGGAGCTCTGCCTGCGCCCTCATGCTCCAGTTCGGGTCCGACACTGCGGTTGGGTTTGATTTGTGCGCCCAGCTGCGTTCATCTGTGATGATGCGGTGCCGGTGGCACAGTTCGGCTGTGTGTGTGTCCGCGGTGTTGAGCTTCAGCTGAGGATGCAGCGCCCAGGGAGGATGGAACGGAGGATGATGCTGCGCACCTACAGCGCAGAGCGCATTGTTATTTGTGCTGGCGCTCGACTCAGAAGGATGTGTGGTCTGCTCCTCGAAAGCCCTCGACGCATCCGCATTGTTTTCAGACAATCCATCATTGTCTCTCGGTACATCTCGGAACACCAGCAGCTGAGGCCCGATTCCGGCTCCGTGGCTGAGATCGAAAGCGCGGGCCTCGGCGGGGCCGGGCTCAGGTGCCTCGCTTCCGCCACACTGCGGAGCTTTGTTCCCCGCCGGGAGGTGACTGAGACCTACCTGATTCTGCGCGCAGTCCAGTTTACCCCTAACGCTTCCGTGGCTCAAGGCGTCCTGCCCGAATCCAGCCACCTCTCCGGAGCCCGACGGCACACCGCCGTCCTCCTCGGCCGCAGAGACCAGGCGCATCAAGACGAAATCGGGAGACATATCTTTCCCGGTGTTCATTCTTATTCCTCGGTGCGCGGAAGGAACGAGCGATATCGGCGTTTCACATCGCCCCAGTGTCCAGATCGGTATCGCGCCTGTCGTGATCAAAGAAGCCGCTTGCTGTGGTTCACGCGCTCAGCTACAGAATGGAAAAAAAAAACAAAAAACAACCCGGAGATTAATATTTCCGCCGGAGCTTCAGCATCGCTGTTCGGAAACTGTTTACCGACAACCCAGATATTCATACAGAAAACAACAATCCATTCTGTAAACGACAACGGCTTCTCGCACTAACGGAACGCACGCGCGTCTTGATCACGTTACCGTCTGTTCGGCCCCACCCGCGCGCGCGCGCACACACGCTCTCTTTCTCTCTCTCTCTTTCTCTTCCTCTCTCACCCACTTCCGCACATCCTGTGCGCGAGCTCATCAGCGCCGATGCTCTGCCACTTGGCTGCAGGTTTTATGGTTCAATCCCAAATGCTTTCTCAACACGTGCACTTCATGATCTAGAGGTGCCTTCTACACCACAATATGAGCGACTCAGAGCTTTCATGTTCTAATGGTTTTTAATGCGCCCTAATGGTAAGATGTGCTGTTGTTGTTGTTGTTGTTGTTGTTGTTGTTGTTGTTGTTGTTGTTTACGGCTGTACAGAATGTGCCAGATTTCATTAAAACAGCATGTTTGAGAGACCTGGTCTTAATGAGTGCCTTTGGGCTGAAAAGTCCGAACTTGTGAAAATGTTTCTAAGCCCTTCTTTACGGAAGCTGAGAGAGGCCCTCCATATAATCCTTTTTTTATTCACCTTGTTATCCCGAGATAACGACATAATTAATTCAGGATCTCGAGAAAACAACACAACTATTTCGAGATCTCGAGGAAACAAAACCGTTATTTCGGGATCTCGAGAAAACAAAACAATTATTTCATGATCTCGAGTAAACAGCTGAGAAATGGTTCATTCAGGTGCGCCAAGAGACTTATGATATGCTGACTTTGGGGCTGTTTCTCATTCTGTATAGACGCAACTTTGGTCATTAGAATGTCTGGAATAATCGATCACTAAGGCAATTTTTATCCTGAATTAATTATGTCGTTATCTCGGAATAACGGTTTGTTTTCTCGAGATCTCGAATTAGTTGTGTTGTTTTCTCGAGATCCTGAATTAATTATGTCGTTATCTCGGAATAACGGTTTTGTTTTCTCGAGATCTCGAATTAGTTGTGTTGTTTTCTCGACATCCTGAATTAATTATGTCGTTATCTTGGAATAACGGTTTTGTTTTCTCGAGATCTCGAATTAGTTGTGTTGTTTTCTCGACGTCCTGAATTAATCATGTCGTTATCTCGGAATAACGGTTTTGTTTTCTCGAGATCTCGAATTAGTTGTGTTGTTTTCTCGAGATCCTGAATTAATCATGTCGTTATCTCGGAATAACGGTTTTGTTTTCTCGAGATCTCGAATTAGTTGTGTTGTTTTCTCGACGTCCTGAATTAATCATGTCGTTATCTCGGGATAACAAGGTGAATAAAAAAAGATTATATGAAGGGCCTCTCGCGGCTTCCTACTTCTTGCAGTGAAAGTGCTTGATAGAAATAGCATGACTTCATTCATGCGACATCAAACACCAAACAGGAAGTTGGCTCTAATTTAGCTCGTTTTTTTTTCATGCGAAATTAGTTCAAATCATGTATGTGTTTATGATGTAATTATTTTCAGTGACCAAACATGGTTCAGATGAATTAGAAGAAGAAACTTTTATTTGTCACGTGCACACTTCAAGCACAGTGAAATTCATCCTCTGCATTTAACCCATCTGAAGCAATGAACACACACACACACACACACACACAGAGCAGTGGGCAGTCACACCAGAGCGCCCGGGGAGCAGTCAGGGGTTCGGTACCTTGCTCAAGCCCCACGTCAACCTAACTGCATGTCTTTGGATTGTGGGGGAAACCGGAGCACCCGGAGGAAACCCACGCAGACACGGGGAGAACATGCAAACTCCATACAGAAAGGCCCCCTGGGTTCAAACCTGGAACCTTTTTGCTGTGAGGCGACCGCGCTAACCACTACACCACCGTGCCACCCAGGAAAATACAATAAGTGGAGAGAGGATAAATATTGGGTCCATGAATGTTTGCATGAAACACCCTACAACTGTGGTTAGACGATGCTTGGAAAGATTTTATGTGCATTAAATGGTGTTTGGTGAAACATCTTAATAAGCCGGGGAGTAATAGGGAATATAGAAAATAACTTAGGCCTACTATTTACACAGTTTACCTTGTTGATATCATTTTAGACATTGATGTCAATATTTATTAACCATTTGTTATATTGTTACTGCAAGAATCGGCCTAAATTGTCAAATGTTAATGTTGTAAGGGCAGCAAACCTGTTCCTGGATGACAATGTCCCCGCGCACAAAGCTAGTCCCAATGAGACATGATTTGCTGAGATTAGAGTAGAAGAATTCAAGTGTCCTGCACAGATCCCTGACCTCAACCCCACTGAACACCTTTGGGATGAACTGGAACTCCAAATGGGCGGCACGGTGGTGTCGTGGTTAGCTTAGCACTGTTGTCTCACAGCAGGAAGGTTTTGGGTTCAAGGCCAGTGGCTGACAGGGGCCTTTCTGTGTGGAGTTTGCATGTTCTCCCCGTGTCTGTGTGGGTTTCCTCATGGTGCTCTGGTTTCCCCCACAGTCCAAAGACATGCGATTAGGTTAACATGGGCTGAAGTGCCCTTGAGCAAGGCACCTAACCCCCCTGGGCGCTGTAGCATGGCTGCCCACTGCTCTGGGTATGTATGTGTGCTCATTGCTCACTTGTGTGTGTTCACTGCTTCAGATGGGTTAAATGCAGAGGAGACATTTCACTGTGCTTGAGTGTACATGTGATAAAGTGTGTTCTTTCTTTCTGTCTAACTTACATGTTAATTGTGGTTTTCTCTTGTGATTTTTACCAATCTGTTTATATTGAATTTTAGAACAGATGGATCGTGCTAATACAATGTTAGAATATTTTGATGAATTTGGACAAGACATTATGAAGCCCTGTTTTTGAAATTTCATTTAAGTATGCTACAATTAAATAGTGTTTTAATGTCATGCAGAGGTGGCACTGTGGTGTAGTGGTTAGCACTGTCACCTCACAGCAAGAAGGTTCTGGGTTCGAGCCCCGTGGCCGACGGGGGCCTTTCTGTGCGGAGTTTGCATGTTCTCCCCATGTCCGCGTGGGTTTCCTCCGGGTGCTCCGGTTTCCCCCACAGTCCAAAGACATGCAGGTTAGGTTAACTGGTGACTCTAAATTGACCGTAGGTGTGAATGTGAATGGTTGTCTGTGTCTATGTGTCAGCCCTGTGATGACCTGGTGACTTGTCCAGGGTGTACCCTGCCTTTCGCCCGTAGTCAGCTGGGATAGGCTCCAGCTTGCCTGCGACCCTGTAGAACAGGATAAAGCGGCTAGAGATAATGAGATGAGATGAGACAATTAAATAGTGTTTTAATGTCATGCAGAGGCGGCACGGTGGTGTAGTGGTTAGCACTGTCACCTCACAGCAAGAAGGTTCTGGGTTCGAGCCCAGTGGCCGACAGGGGCCTTTCTGTGTGGAGTTTGCATGTTCTCCCTGTGTCTGCGTGGGTTTCCTCCGGTTTCCCCCACAGTCCAAAGACATGCAGGTTAGGCTAATTAGTGGCTCTAAATTGACCGTAGGTGTGAATGTGAACGGTTGTTCGTCTCTATGTGTCAGCCTTGTGATGACCTGGCGACTTGTCCAGGGTGTACTCCGCCTCCTGCCCATAGTCAGCTGGGATAGGCTCCAGCTTTCCCATGACCCTGCACAGGATAAGCGGCTACGGATAATGGATGGATGGATGTCATCCAGGGTGAAAGTAAAGGCTGAAATCAATGAAAAAATACATCCCAAATTCTCAAATATTTTGCACCATGTTGTTAAAATGTGTTTTTGTCAGTCAAAAGGGTAAGCCATGCTTCTTAATAATACAGCATAAATATTTTACTTCATATGATGGTACTCAGTACGCTGAGGATTTCAGAAATGTATCATGTGTTTGTGTGTTTGGTTGATATGGCAAAAAATCTTAGACAATGTTGAAAATCAAAAACTGTCCCAATATATCTGACTTCACCCAAACATTCATTCTCGGCACATGTTCTGGAAACATCGCTATAAATGGGATAAATGGGAGATACTAACATATTTGACTGGAACTCCGCACCACACAGCTACAATTAAAATATTTCAGAAGAGTTTGTGATGAGGGTGGCACGGTGGTGTAGTGGTTAGCGCTGTCGCCTCACAGCAAGAAGGTCCGGGTTCGAGCCCTGTGGCCGGCGAGGGCCTTTCTGTGCGGAGTTTGCATGTTGTCCGCGTGGGTTTCCTCCAGATGCTCCAGTTTCCCCCACAGTCCAAAGACAAGCAGGTTAGGTTAACTGGCGACTCTAAATTGACTGTAGGTGTGAGTGTGAATGGCTGTCTGTGTGTCAGCCCTGTGATGACCTGGCGACTTGTCCAGGGTGTACCCCGCCTTTCGCCTGTAGTCAGCTGGGATAGGCTCCAGCTTGCCTGCGACCCTGTAGAACAGGATAAAGAAGCTAGAGATAATGAGATGAGATGAGGTTGTGATGATACATATCTCATCTCATCTCATTATCTCTAGCCGCTTTATCCTGTTCTACAGGGTCGCAGGCAAGCTGGAGCCTATCCCAGCTGACTACGGGCGAAAGGCGGGGTACACCCTGGACAAGTTGCCAGGTCATCACAGGGCTGACACATAGACACAGACAACCATTCACACTCACATTCACACCTACGGTCAATTTAGAGTCACCAGTTAACCTAACCTGCATGTCTTTGGACTGTGGGGGAAACCGGAGCACCCGGAGGAAACCCACGCGGACACGGGGAGAACATGCAAACTCCGCACAGAAAGGCCCTCGCTGGCCCCGGGGCTCGAACCCAGGACCTTCTTGCTGTGAGGCGACAGCGCTAACCACTACACCACCGTGCCGCCATGATACATATCATTGTTTTGTTTTTTTTTCCACATTTGAAAATACTTCTAATCTGTAAATGTAATTTCTCATCAGTCAGCTTTGATACCTTCATATGTGGCTTGAGGTTATATGCCTCCTGCAATATCCATGAGGACCAGATGATGTTGCTGTAATCCAACAGTTCTCTCTGGAGGCTAAGAACAACAAACATGGTTTATACATTTTCAGGTGTGATACACAGAGATACAGCATGACTGCTTCATGGTTAGGAGCGAGCGAGAGAGAGAGTAATATTCTTTGGTTTTAGTTCATTTGTTCATTCTCACTGAAACAAAAAACAATCCCGTGTTACAAGTGTGGCGGTACTTTCCTCTAGATGTGCAGCCAACCTTTTATTTACAGAAACAGTTAGATCTTGGCATCAGAGAAACACATATACAAACACACTGACCACCATAAAAGACCCCTCAATCTGTAGAGTGCTGAGTTAATCCAGAGCGTGATGAGCTTCGGCTCCATGCTGTAATAATCAGGATTACCCTCCAAATCACTTGTCTACTCACACACATAGCACAACTCTAATATTCACAGATGTATCTGTTTCATCACCCTCACTACTAGGGAGAGATCTGAGTGATAGAGTGAGATGTAGAGGAGTTCCAGATCAAATGAGTACTGGGGGACTTTACACTCCTGTCTGTGATACTGTCTCTGTGTCCTACCGTAGCCTCCTCAACGGTTGGCTGTTTTTTTGTACTCATCACATCTGTGCACCACTGGAGCAACAGATGTTGCAGCTTCTTCATTTCTGCTGGCTTCATCCAGGATTCCGAGAGTGGACAATTCTCATATATTTTTAAAATCATATCTATGGCAGGAAGTTACATTGCATGTTCGTGTACCTATGTAAAAGAGGACCACTGATAACAGTAAAGAAAGGTGCAGCCTCTCCAATACCACCTACAACTGCTACAGCTTTGCTACCTCTATGCCTGAGAGTAGGAACCTCAAAGACCAGAAACAGGTGAGCAACTCCTGATCAGCACCAGCCGGGCAGGTTTCCAAAGGTCTTTCTTTTTTTTTCAAGAAAAATTGCAGCGAGTGTAGCAGAGAGATGTGGATCTGTATGAAAATGAGCTTTCCAGACAAACTGCTGATCCTGCTCCTCCTTTCTTCCCTGGTCTCTGCCCAGCTCAGACATAATTTCAGTTCCAGGTCTTCTTCCATCCAGGAACCCACTCCATCAATCTCCAACACAAGCTCTACAGTAGAAGAGGAGCTTGCTGGCAGTATACAGCCTCCCAGTGTGAGCCAAAAACCTCAAGAAGAGGAAAAACAAGATTGGTCTGTGCCTGAAAATTACCTCTATACCGGTGATGCCTCTCTCCTGAGTTCTTCAAGCTGCCGGGATTCTTTCCAGCTGACTGCTCAGCATGGTGCTATGCCACAAGACATCAAGGCCCTCCTCTACCAGCCTACACTGTCCTTGACTAACACTGTGAACTTCCTCAACCTTATCTTTCAGGCAAGTGAACTGAGGGAGACCAGCATAAGGGAGGACATAGAGTGGTACCATGCGTTGGTCCGGTCCATGCTTGTTGGTGAAAGGCCTAGCCTGGTGAGACATGCTCTGCTAAGCTTTGATGCTGATCCTACAGCACCTCAACCACAGCTCGTACTCTGGGCGTCCAAGGGCTCATCTCAGGACATCTACCTACAGGACCTCACATTAGCCTGGGACAAACTTCACTTATTGCCCCATGGCCTTGATCAGAGCTGGTTCACCTTACTGAAGTCCAACAGCCTATCCTTTTCTAGCCTGTCTAAACAGGTCCTGCTCAATGACCTCAGCACCCTGGACACACCCAAGTGGGCACACGGGGGCACCTATGTAACTAATAGCAGTGGACTGCAGTGGGGTGAGGCTCCATTCTTGGAATGTAAGGAAGGGCATTTCCTGCCTGGGTGGCTACTTACACTTTCCATGCCTTTTTATGGGCTGAAACCAGACCTCAGTCCTGAGTTCAGGTCAGTCACGGTTCTGTCTCATTCTTCTAAGACCCTACACCCTCAGAATAATCTCACACCCTTAAATGTTCTTTGGCTTGTCTGTTTTTTGTGGGACCCCTTAAAGGTTTTATATAGAACCCTAAAGCAGTGTTTCCTTATTAGAAAGGGTTGCAAGTAGAACTCCTTTGCACTAAGAACAGTTAACTGTTTATAGAACCATCGAACCCTTTTGTGTGGTGTTGGTTCTAATGTTATTCAAAGTGAATAGATCACTGGTGCTGAAGATGTCTTGAATTTTAAAAAATAAGCTGCAATCAAGGGTGGCACGGTGGTGTAGTGGTTAGCGCTGTTGCCTCACAGCAAGAAGGTCCTGGGTTCGAGCCCCGGGGCTGGCGAGGGCCTTTCTGTGTGGAGTTTGCATGTTCTCCCCGTGTCCACGTGGGTTTCCTCCGGGTACTCCAGTTTCCCCCACAGTCCAAAGACATGCAGGTTAGGTTAACTGGTGACTCTAAATTGACCGTAGGTGTGAATGTGAGTGTGAATGGTTGTCTGTGTCTATGTGTCAGCCCTGTGATGACCTGGCGACTTGTCCAGGGTGTACCCCGCCTTTCGCCCGTAGTCAGCTGGGATAGGCTCCAGCTTGCCTGCGACCCTGTAGAAGGATAAAGCAGCTAGAGATAATGAGATGAGATGAAGCTGCAATCAAAACGCAAAATGACTAAAACTTACCATTCCTTTATCAAATTCTTAATTAATGATTTAATTAGTTGACTCACCTAATTAACTCTTAGTTAATCAGACCAAACACTATTTTCTTTCCCTTCCTTCAGTTGGACGTAACATCCTTACAACATAGCTATCAGTTACAGGCAAAGCCTGAGCTCACAATACAACACCTGTCTTTCTGTGTTTTTGGTTCTGTTGCTAGAGGTGTGATCCGTGTAGATGTGAATATCCAGGATTTTGATGTAAACCAGTGTGCCACTGGGGACTTTTGGTTTGCTGACACACATCAGTGTAACCGTACCAGCATGGAGGTAAAAATTCTCTGCAATCACCAATCAACATGATTAACACACAGTCAATTTAAGGAGGTCCAGTGGTGTAGGGGCAGGGCACACAAGTGTTTTAATTTAATTATCATGCAATTCGACTAAGAAAATGTATAAATGTACAAAAAGCATAATTGTCCAGCTGGCTTTTTTTTCTTTTCATGCTATTTAGAATTTAAAAAGGCATTTTAAAATGTTTAAACATTGAATTGTTATTACAATTATTCCACTTCTAATTGCGTTATATTTAATTTCCTACATTTCCAATAGTTTAGGCGTTTAGGTTTTGGTTTTAGTTTACCATAATAACTCGCATTTCAAGTGGGTCTGTCATTGTCCATACTGGGTTTTTTTTTCCAGCAGATATAATGCTCATGCATAGGAATGTTGTATATACACTCGCCGGCCACTTTAACAGGAACTTGTTCTTGATTCTAAGATTCCTGTTCTTGGCTGCAGGAGTGGAACCCAATGTGGTCTTCTGGTGTTGCATGCTGAGATGCTTTTCTGCTCACCACGGCTGTAAAGAGTTGCTATGAGTTAATATATCCTTCCTGGCAGCTCGAACCAATTTGTGTCAAGTTTCCCAAAAGCATCGCAGCACAAAGATCATCGTTAATTGGTAGAGCAAGAAGCACAATGAACACTCTCTCTCTTAGTTAAGATGCTCTTAGTGTTAAGAGGCTTTTGAAACCCACTGCTGGCCATTTTCCTCTGACCTCGCTTATCAGCAAGACGTTTCCACCCACAGAACTGTCACTCACTCAGTGTTTTTTGTTTTTTGGCACCATTCTGTGTAAACTCTAGAGAGTGTTGTTTGTGTGTGAAAACCCCAGGAGATCAGCAGTTTCTGAAATACTCAAACGAGTCCATCTGGCTCAAACCAACACCCATGCCACAGTGAAAGAAAGTCACACTTTGAGACCACAATTTTTCCCATTCTGCTGTTTGAAGCGAACATTAACTTAAGCTCTTGATTTGTATCTGCATGATTTGATGCGTTGTGCTGCTCTGAAGGGATTGGCTGATTAGATAACTGCATAAAAGAGCAGGTGGATGGGTGTTCCTAATAAAGTGGCCGGTGAGCGTATATGCGTTCTTGTAAACAATTTTAAATACAACATCTTTTGAGCATCGAATATAACGTCATGTTATTATGTTATATACAACTCATAATAGCTTCCGATTAACAGGATTTAAAAAGAGTAAATCAATAATATGTTGGGATTTCAGGGGTTAAAATATCAAAACCTCACCACAGAAAATCCAGTAGTTTAGTACGACACTCCATATACAATCAGAGTAAGCAGAAGACACTTTCTCACCTGCCTCCTTAACTTATTGTGTTTTGTACAACATTGACATTTTCACTGAGACTTTGGGTTTGCTTTGTATTTCTCGCTACAGCACTTATAGCATAACCTTTTTCTTTTATCAGGCGCTCTTTCACTCTTTCTCTCCCCATCTGTCTCTGTCGCACTCATTTAAAGAGCTTTGTGCTGGGTGGTACAGGGATAATCTAGGGGATTAATTCAGTATAAATCCAGTGATGTCAACATTATTTTCCCCAACCCACTTGAGTCGAACAAGAAAAAGTAGTGTCATATACAGTTGTGGTCAGAAGTTTACATACAATGACATGAATGTCATCTCGGACATGAATGTCATGGCAATCTTTGGGCTTTCAGTAATTTCTTTGAATTGTTCTTTTTCTGGAGCAGAATGACTGTACAGAATACAGCTTTAATAAAAAAACACTAGAATTTGGTGAACAAGTTTTAAGTTTCTTTGGGTTTTCTGAAATCAACACAGGGTCAAAATTATACATACAGGGTCGAAATTATACATATAGCACACCTAATATTTGGGTAAAATGTCTCTTCAGAAGATTCACCTTGACCAAATATTTTTGTTTACCATGAACAAGCTTCTGGCAGAATTCTGGTTGGATATTTCACGACTCTTCATGGTAGAATTGGTAGAGTTCAATTAATTTTTTTTTTCTTGGCATGGACTCTGCTTATAAGCACAGTTCATAGATTTTCAATAGGGTTGAAGTCAGGACTTGTTTTAAGCTTAATGTTAGCCTGCTTTATCCTCCGCAACCAGCTCTGATGCGTGCTTGGGTTCATTGTCCTGTTTTAAGTCCCAAGTCGTGTTCAAGTTTCTGATGGTTTATGCTGAAGAATTCTGAGGTAGTCCTCCATCTTCATTATTCCATCCACTTTGTGCAATGAACCAGTTCCACTGGCAGCAAAACAGCCCCAGAGGATGATGATCCTACCACCACCACCAGCTGGTACAGTGTCCTTCTGTACATGGTGGTCATTGTGGCCAAACAACTCAATCTTTGTCTCATCTGACCATACAGCTTTCCTCCAGACGGCTTTTTTTCTTTGTCCGTGTGGTCAGCTTCAAACTTTAGTTAAGCTTGAAGGTGTCAATTTTGGAGCAGGGGGTTATTTCTTGGATAGCAGCCTCTTAGTCCATGGTGATCTGAACTGTAGACAGTGATCCATCAGCTTCCAGTTCATGGCAGGGCTGTGCCATGGTGGTTCCCAGGTTGTTCCTGACCATCCAAACCAATTTCCTTTCAGCTGAGGATGACAGTTTGGGTTTTCTTGAAGGAAAGTGGCTTGGCAAAGTGACTACACCTCACAATAACTTGGAGACAATTGTTTGAACTGATCTTGGAATTTTCAGTTGTTTAGAAATGGCTCCAAGAGACATTCCGGAGTTTTGTGTATCTGCGATTCTCTTTCTCAGATCTGCACTGAGCTCCTTGGACTTTCCCATTTTACTGTGTTTTGGTCAATCCAATGAGTGCTGTAAACAAACCCTTTTTATGAAGGCACAGAGAAGCTACCAGCTGTAGTCAATCATGATCACTAACAGGAAGTTAAGAGACCTCGGCCTTGGCAAGATAAGAGACATTTTTGAAGTTTCAGCACCTCTGAATTAATAATCTAAGTGAGCGTATGTAAATTTTTGACCCTGTATGTATAATTTTGACTCTGTGTTGATTTCAGAAAACCCAAAGAAAATTAAGACTTGTGCACCAAATTCTAGTGTTTTTTTATTAAAGATGTATGCTGTACAATCATTCTGCTCCAGAAAAAGAACAGTTCAAAGAAATGACTGAAAGCCCAAATATTGCCATGACATTCATATCCAAGATGACATTCATGTCACTGTATGTAAACTTCTGACCACAACTGTATATTTAGATGTCCTAGTAGGGCAAACACTGGGATTTCTGGGGAAAAAGACACACAGCACAATGTTATTTTGGTTTAGTACTCCAACACACTAAATTTGAAATAAAATTATGATTATGAAGTTACAATGTAGAATTAAAAACTGTAGCACAAACTGCTGAAAAAGTTAATGCTGGCTGAAACAGAAAGGTGTCAGCGTTAACTTTTTCAGCAGGTTATCCTACAGTAGCTCTTCTGTGGGATTGGCTCATATGGGCTAGCCTTCGTGCCCCCTGTGAATCAATGAGCCTTCGGCACCCATGACCCTGTCGCTGGTTCACCGGTTGTCCTTCCTTGGACCAATTTTGGGAGGTACTAACCCCTGCACACCGGGAACACCCCACAAGATGTGCTCAGACCTAGTCATCTAGCCATCACAATCTGGCCGTCGTCAAAGTCGCTCAGATCCTTACGCTTTCCCATTTTTCCTGCTTCCAACACATCAACTTCAAGAACTGACTGTTCTCTTGCTACTGAATATATCCCACCCCTTGACAGGTGCCACTGTAATGAGATAATCAAAATGTTTTTCACTTCACCTGTGTTTTTAATTTTATGGCTGATTGGTGTATGTATGAGCTCAAGCTAGTGTAAGAGGATTATGGAAACTTTGCAATCACAACTTTGCATTAAATGTACAGTATTTCAGGTCTGTAAATAATAGAGAGTTTATTGGATTTTTTATGGAACACAAAATAAGTGAGTTGGGGGTTAGAGTTTCCTGGAAAAGAGCCTTTAAAATAGGCATTAGCGATCCATTTAGATTAGCACAGCTTTTCTGATACAAGGGCTTTTCAATGCTGATGAGTCCGTTTATGTAATTACAACAGAGCTCTCTCACACACACACACACACACACAAAATGTGTTGAAGCAGTTGGTCACTCTATTTTCCCGATTAAAGCAGGACACAGATATAAAAGTCTTTTTTCCCCCCAAACATTGTTTATTAAGTTTCACAAAAAAAATACAATTGTGTCACCAGTACCTTACAAAAAGTATAACAGAATATATATATATATATATATATATATATATATATATATATATATATATATACACTGTATATACTAGTGCATCTCAAAAAATTAGAATATTGTGAAAAAAGTTCAATATTTTCCATCAGTTATTTAAGAAAGTGAAAATGTTATATATTATAGACTCATTACACATAAACTAAATTGTTTCAAGCATTTTTCTATTTTAATCAGTATGGCATACAGTACAAAAACATTTAAAAAATCATCTCAAAATATTAGAATATTTCATTTCGAGTTTAAGTAAAACAGTATGAACACAGTGTATCTCTCGGTCTAGTTCAGTACACACAACCACAATCATGGGGAAGACTGCTGACTTGACTGTTGTCCAGAAGATGATCACTGATGCCCTCCACAAGGAGGGTAAGCCACAAAAGGTCATTGCTGAAAAGGGTGGCTGGAAAAGGTGCACAAGCAACAGGGATGGCTGCAGTCTTGAGAGGATTGTCAAGAAAAGTTGATTCAAGAACTTGAGTGAGCTTCACAAGGAGTGGACTGAGGCTGGTGTCAGTATATCAAGACCCATCACAAACAGACATCTTCAAGAAAGGGGATACAACTTTCGCATTCCTAATGTCAAGCTACTCCTGAGCCAGAGACAATGTCAGAAATGTCTTATCTGGGCTAAGGAGAGAAAGAAATGGACTGCTGCTCAGTGGTCCAAAGTGCCTGTTAGGCTTTTGCTGGGAATCGAACCCGGATCGCTGGTGTAGTGATCCAGCAAACCCCCACTAGGCCACCAGGGGAATGACTTAAGTACAGAGGCGTGAGGCGAAAGTAGAGTATCAAAAAAACCAGTTTATTTACAATATATACACTATATACAATCCAGGGCAAAAAACAAAAAGTATAATCCAAAGGTTCAAAGTCCAAAAAATGAGAAAAGAGGCCAAATGCAAAACACTCAGAAGATCCAAAAAGGTAGTACAAAGTCCAAAGAAAAGAAAAGGCAAAATGCAAAACGCTCAGAAGATCCAAAAGGGTAGAACAAATCCAAAGAAAACAAAATACAAAAAAATACAAGCGCATAAGCAAGGTACACAGGAAAGAGAAAACAAACCATAGGTAGCACAAAGACTCCTTGACTAGGGACCAAACTGAGGGAGTACATCAGTGGCGGCTGGTAGTCTTTCAAACAGGGGAGGCTGGTCAGTTACGATATTTCCAGATTTTAAAAGAAAATACATCAATTTTGCCCATACTCTCGCCTCTGATCTGGCTGATTGTTGGCAGGGTCACAAACTGTGAAATAACAGGTTCTTTTGGCCCATTAGCCTACTGTCCAATATACATGACGGTGGTGTTGGGGGGGTATATTTTAACATTTTATATTTTAAAATTGTGGCATGTTGTTTAAAAATTAATTATTGAAAGCAGCTCTTTGTCAGGAACCTCAGCAGTAGAGCTGGGTGCCACACATTTCATTCAATGACACTTTCCCTATATTTTACTTATTTTGACTGAGAAATGTTTTATTGACAATTTTGATAACCCTTCACTTTTAATCCAGGTCTGTAGTGTGAAATGTTCTCGGCTGTGTTTTTGTTTAAAAATGTTTTCCAAATTGTAGCTGTGTTTAATTCATATCCAGAGAAATATATATTCCAATATAATATACTCAGCATAAACATTTTAAATAGATTCTATATTTTTGGTCCATCCATGACATATTACTAAAGTAGCCTATTTACTGTTGTTGATGTGGGTCACTTGCTGTTAGCCAATTCACTTTCTCGTACCAGGAGAGCTGAAAGGAACGAGTATTATTCCCTACCTTTTTCACCAAGTCAATTTGAGGCGTTGGTCTACCCTGCTCTTTAATTTTAATTTTTTCCTCGAAAGGAAGACTGTCAAATGGCTTCGCCAAAATTAAATCAGCAATGCTTGGCATCCGTGCGCAGCTTTCTTGCTAGCTGACTAGCCCCCTCAAGTTCAAGTTCAGTCACTCAAATAAACAACATTTCTGGAACTAAGATAGTAAACTTGACAACACTATATTTACACTTTATTTACAATGAAAATATATACAAACTAAAAAAGCTGGTAGAAACCGTATGTAATGAATGAAATCGAAATGTAAGCTGATCTCTTACAATACACCACAGCACTTGCAAATCCGCATGGGACTGAACTGAGATTCACCGCTGCCTGTCTATAGTTGAAACGAGCTGTCAGTCAAAGAAAATATCTGGCCGCTTTCACCAATCACCAGTCTCCTCGCGGAAACTGCCATGTCCCTCCCATGTGAGGCTGGGAGTCCGTAGGCGGGTGTTTTCACAGTATTTGTCCAATAACCGTCTTGCATTTTGAGATTGAAAAGCGCAGAGCTCCCAAATGCCATTGAAGTCCACTGAGGCTGGGCTGCATCGCGCTGTCAGGGGGAAAAACTCACGCACACATTAAAGTAATAACGGAATGATTTCGCACTGTAGTTGGGTTGAGCACATATATTTCTATGATTCTGGATCTGAAATAGCAATGTTATAAGGTCGGCTATAACATAAGCCTAGCACAATTCATCCTACAGGATGTTCGTCATTTTTAGAGGAGGCTGAGCCTCCCTCGTTGTCTTAGAGCAATCGCCCGTGGAGTATATATACACAAAACTAAATGGGAAACAGGTGACACTGATGAGGACAAACAGGCAATCAACACAAACACAAAACACAGGAACAGTGGCGGCCTCTAGAGGCCAAAACAAACAAGACAAGATAAGGAAATAACAGCGGCCTCTAGAGGCCAAAACAGTCCCAGTCCTAACAGTCCTCTTTTCAGATGAAAGTACATTTTGCATTTAATTTGGAAATCACGGTTCTGGAGTCTGGAGGAAGAGTGGAGAGGCACTGAATCCAAGGTGTTTGAAGCCCAGTGTGAAGTTTCCACAGTCTGTGATGATTTGGGGTGCCATGTCATCTGCTGGTGTTGGTCCACTGTATTTTATCAAGTCCAAAGTCTTCACAGCCATCTACCAGGAGATTTTAGAGCACTTCATGCTTCCATCTGCTGACGAGCTTTTTGGACATGCTGATTTCCTTTTCCAGCAGGACTTAGCACCTACCCACAGTGCCAAAACTACTACCAAATGGTTTGCTGACCATGATATTACTGTGTTTGATTGGCCAGCCAACTTGCCTGACCTGAACCCCATAGAGAATCTATGGGGTATTGTCAAGAGGAAGATGAGAAACACCCGACCCAAAAATACAGATACACTGAAGGCCACTATCAAAGCAACCTGGGCTTCAATAACACCTCAGCAGTGCCACAGACTGATCACCTCCATGCCACACCGCACTGATACAGTAATTCATGGTAAAGGAGCCCCAACCAAGTACTGAGTGTATAAATGAATATACTTTTCAGAAGTTGGACATTTCTGTATTGTAAATCCTTTTTTTGATTGATCTTAGGGAATATTCTAATAATTTGAGATACTGGATTTCTGATTTTCATGAGCTATAAGCCATAATCATCAAAATTAAAACAAAAAAGGCTTTAAATATTTCACTTTACATGTAATGAATATAGAATATATGAAAGTTTACCTTTTTGAATTAAATTATGAAAAAAGGAGCTTTTTCATGGTATTCTAATTTTTTGAGTGTGGCAGCAGGGGCGTGGTCAAGCGCCAGTCCGTGACGGGAGGGCGGAGTCAGGGAAGGTGAGTGGCAGAATCACTACACCTGACGGCAATTAACCTGTGTTTGTGTGTCTTCCCAGTAACCGCGCCCTATTTAAGGAGGCAGAGGGAGAGCTTCCCCGGACGAGACTACAGTGTGTGTGTCTGTCTCTGTCTCTGATTGCTATTTGAATTGTCTACTGAAAAGTGCGGCAATAAAGCCTCCGTTGAATCCTGATCTCTGTCCTGCCGTCCTCTGTGCTCCACCCACCCATAGGGAACTTACTACAGTGGTGCCGAAACCCGGGACAGTGGAGCACCAACCCAGCAGCCCCATGGAATCCTCCCCGTTCGCCGACCTGGTCCACGCCCTCGCCACGGCTCAGCAAAGCCAGCACCAGGTGCTCGTCACACTCCGAAAGGAACAAGAGCGGCGCTTTGAAGCCCTGGTGCTGGCCCAGCAGGAAGATCGTGAGGCGTTCCGGCATCTCCTCGCGTCGGCGGGGTCCACCAGCGCTCCGGCCGCGGGCCCGTCCCCCCCCACTGTCACCAAGATGGGCCCGCAGGACGACCCCGAGGCGTTCCTCACGTTGTTTGAACAGGTTGCCGAAGCCTCGGGGTGGCCGATGGAGCAGCGCGCGGCGCGCCTCCTCCCCCTGCTATCGGGAGAGGCACAGCTGGCCGCGCTACAGCTCCCCGCCGACCGCCGGCTGGCCTACGCGGACCTCCGCCGGGCCGTCCTCCAGCGCGTGGGGCGCACACCGGAACAACAGCGCCAGCGCTTCCACGCGCTGCGTTTGGAGGAAGTCGGCCGGCCGTTCACGTTCGGCCAGCAGCTCCGGGACGCCTGCTGGCGGTGGTTGAGGGCCAACGATCGCGACGCCGAGGGAATCGTCGACCAGGTGGTACTGGAACAGTTCATTGCCCGCCTACCAGCAGAAACCGCGGAGTGGGTCCAGTGCCACCGCCCGGCGTCGCTGGATCAGGCAGTCGGGCTGGCGGAGGATCATTTGGCGGCTGTTCCGGCGGCAGGACAGCCGAAGACGTCAACCCTTCTCTCCTCTTCTCTCTCTCTCTCCCCTTCCTTCTGTGTCCCGTCCTCGCCCCATTCCCCCACCGCGGAGACGGGGGCCGGCTCCACCCCAGCCGGCCCGCCGCACCCGTGGTGCCCTCCCGTTTCTCCCTTCTGTGTCTGTCTCTCCCCCCCCCTCAGGTGAGTGAGCCCCAGAGCACCGGTGCAGAGGGAAAGCCCGGGCCGGTTTGCTGGTGCTGCGGGGAGCCGGGCCACCTGCAACAACAATGCACAGCAATGGAAGTGGGCGCGGTGGTACGGATCCCCGACGCGCCAGAGGCCGCCCTCGATCGGGCCGGAGCGTATCGCATACCGGTGAGTGTCCAAGGGGCTACATATCAGGCGTTGGTGGATTCTGGTTGCAATCAGACCTCAATCCGCCAAAGCCTGGTTCAAGACGAGGCATTGGGGGGAGCACAGGGGGTGAAGGTGTTGTGTGTGCACGGGGATGTTCACAGCTACCCTTTGGTGTCGGTCCACATATTTTTTAGAGGGGAAAATTTTATAGTGAAGGCGGCGGTTAATCCTCACCTTACCCACTCTTTAATTTTGGGGACTGATTGGCCGGGATTTCGGGGT
Organism: Neoarius graeffei; assembly: GCF_027579695.1. NCBI lineage: Eukaryota > Metazoa > Chordata > Actinopteri > Siluriformes > Ariidae > Neoarius > Neoarius graeffei. The sequence continues at coordinate 58,582,145 of NC_083583.1, forward strand.
TTAATGACGCGCCTAGTAAAGAGTGGGTCCTGCCATTTGACAGGGGGAGGTCCCGGTGTCGCTTTGGCAGGAGTAGCTGTCGCAGAGCCGTCTACGTCATCTTCGCGTCCGAGTGAGGAGCCGCCGGCTCCTCCTCTCTCTATTGGGGAATCCCTCGCGGATTTCCCATTAGAACAATCGCGAGACGAGACTCTGCGGCATGCGTTTGACCAAGTGAGAGTAATCAATGGTCAAACGCTCCAGCCGAACGCCACCCCATCCTTCCCCTACTTCGCGATTATGAAGGATAGATTATACCGAGTGACACAGAACACTCAAACTAAAGAGCGAGTCACACAGCTGTTAATTCCGAAGAGCCACCGGGAATTGGTATTCCAGGCGGCTCACTTTAATACCATGGCTGGACACTTAGGGCAGGATAAAACACTAGCCCGAATAATGGCTCGATTCTATTGGCCGGGGATTCGCGGCGATGTCCGTAGGTGGTGTACGGCATGCCGCGAATGCTAGTTAGTAAATCCAGCGGCCATTCCAAAAGCGCCTTTGCACCCTCTTCCGTTAATCGAGACCCCGTTCGAGAGAATTGGGATGGATCTCGTCGGGCCATTAGATCGGTCAGCACGAGGGTACCGCTTTATATTAGTTCTGGTGGACTATGCAACACGATACCCGGAAGCAGTGCCTCTGCGCAATATCTCAGCACGCAGTATTGCGGAGGCACTCTTCCGCGTCATCTCCCGAGTTGGAATCCCAAAAGAGATTCTGACTGATCAAGGCACCTCGTTTATGTCACATACACTGAACGAACTGTATGGGTTGTTGGGGATTAAGCCGATCCGCACCAGTGTGTATCACCCACAAACGGACGGTTTAGTAGAACGGTTCAACCGCACCCTCAAAAATATTATTAAAAAATTCGTGAGTGAGGATGCACGTAATTGGGATAAGTGGCTCGAACCCTTGCTGTTCTCAGTGCGAGAGGTCCCCCAAGCCTCCACGGGGTTCTCCCCGTTCGAATTATTATATGGGCGTAAGCCATGCGGCATCCTAGATGTGCTGCGGGAAAATTGGGAGGAGGGACCTTCACAAAGCAAAAACGAAATTCAGTACGTTATGGACCTGCGCGCAAAACTCCACACGCTCACCCACCTAACTCAGGAGAATTTGCAGCAGGCCCAGGAACGGCAAGCCCGCCTGTACAACAAGGGTACGCGCCTTAGAGAGTTCACTCCGGGAGATAAGGTACTCGTACTGTTGCCCACGTCGAGCTCCAAATTGATCGCCAAGTGGCAAGGACCCTTTGAGGTCACACGGTGAGTCGGGGACGTCGACTATGAGGTGAGGCGAACGGACAGGGGTGGGGCGCTACAGATTTACCATCTCAATCTGCTTAAACTCTGGAATGAGGAGGTCCCCGTGGCGTTGGTGTCGGTAGTTCCAGAGAAGGCGGAGCTGGGGCCGGAGGTTCAAAAAGGGACATTGGCATCACGTACCTCTCCGGTCCCCTGTGGAGACCACCTCTCCCCGACCCAACTCACGGAGGTCGCCCAGTTGCAGACTGAGTTTTCGGATGTGTTCTCGCCCCTGCCCGGTCGCACTAACCTCATAGAGCACCACATAGAGACGCCCCCGGGGGTGGTAGTGCGTAGCCGCCCTTACAGGCTACCCAAACACAAAAAAAAGGTGGTTCAGGAAGAACTTCAGACCATGCTTGAAATGGGCATCGTCGAGGAGTCCCACAGTGACTGGAGCAGCCCAGTGGTCTTGGTACCCAAGGCCGACGGGTCGGTCCGGTTCTGTGTGGACTATAGAAAAGTCAACGCGGTGTCTAAATTCGACACGTACCCAATGCCTCGTATTGACGAGCTGCTCGATCGACTAGGCACGGCTCGCTTTTATTCGACACTGGATTTGACGAAGGGATATTGGCAGATCCCCTTGACTCCATTATCCCGGGAAAAAACGGCCTTTTCCACACTGTTCGGCTTGCACCAATTCGTCACACTTCCTTTTGGGCTGTTTGGGGCACCTGCTACGTTTCAGCGGCTGATGGACAGGGTCCTCCGCCCCCACGCCACCTATGCGGCCGCATACCTGGATGATATAATCATTTATAGTAACAACTGGCAGCGGCAGTTACAACACCTGAGGGCTGTCCTTAGGTCGCTGAGGCGAGCGGGTCTCACTGCCAACCCGAAGAAGTGTGCGATTGGGCGGGTGGAAGCACGGTATCTGGGCTTCCACTTGGGCAACGGGCAGGTGCGTCCCCAAATTAACAAGACAGCAGCAATTGCGGCCTGCCCGAGGCCCAAGACCAAAAAGGGGGTGAGACAGTTCCTGGGGCTGGCTGGCTACTATCGTAGGTTTATACCTAATTATTCGGATGTCGCCAGCCCGCTGACTGATCTCACTAAAAAGGGGGCACCAGATCCAGTCCAGTGGACGGAGCAGTGCCAGTGGGCTTTCTCTGAGGTAAAGGCTGCACTGTGTGGGGGGCCACTATTACACTCCCCTGACTTTTCTTTCCCTTTTGTGTTGCAGACCGACGCGTCGGACAGAGGGCTGGGGGCGGTGTTGTCCCAGGAGGTGGAGGGGGAGGACCGCCCCATCCTGTACATCAGCAGGAAGCTGTCGGTGCGTGAGGGGCGCTACAGCACCATAGAAAAAGAATGTCTAGCGATCAAGTGGGCGGTCCTCGCCCTCCGTTACTACCTGCTGGGGCGCCCTTTCACCCTCTGTTTGGACCATGCGCCCCTCCAGTAGCTCCACCGCATGAAAGATGCCAACGCGCGGATCACCCGTTGGTATCTGGCACTCCAACCCTTCAATTTCAAGGTGGTCCACAGGCCGGGGGCACAGATGGTCGTGGCGGACTTCCTCTCCCGTCAAGGGGGGGGGGAGTTGGCTGCAGGCCGGACAGCCACCCGGCCTGAGTCGGGCGGTGGGGGTATGTGGCAGCGGGGGCGTGGTCAAGCGCCGGTCTGTGACGGGAGGGCGGAGTCAGGGAAGGTGAGTGGCAGAATCACTACACCTGACGGCAATTAACCTGTGTTTGTGTGTCTTCCCAGTAACCGCGCCCTATTTAAGGAGGCAGAGGGAGAGCAGAGGGAGAGCTTCCCTGGACGAGACTACAGTGTGTGTGTCTGTCTCTGTCTCTGATTGCTATTTGAATTGTCTACTGAAAAGTGCAGCAATAAAGCCTCCGTTGAATCCTGATCTCTGTCCTGCCGTCCTCTGTGCTCCACCCACCCATAGGGAACTTACTACATTGAGATGCACCAGTATATACTGCAGAAGAGTGACTACTATCTAAGAAAGTAAGCACACAAAAAAGCACAAAAAAGAAATGAAAAGAAAAGAAAAAAAACATCAGTCAGCAAACAGTAGCGTCACTACTAGGCAATAAGTTAATACAGCAACAGTAGAATAGCACCGAGCCAAATATTGATTCCAGTATAAACTATAAAAAAGTGCATCAGTCTGGGATAAATGGGAAATTTATTAGCTTTATAAACTGAAAAAATGAACCCCATATTTTCTGGAATTTACCAGCAGAGCTACTCAGTGAAAGTGGAAGTTTTTCTAATTTAAGAAAGTAGAGAATGTCTCGAACCCAATGAATGTGAGAGGGTGGTACCTGTGACTTCCATTTTATTACTATAAGCCTTCTGGCCAAAAAAGTGGTAAACGCCAGGAAGTCTTTTTTTAACTGCTGAGAGAGATGGTAACAAAGGAAAGACTCTAAACAATGCGGCAAAAGCATCAGGCTCAACCTTTTCCCCACTAATTGCAGAAATTATACTCAAAATTTCTGTTCAATATTTATGCAAAGATGGGCAAAGCCAGAGCATGTGTATAAGATCCGCAGGTGAATGCTGACATCTATTACATGCAGAGGACACCCCATTGTAAAACTTAGACAAACGTGCATTAGTATAATAGGTGCGATGAACCAGTTTACATTGAATAAGGCCATGCCTTACGCAAATAGAAGACTTATGAACCCGTTTTAAAATCTCAGCCCACGTTTCCTCTGGTATTGCCTCCCCCAGATCATTCTCCCATAACATCTTAATGGGATTCAAAGAGTCCGGACGTAAAACATAGATTAAGTTATAAATATGTGAGATTGAGCCTTTTAAGGTTGGGAATGGCGTCAGAAACCTATCTAGAACAGAATCGTCAGGTGGGTGGTGAAACATGGGAAACGTGTTATGAGCAAAGCTACGGACCTACAAATATCTAAAGAAATGTTGCTTAGGAAGTGAAAATTTGTCAGACAATTGCTGAAAAGAGGCAAAAACATTATCAATATACAAGTCTTTAAAGGTATTAATGCCAAGCCTTTCCCATTTTAAAAAGACACTATCCGTCAGAGAAGGAGGAAAAACATGATTGGCGGCTAGAGGAGCATAGGAAGAAAATGACTGTAGGCCAAAGTAGCGCTTGAACTGAACCCAGATTCTACGAGAAGTTTTAACGATTACATTCTTAGTATAGGGAGAAGTGGAAGAATGAATAGGAGAGTGTACCAGGTTTAGCAGAGTTAGAAATCTATGATAAGCCGTGCTGGAGGAGGTTGAAAGGCCTCGTATTGAAGCCAGTATTTAAAAATCCTTATATTGGAGGCCCAATAATAAAATCTAAAATTAGGCAGCACCATTCCTCCAAGTGGTTTGGGCCTGTGTAAATACTGCATACGCATTCTAGGAACCTTCTTATTCCAAATAAGAAGGTTCCTAGAATGTACAAACTCCAGGATCAAACTGTCCATTTTGTGGAAGAAAGTCTGAGGGAGAAAGAGAGGTATACATTGGAACAGATAGGAAAAGCTCGGGAGAATATTCATTTTGACCGTGTTAATTCATGCAACTAAAGAAAAATTAAGAACAGACCAGCGATCAAAATCTTCCTTAAATCGGGTCAACAAAGGGACAAAATTTGCTTTATAAAGATCCTCAAATTTTTAAGGACACAGATATGTCTTAAGTAGGAAATAAATATGTGGTTACATGGGAAAACCCTTCCTGAACTGAAATCATGAAAAAAAAGTGAAAAGGAAGGAAATTGCTTCAATTAGGCTTATATCCACTTTGATAAGGCATGTAACCAGCCAACAACTCGAATCATGATATTGACTGTTTGAGGAAATCATATTTAGGTAGCAAGGTTTTAGACACCTCGAGGCAGAACGACTGCATTTCCCACCACATTTGTGAAACTAGCTCCTTACCCAACTTTATCTAAGCAAGATTAAGAAGTAACTAAAACTTTTGTTTTAGTGAAATATATTTATGGTAGCGTTCTAGTCGAGTCACTAAACCTTGAGTCTGAGTCCAGTCTCGAGTCCCCAGTGTTCAAGTCCAAGTCATTAAAAAAAATTTCTAGTTGAGTCCAAGTTGAGTCCACTATTGATTCAAATTGAGTCTGAGTCGAGTCCAACACTCCAACCGTACCATTTGATGGTGGCTGTTTCAGCGCCATTAACATGAGTTTGTTCCTGAACATGACATATGACAGAGCATTTTTTAAGGATTTTCCACTAGGAGACCAACTGGTCTGGGCAATACAATCACAGGCACCAGAGTCCATGCGGCTGCACCGCTGCGGCATATTCTGTGATGCAAACTGCCGCATTACGAATCCTCGTTTCAGCCAGCATAATATCAACATAGTTAATGCAGTGTTTTCCTTGTTAAATGTATACTTACATGGTACTTGGTTAATTAATTGCAACTGATTGAACCAAATGATAAGACATAACTTGGTTTAAAATTTGGTCTCCCAGTGAAGCTGGTTTGGCATTGACTAGGAGACCAAATCTGGCCACTGGGAGACCATTTGGTCTCCCAGTAACTGTTAAAAAATGCTCTGATGTATGAACAGGTGAATGTGCTTCTCTTTGTCAGGGAGTGTGAAGTATTCTGTCAGAGATGGTTGGGAGATGGATGTAAGTGCAGAACAGGGGCGATTTCTCAGAGACAACAAGGGAAGCCGAGCTTCCCCTAAAATTCTCTCCCCAAACTGCGGCATCTACGACGTTGAATTCTCATTAAAACAATAACTTGCATAACATAATATATGCCCAAGATTGTATTTACGTTCATAACTATCCTGTAACTTATTTGAGTGATGTCTGACGAACTTGCAGTTCGCTACGAGAATCACCTTTGCTGCCAGGCTGTAACCAGCGTTGCCAGATACTGCTGACGTTTTCCAGGCAAAATATGTTCAAAACCCACCAAAATGCACTTAAAACCACCCAATCTGGCAACACTGGCTGTAACCTTTCTTATTTCAATGGGCTCTATGGCTGGCAGCCGGGTATCCGTTGCAGTCTATGAGAGGGCTCTGAACAGCCAATTTCGGCTAGTTGTTATTGGTTAAAATCGACAAAATCGTCACTTCCAGGGAAGCCGGGCTTCTCTGGGACTAAACGAGACAGTGGGAGGGACAAGAAGCCGGGCTGATGAAGGATTATTGGAGGTAGTGTTTGAAAGACATGAGGAGGGCGGGCTCTGTACTTCGGCGTCGGCGAGGAACACGGAAGTATGATCAGTCAGTCCTCAGCGGATGTCGAGAAAGTGTAGTCGTGTGCCAAAGTGCTGTCCAACTTTCTTTTCATATAAACGTTTCTTCTCATTGATGTCTCTGTACATTACTCTGTAAATAAATGTAAATATTACTCGTTGTGCTCCGTTAACTTTCATCCATTCTATCAGTTTGATCATTCGTGAATTCACTCGTTTATTTCATTTGTAGTTCAATCTGGTTGTAGGCTAGCTTGAGCCTTATTGGGATCTGCAGTGCTAGCTGCTAACAGAAATTGGTGAAGTCTCTGGAAAGCACAACCAGCTGGTATGACAGGGTCACAGACCATTTTCTGGAAAAGGAGCGGAGGGCAGAATTTGTGCATAAATAGTGTGCATCATATAATGTTCATGAATCTGAAGTGTGTATATTGTTCAGTAATGTTAAGAGAATGGTGGGCTCTGTGTTATAGGTTATACCTGGGTATAATATTCAAGGTTCTGTGTGTTGCATAGCCTACCTGGTTATGAATTTTCAGACTGTGTTACAGAAGATGTTCAAGAATGTGTTGCACAGCTGGGTGTTGTGTTAAAGACTCTGTGTTGCATATCAGGGTATGATGTTCAAGGCTCTTCATTGAATAGCCAGTGATTTTTGGATGTTTGATATTTTTGATTAAGGATATGAGGCACTAGCCTGGCAAGCCAGACTATAACATGAAATGTACAAGCAAAAATACTTTCTGCCACTAGGTAGGGTTGTCTAGTTCACTATGCTAATGGGGCACACCTTTCTATGCTTTGATATCCGGCCTACAGGTTTTACGATGAATGCGTAAAATGGGCTTCCCCTGTTTTAAAAACCAGCAGCCGCCACTGGTGCAGAAGGTGTGTTTATTAATCCAAGTGAAGACGGTAACCAATCCAGAACGGCAGGCAAAATCGTAAAACAGTGAAACGGGCGATAGGTCGAGCAAACAGGCTATCGTAGACTCGGCAGAATCAAAGACGAGAAACAGGAAATCAGGGATCAGGAAACCAAACAAGGAAATAAGGCTTGGTAATGTGTCAGTAACGCAACTCAATACTTTGCAAAGTAAGTGTGTTTTCACAGTTTTTATATACAGTGGATATAAAAAGTGTACACACCCCGTTAAAATGATAGTTTTTTCTGATGTAAAAAAATGAGACCATGATAAATAATTTCAAAACTTTTCCCACCTTTAATGTGACCTATAACATGTACAATTCAATTGAAAAACAAACAAATCTGTTAGGGGGGAAAACATTAAAAAAAAAAGTACAATAAGCTAGTTGCATAAGTGTGCACATCCATGTTGGTTTCTGGTTCTGTCACCATCTTGCTGTCTCTTTGCTTTTCCTCTACTTAGTGTGAGCCGATTCCTGGGCAAGGGTTTCGTTTTGGCCAGTACTGCTGCCGATGTAAAGAAGGATACTACAGCCTGACAACAGTCACAAATAACCAGTGTACAGCTTTTTGTCCAAACTATACAGTAGAATAATTATTAACCAACAATAAAATAACCAAATGTTCTGCTGCTACTTCAGTTTTACTCTGTACTCTGATTCTGTGTTGGTGAAACAGTGGATGATGGTTCGAGTAGTACTCAGGGGTGTTACCCTATGATTCCTGTGTGTGTGCCCTGCTGGCCGGGCTGTAAGCAGTGTCAGGATGGTTCCCCATGTTGGGTTCAGGAGGACTGGAACCTGAGAACAGTGCTACTAATTGTGCATGGTTTCTTCATGGCACTTGTGCTTATCAGCATGCTGAGAGTGTACCAATGCCGGAAGACAAGGGTGAGTAATCAGAAGTGAGCTGTCGTTCTTTTTTTTTTCTGTTGTTGCACTATATATGCAAAAGTATGTGGACACCTGACCATCACACCCAAATGTGGTTCTTCTCCAAACTCTTGCCACACAGCTGGAAGCACACAGTTGTATAGAATGTCATTGTATACTGTAACACTGCCCTTCACTGGAACTAAAGGGCCCAAGTATGTTCCATAAAGTTTAGAGACACCTAAGCACAGGGGTGTCAGAAGCATTTTTAATGTGGGGGGGCCACACTGGTGGGGGGTCTGGGGGTCCTCCCCCAGAAGATTTTTAATTAATTAGATGCCATTTCTGGGGCGGCACGGTGGTGTAGTGGTTAGCGCTGTCGCCTCACAGCAAGAAGGTCTGGGTTTGAGCCCCGTGGCTGGCGAGGGCCTTTCTGTGCGGAGTTTGCATGTTCTCCCCGTGTCCGCATGGGTTTCCTCGGGTGCTCCGGTTTCCCCCACAGTCCAAAGACATGCAGGTTAGGTTAACTGGTGACTCTAAATTGACCGTAGGTGTGAATGTGAGTGTGAATGGTTGTCTGTGTCTATGTGTCAGCCCTGTGATGACCTGGCGACTTGTCCAGGGTGTACCCCGCCTTTCGCCCGTAGTCAGCTGGGAAAGGCTCCAGCTTGCCTGCGACCCTGTAGAACAGGATAAAGTGGCTACAGATAATGAGATGAAATGAGATGCCATTTCCTGCATTCTGGTGTATTTTAACAGGTTGTTAAACACCTAATTTTACCTACAAAAGTCACTTAATTCAATGACTATTTTAGAGACTCAACAATAAGTCCTCAATCAACTAGTCCATATGTTAATCAGCCTGTTTTTAAACCCACCGCTCTGCCTAAGATAATGAGATGAATGTGACAATTTATCACCAACAATGACTTTATGGGTGCATTTTACTTTTTATTTTGTGTTTCCTTTTTTATTTAGTTTTAGATGTAACACAACATGCCACTGTGCCAAGCAATAGTGACACTCAACTGTATGCTTAAAAATAAGAATATTCATAATTTCACACAATGAACAGGCATGACATGGCATCATGCAAACTTCATAATACAAAATCACACTGTGTCAAGCAACGGTGACATAAAAAATAACTTCACACAATGAACAGGTGCAATTTTGTTCACCACCAACAGTGACTTTAGTGGGTGCATTTTACTTTTTTCCGATTTAGTGATATAACAAAAATGGCATGGCATCATGCAGTCTTCATAACACAAAATTACACTGGGTCAAGCAACGACACATAAAAGAGAACTTCACACAATGAACAAGTGCAGTTTTGTCAACCTACATGCAATGGTGGTACTACAGTAGCATTTACAGATTAGTATAACAAATAGATTTATAGATATAACTCCTTCTTATATTGGTGCCACCACAATTTCTACCACTTCATAACTTTTATCCCCCTTTCCTTCACAATCCACCTGGAATAACATCCATCTCTCTCCATCGCTTTCCTTTCTACTGTTCCTTCCCCATACACTGATTTCCCATCTTACTTTCCAGAAAACTGCCAAAGACCAGACAAAACAAGGAATCAATAAATATCAGAGCAGACTTGACCTCATTCTTGGCATTACAGTAAGGCAGGCCTACTGGGTTTGAATTAAATGATAGCTAACATTAAGCTAGCTGATACGTCTCCTAACATTGACTAGCCAGCTAACTGCACTAGCATTTCCATTGGGACAAAAAAACCCTGTCCTGTGGGGAAATTTTGACTGATTTTCCGCTTCTTTGTAAAGAATGTCCTTATGTCCATTGTGTCTGGGGAGGGAGCAAATACTGCAAACAATTCATCATCAACCAAGAATACCCCATTAGGCTAAGCTTATTTCATTGTTTAGTTGAACATTAATTTAACGTGGCCTCGGGTTAATTTTGAGGGCAGATAACAAAAGAATAAGGTTTTAGCAAAAGCTAGACATTGTGAGATGGCGATGGGCTGACGTCACCTCCTCCACTTTCGAGCAGCTGCACCAACATGTCTCTGCTCGTGCTGAGATTCACTCACACACGATGAGTTGTTGTCGGTAACGCCCGGAAAACCCAGAGTGGATTTTCAGTGGTCTGTGTATTCTCTTATTGATCAAGTGGAATGGATTCTTTCACGAAGCAATAGAAACGGCGCTGGGTGAACTAATATTTTATGTTAAATGTGGGGGGGTCCAAACGAAGAATTATGAAATGTGAGGGGGACACGCCCCCTTCACATTCAATGGTAGCGACGCCCATGCCTAAGCATCATATTCATGTGTGTCTTGATGTAGTCCCTCTTTCCTGTTATAATAACCTCCAATCTTCTGGGAAGGCTTTCCACTAGATTTTGGAACATCCTGTGGGGATTTGTGTTCATTCTTCCACAAGAACATTAATGAAGTCAAGCACTGATGTCAGGTGAGGAGGTTTGGGGTGCATTTGGAGTTCCAGTTCATCCATCCATTCATCCATCATCTGCAGCCACTTATCCTGTGCAGGGTTGCAGGCAAACTGGAGCCTAACGCAGCTGACTATGGGCAAAAGGCGGGGTACACCCTGGACAAGTCACCAGGTCATCGCAGGGCTGACACATAGAGATAAACAACCATTCACACTCACATTCACACCTACGGTCAATTTAGAGCCACCAATTAGCCTATTTAGCATGTCTTTGGACTGTGGGGGAAACCGGAACACCCGGAGGAAACCCACACAGACACTGGGAGAACATGCAAACTCCACACAGAAAGGCCCCCTTTGGCCACTGGGCTCGAACCCAGGACCTTCTTGCTGTAACGTGACAGTGCTAACCACTACACCACCATGCCACCCATTTGGAGTTACAGTTCATCCCAAAGGTGTTCAGTGGGGTTGAGGTCAGGGATCTGTGCAGGACACTTGAATTCTTCCACTCTAATCCCAGCAAATCATGTCTCATTGGGACTAGCTTTGTGCACAGGGGCATTGTCATACAGGAACAGGTTTGGGCTCCTTAGTTTGGGGAGAACATGCAAACTCCACACAGAAAGGCCCCTGCCAGCCACTGGGATCGAACCCATATATATATATATATCCTGCACCTTATAAATGTTTGTCTTTGTCCTGTTTCTTATCTGTCTCTCATTTTTCTCTCTCCTTTTAAACAACAGCTGATTCGAGCATCTGGTCTCTTGTTGCTGGAGATTGTTCTCTTCGGGTCTCTGCTTCTTTACTTTCCTGTGAGTGTACTAATAAAACCTTTTCAGATTATACCATATTGGGCTTATAACATAATCAGATTAATGCATAACAGAGTGTGATATGCAGATTCAGAATTAGAGAGAAATTTATTCAGAGAAAGTTTATTCAAATCCTGAATCATTTTAATTCGAATTTTATTACTGGGAATAAAGAATGAGGATAAGCCGGACATGAATAAGATCACTATAGTACAAAATGTCTTTTTGTATTTGTAGCAAAATGAACAAGCAACAGATCCACATTTTTCTATTGAAAGTCTTAGTTGGTTCTCTATACATATATTAAGACAAATATTAGACCTTAATTATTTTTCTTTGCATTGTGTCTAGAATCACAATTTGAATCAGTCCAGTTATAAAGCGAGATTCTTGGTAAACTATGTATCCAAATCTCTGTTTATAGGTCTTGATAATATATTTCAAACCCAGCACGTTCCGCTGCATCCTGCTCCGTTGGGTCCGTTTGCTGGGCTTTGCCATTCTTTATGGCACTGTGATGTTGAAAATGTACAGGTCTGTATTGCTAATCTGATAATCACCATTCGCTATTATAGCTGAACAATAGCAGGGTAGAGTAGGGGCAGCTGTCCATCAGGTTATTAAATGGGTTTGCTCTGGCTGTTTTTTGGTATTCAATCAAAATAAATTTTTGGGTTCATTTGTGGCTGTAGATAGCAGTAGTACTCTATACATTTATTGCGTGTCATACAGTTGTACATTTTCCATGTTGGACTTTATATTAATGGAGTAAGAAAAACTACATTCTCACCTTAACACCTTAACGTTTTCCTGTCCCGAATACACACTGTAACAGACTTAGCAGGACCTTTAATATGAGGAATATATCCTGTCAATTATACAGTGGTGTCAAAAATATTTGGACACTTAAGTCACACTTACAAATGCATGAATTTCACTGCATTAGAGAACACATGGCATTTATTTTAAAGAAGGGTACTACTAGCATACTTTTTAGGCAAAGCATTTCCCAAAAATAGATTTTTATGCTTAGAAATATAAAAATAATAGTTAATGTGATGAACTATACCATGTTGGTTACTGTACTAGGGAAGCCTGTTTCAAGTTGAAGGTTTCTGGTGACACACATCCACTATAAATTATCTTGGGATCATAGTTAAAAGGAATTGCAAAAAAAAAAAAAGATGAAGTTGTTTTAAGAAAAGTTCTAGCATTATCTGTTTGTACAAAGAAGGCCTTGGTTAGTTTGATGTATGTATACAGTGGTGCATGAAAGTTTGTAAACCCTTTAGAATTTTCTGTATTTCTGCATAAATGTGACCTAAAACATCATCAGATTTTCACACAAGTCCTAAAAGTAGATAAAGAGAACCCAGTTAAACAAATGAGACAAAAATATTATACTTGGTCATTTATTTATTGAGAAAAATGATCCAATATTACAGATCTGTGAGTGGGAAAAGTATGTGAACCTCCAGGATTAGCAGTTAATTTGAAGGTGAAATTAGAGTCGGGTGTTTTCAATCAATGGGATGACAATCAGGTGTGAGTGGGCACCCTGTTTTATTTAAAGAATCTATCAAAGTCTGATCTTCACAACACATGTTCGTGGAAGTGTATCATGGCACGAACAAAGGAGATTTCTGAGGACCTCAGAAAAAGCGTTGTTGATGCTCATCAGGCTGGAAAAGGTTACAAAACCATCTCTAAAGAGTTTGGACTCCACCAATCCACAGTCAGACAGATTGTGTACAAATGGAGGAAACTCAAGACCATTGTTACCCTCCTCAGGAGTGGTCAACCAACAAAGATTACTCCAAGAGCAAGGCATGTACCGTAATAGTCGGCAAGGTCACAAAGGACCCCAGGGTAACTTCTAAGCAACTGAAGGCCTCTCTCACATTGGCTAATGTTAATGTTCATGAGTCCACAATCAGAAGAACACTGAACAACAATGGTGTACATGGCAGGGTTGCAAGGAGAAAGCCACTGCTCTCCAAAAAGAACATTGCTGCTCGTCTGCAGTTTGCTAAAGATCACGTGGACAAGCCAGAAGGCTACTGGAATAATGTTTTGTGGACAGATGAGACCAAAATAGAACTTTTTGGTTTAAATGAGAAGCGTTATGTTTGGAGAAAGGAAAACACTGCATTCCAGCATAAGAACCTTATCCCATCTGTGAAACATGGTGGTGGTAGTATCATGGTTTGGGCCTGTTTTGCTGCATCTGGGCCAGGACGGCTTGCCATCATTGATGGAACAATGAATTCTGAATTATACCAGTGAATTCTAAAGGAAAATGTCAGGACATCTGTCCATGAACTGAATCTCAAGAGAAGGTGAGTCATGCAGCAAGACAACGACCCTAAGCACACAAGTCGTTCTACCAAAGAATGGTTAAAGAAGAATAAATTGAATGTTTTGGAATGGCCAAGTCAAAGTCCTGACCTTAATCCAATGGAAATGTTGTGGAAGGACCTGAAGCGAGCAGTTCATGTGAGGAAACCCACCAATATCCCAGAGTTGAAGCTGTTCTGTACGGAGGAATGGGCTAAAATTCCTCCAAGCCGGTGTGCAGGACTGATCAACAGTTACCGCAAACATTTAGTTGCAGTTCTTGCTGCACAAGGGGGTCACACCAGATACTGAAAGCAAAGGTTCACATACTTTTGCCACTCACAGATATGTAATATTGGATCATTTTTCTCAATAAATAAATTACCAAGTATAATATTTTTGTCTCATTTGTTTAACAGGGTTCTCTTTATCTACTTTTAGGACTTGTGTGAAAATCTGGTGATGTTTTATATTTATGCAGAAATATAGAAAATTCTAAAGGGTTCACAAACTTTCAAGCACCACTGTATATATATTCCAACTAAGCTGCATTAAGGCTACTGTAAAACAGAGGTGGCTGAGTCTGTTTCTCCTACAGTGGTGGTTGTGTGCATTAATGGTATCATGAACACAGAAGCATGTTGGATGCAAACCTGTGGAACTCAGTAAAGAAATTATTCAGACGACAGAAGTGGATTTTTCTGCAGGATAATGATGCAAAGCAAAGCAGCCACCTTTTGAAAGAAGACGTCCCAGAGCCCTGACTTAAACCCTGGTGCATCTCATGGAGAAGAATGGAGAAGAAATTGTTGATTGTCAATGCTCTAGTGTGGACGAGCTAAAAGTTTTACAGAAACTGATTGATTTCATGCCCCAGATGTCAACACAGAATGGCAAACTAAATACCAAACCACTGTCACTGTGATCTTTAATGAATCCAAAATTGAGTGCTCAAATTTTTTTTCTGTAATTATGACCAGTATATCTATTATTTTTTATTATTTGAACATACCAATCTATTTTTGGGAACACTTTTGCTTGAAATGTGTGCTTGTGATGTCTTTTGCTAAAATAAAGGCCACTTGGTTTGACATGCATGTAATATATTTGACAAGTAATGACTGCTATCATCCACCTCTACAGGGTTCTAAATGTATTCCTCTCATGCATTGCCCAGAGAGTCCCCTACATGTCCAGCACCAGTGTACTCAGGATGCTGGGAGTGATGGTGCTCACAGTGAAATGGTTTTTGTGTGCTTGGACTGTGGGGGTCCTTCAGAACCGGGATCGTAATATCCCTCTACTGATAACATTAACCACCTCAGATGGGCGGCGTTTCCAAGTGTGTGATTTGGACCGATGGGATTACATGATGGCTATGGGTAGGTGAAATCAGCAGGATTAAGTCCTATGGAGTCTTTCATATCATTATATTCTTGCTATTTTATAAAAAACAACGACAACAAAGCCATATAGACGATTATAAATTTAGCAACCAGAACACCTTTTTAATGATAATATTTAGGACCTTGTCAGGAGATGGGTTTTCAACAGCAATACAGAGCGGCGGCTACAATTATCGACAGTCCATAATTATCGACACCTTTTCAGATTTACCAATAAAAAGCAATTTTACACAGGTGAGTTTCAGTTACAACAGTTATTATTGGTTAATTAATCAACCGGAAGACCCCCTCACCCTTTGATCTTGTCGTCTGATGACTCAGCTCGTTACCTGAGATGGTATTTTTTTACAAGTTCAGCAATTTGAGGAAAACCCGGATGTTATCATCGCAGGTAAGCATGGTGGAAAGATCATGGACATGTTTTTACTAATCAAATTCACCGATATTCCATGATCTCCTTGTCGAAACCTACTTTGTTTCTTACTCTTTCATTCGACAGTCGCCGTTTTGTATCTAAACACGCGTTTGAGAAGTCACGTGAGGTGTCGATAATAGTGATCATTTTCACCGGTGTCCACCATTATCGACACCCTGTAGAATTAAGTGACATTTACAACTGTTATGGATCAATCTTTGTGTAACACTGTTGAAGTAGATGAAGTAGTTAAAAAACGTGCTGTGATTTATAATACATTTTTTTGTGATTCATAACAGAATGGAATGTTTATAGAGTATTTGGAATCCGATTGCAATAAATAGAATTAGACCAGAATTAAATTCCTAGCATATAAAAAAATTACACGCTTGAAATATTCAGATTTTTCTATTCCATTTTTTTTTTTTTTGCAGTTTGTTGTAAATATCTACCACATATTACAATATCAGCAGACATTTTATATTTTGGTTCGAAGAATGACATGCGACCTTTGACCTGGATTTTCATGCTGTTACAATGTCAACTGACTTGACATTTATTGGTAAACTACAAAACTAGAAATTAATACAAACAACAACGAATGGTTAACAAAATGTGATCTACGAAAACGCTTAGAAAGCGGGTAGAAAGTGGAACAAAAAGATTTTCTGATGCAGGTTAAACATCTCATCTCATTATCTCTAGCCGCTTTATCCTGTTCTACAGGGTCGCAGGCAAGCTGGAGCCTATCCCAGCTGACTACGGGCGAGAGGCGGGGTACACCCTGGACAAGTCGCCAGGTCATCACAGGGCTGACACATAGACACACACAACCATTCACACTCACACCTACGGTCAATTTAGAGTCACCAGTTAACCTAACCTGCATGTCTTTGGACTGTGGGGGAAACCGGAGCACCCGGAGGAAACCCACGCGGACACGGGGAGAACATGCAAACTCCACACAGAAAGGCCCTCGCCGGCCACGGGGCTCGAACCCGGACCTTCATGCCGTGAGGTGACAGCGCTAACCACTACACCACCGTGCCGCTACATTTTTTTCATAATTGGATAAATCAATATTTGATGTCTAGACTTTGTATGGAAAAATACTGTAAGTAGAAACTAAAAGGTGTCAATATTTTATTTAAAAAAATTTATGGAAAAATAATTAATTTCCTATTTTACTGTGTGCCAAATAAATAAGATAGATAGATAGATAGATAGATAGATAGATAGATAGATAGATAGATAGATAGATAGATAGATAGATAGATAGATAGATTTTTTCATTTCAATATGAAAAATAAATGAGTGGACCATACACAGACATGTCAAGTTGACCACTGTTGATGTCTGTGGTTCTCAGCGGAGGTGCTGTTCTTGTGCTGGGGCAGCTCTCTCGGCAGTGCAGTGAAGGCTGTGCCTTCTGCCTTCCATGAGCCTCGCTACATGGGCATCGCCATCCACAACGAACTGCTCTTCTCCACTGTCTTTCATCTACTCAGGTAAGGTCTCAAGGTCCTGCTAACGTCACCAATCAACAAAACCAAGTAAATATAGCAAATGTAACACATTATTTGAATCGTGTCATGTATTTATTCCACTCTCAGATTCATAAAGCCATCTCTACATCCTGACTGGATGCTCTTGCTGTTCTTTATCCACATACATGTCACAATCACTGTAACACTTGGCCTGCTATTCTTTCCCAAGGTACTTCCCATTTAAGGTTAAGGAGACCTTTTAGTTATGTGGCTATGCAACCCCAATTCCATAAAAGGTGGAACACTGTGTAAAACATAAATAAAAACAGAATGTGAAGATTTGCAAATCATGGAAACCCCATAATTAATTGAAAAGACAAAGACAACATATCAAATGTTGAAACTGAGAAATTTTATTGTTTTTTGAAAAATATATGCTCATTTTGAATTTGATGTCAGCAACACATTTCAGAAAAGTTGGGACAGGGGCAACAAAAGACTGAAAAAGTTGTGTAATGTTAAAAAAACAAACAAACTAATTTGGCTAATTGGCAACAGGTTAGTAAGATGATCGGGTATAAAAAGAGCATCCCAGAGAGGCGGAGTCTCTCAGAAGTAAAGATAGGGAGGGATTCACCGCTCTGTGAAAGACTGCATGGGCAAACAGTGCAACATTTTAAGAATAAAGTTCCTCAATGTAAAACTGTAAAGAATTTGGGGATCACATCATCTATGGTACATAATATCATTAAAAGATTCAGAGAATCTGGAGAAATCTCTGTATGCAAGAGACAAGGCTGAAAACTGACATTGGATGTCTATGATCTTCAGGACCTCAGTGGACACGGCATTAAAAACAGACACGTGTCTGTTGTGGAAATCACTGGATGGGCTCAGGAACACTTCAGAAAACCATCATCTGTGAAAACAGTTCGTTACTGCATCCACTAATACAAGTTAAAACCAGATATAAACAATATCCAGAAACACCGCCACCTTCTCTGGGCCCGAGCTCTTTTATGATGGACTGAGGCGAAGTGGAAAATTGTCCCGAGGTCTGACGAATCAAAAGTAGAAATTCTTTTTAGAAATCATAGACACCATGTCCTCCAGACTCAAGAGGAGAGGGTCCATCCGGCTTGTTATCAGTGCACAGTTCAAAAGGCATCATCTGTGATGGTATGAGGGTGCATTAGTGCACATGACATGGGTAACTTGTACATCTGGGAAGGCATCATTAATGCTGAATGATATATACACGTTTCAGAGCAATATACTGACATCCAGACAAAATCTTTTTCAGGGAAGGCCTTCCTTCTTTCAGTAAGACAATGCTAAAACACTTTCTGCACAGATTAAAACTGCATGGCTCTGTAGTAAGAGTCCAGGTGCTAAACTGACCTGCCTGCAGTCCAGAGCTGTCTTCCATTTAAAACATTTGGCATGTTATGAAGCGCAAAATATGACAAAGGAGACCACGAACTGTTGAGCAACTAAAATTGTATATCAGGCAAGAATGGGACAACATTTCTCTTTCAGATCTACAGCACTTGGTCTCCTCAGTTCCCAAACGTTCACAGAACGTTGTTGTTAAAAGTAGAGGCGATGCAACACAGTGGTAAACACGCCCCTGTCCCAACTTTTCTGAAACATGTTGCTGACATCAAATTCAAAATGAGCATTTATTTAAAAAAACAAAACAAAACGACAAAAACAATAAAATTTCTCAGATTCAACATTTAATATTTTGTCTTTGTACTATTTTTAATGAAATATGGGGTTTCCAAGATTTGCAAATCTTCACATTCTGTTTTTATTTATGCAGCATCCCAACTTTTTTGGAATTGGGGTTGTAAGTATTTTGGTACTTGTTATGATTGCTCTGCTTTTAAGTAAAATCAAGATCAATTCAATGTTATTGCAGTTCCTTCATATATCTCAACTCAAAAAAGAAGATATTGTTTCAGAGATGTATGAGGATGAAGTCGTCCTGCCACGCTCATGTTTACACCTGAATAACAGTTTTACATCTGCCTGCTGGAGCGACCACAACCTGGACCCTGATGACATTCGGGTAAACATCCTTGGCCCTAAAGAGCACACAGGCCAAGACAAAGCATACAAATCACTTATAGTTGTACAGTATAAAAATTATATAAGTATGATATAATTTCTCAATGCACTGTTACACTATGCCCCATATTAACATAATATACTGGAAATATAAATTATTCTTTAAATAAAGAACAGCCTATGTGATAAGCTTCATTATAAGATTATAAATTATCTCACTGTCCTGGACTCATTTCAGCAACTCCAACAATTCACCTGTATAATAGCTATTGCTTGACCTTTTCTTTCTCTTTCCGCATTTTCTACCTTTTCCTGTTTTTAATGAATGCTTCTTCTTCCTCTTCTTCTTCTTATTATTATTTTTGTTGTTTTATTCACTCGACTACAACAACCATGAAAGTCTGTGGCTCTCAAATCTTTTTTTAACTGAATCTGCTCTATCTTCACTGGCATCAGGGTGAGCTGAAGAAACTTTATGCTCAGTTAGAAGTCCACAAGACCAAGAAAATGGGAAACAACAACCCACACCTGCAGAAAAAGCGCAGCTCTCGGCTCATGCTTGGCCGTTCCCTTGTTAGGCGGATAGCCGAGATCCCAGACAGCATGAGTCGGCAGGGTAGCCGTGAAGATAAGGACACGTCAAGAACTGGAGGAACACGAAAAAGGTCTGGGTCTTGCATGGCAATTTCCGAAAGCACCTGTGTCATTATGAGAAATGAGACAGCAAAGCTGCCATCACCAGAGATACAAAAGTGTGTGCCAGTGAGAGATACCTCACTGATAAATTCTTCAGTGAAAAACTGTATGAACAAGAGGGCCTCGGAGACGGAGTCCATCGACACAGCACCACTTTTCTGTAAGTCGGTCAGTGCTCAAAACCTGGCTGTAGACAACAGCTTCCTGCAGCCAGTGTCCACCCGGGTTCAGAAATCATATAGTTTTACAGAGAATCACAGGGATCATAATCCTCATTCTCCTACTAAGAGCATGGTGGACACATCACATATTTATAAAACGAGCCCAAAAGATCAGTCACTGGACAAGGTCGAGGTTAAAGAGAAACAGCCTACAGACACAAACATGTCAAACCAAAAACATGTTACTTGCATGCTCTCTGAGCAAGAAACCCTAACACCAAAGCTTACATCAACCCCTACACTACTGTATGTTTGCCCCTGGGAATTTGCCTCCTCATTGCCTTCCTCTTCCCCTCCTGTGGCAAAAAGAGAGAGTGGTCTAGACTCAGATCTTGAATCTTCAAGACCAAAACCTCCAATCTCCTCAAGTGCTCCAGGATCACCATATAGCTTTGCCAAGCCAATGGCCCACTGTGGTTTCTCTTTCCATTCTGCTACCCAGACCCTCCTTTTAGCAAGGGGCTTGGTGGCTAAAAAATCGAGTGACCAATATAGCAGTAAAAATGAACTTAGCAAACAGGAGAGTACATCACAACAGACCAGATCAGTGACTCTAAGCAGTGCTATAAAGTCAATGAAAAAGACACCACAAGCACCAATACGATCTATGACTTGTGTTGATTCAAAACCTTGCCTTGTGAAACAGGCAGCAATAACAGCATCCCCAGGGAGGAACTCCATCAGCAATGTCCCACCACAGATCCACTTGTGGGAGTCAGAGGACACGGAGTATGAAAATATAATTCAATGTCAGAACAAGGGCAAGCAAAGAATGTGTCTGACTCCTAATATCGAGAGCACCAAACCATCCTGGCACCAAAACAGAGCTTCTTTGACTGTTCCAAGATCAACAGTGCGTCAATGGGATTTTCCAAACAAGACTTGTCAAAAAAGCAGCATTGCTGATCTTTGCCCCTCAGAAGTGAAGCAGCAAGATCAATTACAACCTAAAGGCTTTTATGATGATGATTCGACTTGTGAAGTGGACAGCAAGCAAATACAAATAACATCAGGGGACAAAGGTATTTGTACAAGGGAATCGCTAGGGCAGGCATCAATAATCAATAGCAAATCTAGAAAAGGACATCAGAGCCATAGAGAGGCAGAAGTGCTCCCTTGCCATGTGAAACAAAATTCTGCCAAGTTAGTTTCTCAGGCAACTAAACCAACTGAGAGAGTTATTTACGTAAATGCTCATCCAGACATAAAGAAGCAGAGTCTGGTGCGACAAAATACACTCCGAACAAATGTCTGTAAGCGGGAAACGAGTGACACATATACAAATCGAGAGAGCACTGATTCAAAAAGTCTAACTACGCCGAGTCCAAGGCATCGCTTAACAAAACAACTTACCAGTACTGTAGATATGAATATATGCCCATGGGATTTTCCTGAGGGATTTTCTTGCCAATGGGAATCAGAAAAGTTACTTAAAACAGATGGTGAGAAAACAATAGACGATGTAAAAAATCCTATAGCAACACCATATCCACTGACTACACAGCTGATAAGCACAGCAGAAATCTGTCCATGGGATTTCCCTGAGTCACCGCCTAATGTGAAAAAAAAATATCTGTTGGAGTCAGAGGAAGCATTACTGGAACCAAAACAAGAAGACATGGAATTGTCTTCACGAGTGTCAACAACTAAGAAAACTGATAGCTGTTCCCAAGAAGCAGAGACAACTGAGAGATCAGAAAGTATTGCCATAACAGGGAACATAGAACAGTCATCAAAACCAGCTCAAAGTCAAAATGACCTTCAAGCACCTTGGGAACTAAAGGTCTCAGGAAAGTCTAAAATGCAATCAAGTGCGTGTGTAGATGTTTCTCCTTGGGAAATCGACTCTGAACGGGCAGCAAATACAAAGGACAGCATCATTGAGAAGGGGGAGGAAGATACCAGTGTACATACTGCACACGAGGCAAGGGCTAATCGGCCTTTGACTCGATGTGATGCATTGTGTCCATGGGAAATGAAAGGAGGATCACAAGCATCCATTACTAAGCATGATAACTCAGATATCTTCACATGGGAGGAATCGATTGCAGAGGAAGAAAGTGATGCAGAAACAGCGGCAGAGGCCTTCATCTTCCCACCTGACTAATAAGCTCCAAGCTAATTAGCATGTGCTTTGTTCTGTAAACCATGTTTTAACAAATTAGACCACTAGTTATACACCACATGGTAAGTGTCCACATGGAAAATATACTAGACGACTGCAAATCTACTACCCAAATGAATGTTCAGATCAAATTCCTACTCATCCAGCAAGATCATTGTAATACACAACAACTACCCATAGCTGTAACTTGCAACAATATATGGGAAAGTGTTCCTGGACACCTGACAGTTACACTCATATGTGCTCTTTGAGCATCCTATTCCAGATTTAGTCCCCCTTTACTGTTACAATAACCCTCACTCTTCTGGGAAGGCTTTTGGGGTGTGGTTGTGGGGATTAGTGTTCATTCAGCCACAAGAGCATTAGTGAGGTCAGGCACAGGTGTTTGGTGAGGAGGTCTGGTGCACAGTCAGCGTTCCAGTTCATCCCAAAGGTGTTCAGTTGAGCTGAGGTCAGGGATTTGTGCAGAACACTCAAGTTCTTCCACTCCAACCTTGACAAACCATGTCTTCCTGGACCTCACTTCCACAGGGGCATTGTCATGCTGGGACATGATTGGGCCTTGTGTACTTCTAACTTTGTGGCAACAGTTTAGGTAAGGAGCACATATGCGTGTGAAAGCCAGGTGTCCACATACTTTTGGCCATATAGTGTACATGTGGACATAACAAGGTTCTGTTTTTTTTTTTTAACCTCCCATGTAGCATCACCAGCTATCAAATTCAGTATAGAAACAATGACATCCTGATAATGTGGTGGCAAAATTTAAGTCTACTATGTAGGAAAAATTGTATCCCAAGACAACCCAATCACCTTCAATGAATTACCTATAGTGCCTTGAAAAAGTATTCATACCCCTTCAACTTTTTCACATTTTTCCACCTTACAGCCACAAACTTAAAAGTTTTTTATTGAGATTTTATGTGATAGACCAACACAGAGTAGCACATAATTGTGAAGTGAAACGAAAATGATAAATGGTCTTCAAAATTTTAAACAAATAAAAATCTGAAAAATGTGGTGTGCATTAGTATTCAGCCCCCCTGCGTCAATACTTTGTAGAGCCACCTTTTGCTGCAATTACAGCTGCAAGTCTTTTGTGGTATGTCTCTACCAGTTTTGCACATCTAGACGCTGAAATTTTTGCCCATTCTTCTTTGCAAAATAGCTCAAGCTCAGCCAGATTGGATGGAGAGCGTCTGTGAACAGCAATTTTCAAGTCTTGCCACAGATGCTCAATGGAATTTAGGTCTGGACTTTGACTGGGCCATTCTAACACATGAATATTTTTTGATCTAAACCATTCCATTGTAGCTCTGGCTGTATGTTTAGGGTCATTGTCTTGCTGGAAGGTGAATCTCCTTCCCAGTCTCAAGTCTTTTGCAGACTCCAACAGGTTTTCTTCCAGGATTGCCCTGTATTTAGCTCCATCCATCTTCCCATCAACTCTGACCAGCTTCCCTGTTCCTGCTGAAGAAAGGCATCCCCATAGCATGATGCTGCCACCACCATGTTTCACAGTGGGGATGGTGTGTGCAGGGTGATGAGCAGTGTTAGTTTTCCGCCACACATAGCGCTTTGCATTTAGGCCAAAAAGTTCAACTTTGGTCTCATCTGACCAAAGCACCTTCTTCCACATGTTGGCTGTGTCCCCTACATGGCTTCTGGCAAACTGCAAACAGGACTTCTTATGCCTGTCTTTCAACAATGGCTTTCTTCTTGCCACTCTTCCAAAAAGGCCAGATTTGTGGAGTGTATGACTTATAGTTGTCCTGTGCACAGATTCTCCCACCTGAGCTGTGGATTTCTGCAGCTCCTCCAGAGTGATCATGGGCCTCTTGGCTGCTTCTCTGACCAGTGCTCTCCTTGCTCGCTCTGTCAGTTTAGGTGGACGGCCATGTCTTGGTAGGTTTGCAGTTGTGCCATACTTTATCCATTTTTGAATGATGGATTGAACAGTGCTTCTTGAGATGTTCAGAGCTTGGGATATTTTTTTATAACCTAACCCTGCTTTAAACTTCTCCAGAACTTTATCCCTGACCTCTCTGGTGAGTTATTTGGTCTTTGAAGTCCAGACCTAAATTCCATTGAGCATCTGTGGCAAGACTTGAAAATTGCTGTTCACAGACGCTCTCCATCCAATCTGGCTGAGCTTGAGCTATTTTGCAAAGAAGAATGGGCAAAAATTTCAGTGTCTAGATGTGCAAAGCTGGTAGAGACATACCACAAAAGACTTGCAGCTGTAATTGCAGCAAAAGGTGGCTCTACAAAGTATTGACGCAGGGGGGCTGAATACTAATGCACACCACATTTTTTAGATTTTTATTTGTTTAAAATTTTGAAGACCATTTATCATTTTCGTTTCACTTCACAATTATGTGCTACTCTGTGTTGGTCTATCACATAAAATCTCAATAAAAAACTTTTAAGTTCGTGGTTGTAAGGTGGAAAAATGTGAAAAAGTTCAAGGGGCATGAATACTTTTTCAAGGCACTGTATTGTGTTTTACTCATAAGACCAGATTTTAACTTCTTGCTGAGAGTTATGCAACACACATATTATGTGTAGACATCTGAAACAACTATGATATAAATATGCGAGTATACATGATAACATAAAGTCCAACTCCAGTTCCAAAAAAGTTGAGAAGCCGTGTAAAACATAAATAAAAATAGAAGCCTTATAGAACATAAATACATTTTTTTCATTAAAAATAGTACAAAGATAACATATCAAATGATGAAACTGAGAATTTTTTATTGTTTGTTGAAAAATATATGCTCATTTTGAATTTGATACTAGCAATACATTTCAAAAAAGTTGGGACAGGGGCATGTTTACCACTGTGTTGCATCACCTCAACTTTTAACAACACTCTGTAAATGTTTGGGAACTGAGGAGAACAGTTGCTGTAGTTTTGAAAGTGAAATGTTGCCCCATTCTTGACTGATACACAATTTCAGTTGGTCAACAATTCGGTGTCTCCTTTGTCATATTTTGTGCTTCATGACTCGCCAAATGTTTTAAATAGGAGACAGGTCTGGACTGCAGTCAGGCCAGTTTAGCACCCAAACTCTTTTACTACAGAGCTGTGCAGTTTTAATATGTGCAGAAAGCAGTTTGGTATTGTCTTGCTGAAAGAAAGAAGGCCTTCCCTGAAAAAGATTTTGTCTGGATGGCAGCATATTGCTCCAAAACATGTTTATATCATTCAGCATTAATGATGCCTTCCCAGATGTACAAGCTACCCAGGTCATGTGAACTAATGCACCCTCATACCATCACAGACACTGGCTTTTGAACTGTGCACTGATAAGCCGGATGGTCTCTCTGCTCTTTAGCCTGGAGGACGTGGGGTCCAGGATTTCTAAAAAGAATTTCTACTTTTGATTCATTAAGACCTCAGGACAATTTTCCACTTCGCTTCAGTCCATCGTAAAAAAGCTCGGGTCCAGAGAAGGTGGCGGTGTTTCTGGATATTGTTTATATCTGGTTTTAACTTGTATTTGTGGATGCAGTAATGAACTGTTTTCACAGATGATGGTTTTCTGAAGTGTCCCTGAGCCCATACAGTGATTTCCACTACAGACACGTGTCTGCTTTTAATGCAGTGTTGCCTGAGGTCCTGAAGATCACAGACATCCAATGTCAGTTTTCAGCCTTGTCTCTTGCATACAGAGATTTCTCCAGATTCCCTGAATCTTTTAATGATATTATGAACCATAGATGATGTGATTCCCAAATTCTCTGCAATTTTACATTGAGGAACGTTATTCTTAAATTGTTGCATTGTTTGCCCACGCAGTCTTCCACAGAGTGGTGAACCCCTCCCCATCTTTACTTCTGAGAGACTCCGCCTCTCTGGGATGCTCTTTTTATACCCAATCATGTTACTGACCTGTTGCCAATTAGCCAAATTAGGTTCCCCCCCACTAAACAACTTTTTTGGTCTTTTGTTGGCCCGTCCCAACTTTTCCAAAACGTGTTGCTGACATCAAATTCAAAATGAGCATATATTTTTCAAAAAATAAAACAATAAAATTTCTCAGTTTCAACATTTGATATGTCTTTGTACTATTTTTTAATGTAAAATAGTGTTTCCATGATTTGCAAATCATCACATTCTGTTTTTATTTATGTTTTAGTGTCCCAATTTTTTTGGAAATCAAAAAGTCGTCTCAAAGTCCTTCCCATGCCACAAGGCCCATTGGGCGGTGCCGATCTCCGTTTCAGTAGCCCTCGGCCTCTCACCTATTACATAGCTAGGGTTACAGTGGGGGGCTGGTCCTCTGGTAACCATGAGAGTTTGAAGGTATAAATGGGGTTGTAGAAATCTCATCTCATCTCATTATCTCTAGCTGTTTTATCCTGTTCTACAGGGTCGCAGGCAAGCTGGAGCCTATCCCAGCTGACTACGGGTGAAAGGCGGGGTACACCCTGGACAAATCGCCAGGTTATCACAGGGCTGACACATAGACACAGACAACCATTCACACTCACATTCACACCTACGCTCAATTTAGAGTCACCAGTTAACCTAACCTGCATGTCTTTGGACTGTGGGGGAAACCGGAGCACCCGGAGGAAACCCACGCGGACACGGGGAGAACATGCAAACTCCGCACAGAAAGGCCCTCGCCGGCCACGGGGCTCGAACCTGGACCTTCTTGCTGTGAGGCGAAAGTGCTAACCACTACACCACCGTGCCGCCCAGGTTGTAGAAATTAGTGTTTAAAAAAAACCCAACAACAACAACTGCTCTTTTAAAGACTATTCATAATCATAACAGTAGCCAGATCAGTCCGCCAGTTTGTTAGCAATTAGCAATTGATGTAGAACATATTCATCATTGTGATATATTAACTATAATACATTTCTGCAGTGTAAACCTCACACAAAATATGACCCTGGCTACAGTCCTGCTTCTACCAAGCTATATTGTCCCATTTGGTCCTACATTACTATTTCTCTCTTGTGTCTTTGTGTTTCAGTCTGGAGATTTAAATCTCCAGTCGTATCATAAGATCTCTTTCATGTCAAAGACTGATGCAAACAGAGGTAGTATTCTCTCATTTGAGCCAATGAAAGAATTAACATTCTTATTGGATGATTTTATCTTGTTTGTAAGCATTGTGCCATTCTTTCGGAATACAAATTTATAGTGATATAACCAGGATATATTCACAAGGCTATAACGATCGTAAGTGTATCAATTTGTTTTGCGATAATTTTACTTATGTTAAATGTCATGTTCTTACCTCATCGTAAAGAACTGTGTGCTTCTTAAAAGGTTATTTTGACTTTCCATTACACTTCATGCTTCATGACACTGGATGTAATGTGTAACATCTCACCTGTAATTGTTTGTGCAGTGACAAATACTAGTGCATCTCAAAAAATTAGAATACCATGAAAAAGTTCCTTTTTTTCATAATTTAATTCAAAAAGGTAAACTTTCATATATTCTATATTCATTACATGTAAAGTGAAATATTTAAAGGCTTTTTTGTTTTAATTTTGATGATTATGGCTTATAGCTCATGAAAATCAGAAATCCAGTATCTCAAATTATTAGAATATTCCCTAAGATCAATCAAAAAAAGGATTTACAATACAGAAATGTCCAACTTCTGAAAAGTATATTCATTTATACACTCAATACTTGGTTGGGGCTCCTTTACCATGAATTACTGTATCAGTGCGGTGTGGCATGGAGGTGATCAGTCTGTGGTACTGCTGAGGTGTTGTTGAAGCCCAGGTTGCTTTGATAGTGGCCTTCAGCGTACCTGTATTTTTGGGTCGGGTGTTTCTCATCTTCCTCTTAACAATACCCCATAGATTCTCTATGGGGTTCAGGTCAGGCAAGTTGGCTGGCCAATCAAACACAGTAATATCATGGTCAGCAAACCATTTGGTAGTAGTTTTGGCACTGTGGGTAGGTGCTAAGTCCTGCTGGAAATGGAAATCAGCATCTCCAAAAAGCTCGTCAGCAGATGGAAGCATGAAGTGCTCTAAAATCTCCTGGTAGATGGCTGTGTTGACTTTGGACTTGATAAAATACAGTGGACCAACACCAGCAGATGGCATGGCACCCCAAATCATCACAGACTGTGGAAACTTCACACTGGGCTTCAAACACCTTGGATTCTGTGCCTTTCCACTCTTCCTCCAGACTCTAGAACCGTGATTTCCAAATTAAATGCAAAATGTACTTTCATCTGAAAAGAGGACTTTGGACCACTGAGCAACAGTCCATTTCTTTCTCTCCTTAGCCCAGATAAGACACTTCTGACATTGTCTCTGGCTCAGGAGTAGCTTGATATTAGGAATGCGAAAGTTGTATCCCCTTTCTTGAAGATGTCTGTTCGTAATGGGTCTTGATACACTGACACCAGCCTCAGTCCACTCCTTGTGAAGCTCTCCCAAGTTCGTGAATCAACTTTTCTTGACAATCCTCTCAAGACTGCGGCCATCCCTGTTGCTTGTGCACCTTTTCCAGCCACCCTTTTCAGCAATGACCTTTTGTGGCTTACCCTCCTTGTGGAGGGCATCAGTGATCATCTGGACAACAGTCAGCAGTCTTCCCCATGATTGTGGTTGTGTGTACTGAACTAGACCGAGAGATACACTGTGTTCATACTGTTTTACTCAAACTCGAAATGAAATATTCTAATATTTTGAGATGGGTTTTTTTTAATGTTTTTGTACTGTATGCCATACTGATTAAAATTAAAATAGAAAAATGCTTGAAACATTTTAGTTTATGTGTAATGAGTCTATAATATATAACATTTTCACTTTCTTAAATAACTGATGGAAAATATTGAACTTTTTCACAATATTTTAATTTTTTGAGATGCACTAGTATATGTTTGACATGCTTGAAATTGGAACTGGCTGTTCTGATTCCTACTTGTTTTGGTTAAGTTACATCGTTGAGATTTATTTTTGCTCACACATTCTGCTCTCTGCTTAATGAAGGTGATGTTGACCAGTAATGTCTGTCTTTCTTCTTTTCATAAGACTATGATCCTGACTGGTGATGTAATGGTACATAATGCCTCTCTTCTTTCATACAGTAGTGTAGTCTAAACCAGTGATGTAATGCTTCATCAGCCATTTATGTTATACCTAAATAACTTACCTTCATCAACTACAGTGGCGCTTGAAAGTTTGTGAACCCTTTAGAATTTTCTATATTTCTGCATAAATATGACCTAAAACATCATCAGATTTTCACACAAGTCCTAAAAGTAGATAAAGAGAACCCAGTTAAACAAATGAGACAAAAATATTATACTTGGTCATTTATTTATTGAGGAAAATGATCCAATATTACATATCTGTGAGTGACAAAAGTATGTGAACCTTTGCTTTCAGTATCTGGTGTGATCCCCTTGTGCAGCAATAACTGGAACTAAATTTTTGCGGTAACTGTTGATCAGTCCTGCACACCGGCTTGGAGGAATTTTAGCCCATTCCTCCGTACAGAACAGCTTCAACTCTGGGATGTTGGTGGGTTTCCTCACATGAACTGCTCGCTTCAGGTCCTTCCACAACATTTCCATTGGATTAAGGTCAGGACTTTGACTTGGCCATTCCAAAACATTAACTTTATTCTTCTTCAACCATTCTTTGGTAGAACGACTTGTGTGCTTAGGGTCGTTGTCTTGCTGCATGACCCACCTTCTCTTGAGATTCAGTTCATGGACAGATGTCCTGACATTTTCCTTTAGAATTCGCTGGTATAATTCAGAATTCATTGTTCCATCAATGATGGCAAGCCGTCCTGGCCCAGATGCAGCAAAACAGGCCCAAACCATGATACTACCACCACCATGTTTCACAGATGGGATAAGGTTCTTATGCTGGAATGCAGTGTTTTACTTTCTCCAAACATAACGCTTCTCATTTAAACCAAAAATTTCTATTTTGGTCTCATCCGTCCACATAACATTTTTCCAACAGGCTTGTCCACGTGATCTTTAGCAAACTGCAGACGAGCAGCAATGTTCTTTTTGGAGAGCAGTGGCTTTCTCCTTGCAACCCTGCCACGCACACCATTGTTGTTCAGTGTTCTCCTGATGGTGGACTCATGAACATTAACATTAGCCAATGTGAGAGAGGCCTTCAGTTGCTTAGAAGTTACCCTGGGGTCCTTTGTGACCTTGCTGACTATTACATGCCTTGCTCTTGGAGTGATCTTTGTTGGTCGACCACTCCTGGGGAGGGTAACAATGGTCTTGAATTTCCTCCATTTGTACACAATCTGTCTGACTGTGGATTGGTGGAGTCCAAACTCTTTAGAGATGGTTCTGTAACCTTTTCCAGCCTGATGTGCATCAACAACACATTTTCTGAGGTCCTCAGAAATCTCCTTTGTTCGTGCCATGATACACTTCCACAAACATGTGTTGTGAAGATCAGACTTTGATAGATCCCTGTTCTTTAAATAAAACAGGGTGCCCACTCACACCTGATTGTCATCCCATTGATTGAAAACACCTGACTCTAATTTCACCTTCAAATTAACTGCTAATCCTAGAGGTTCACATACTTTTCCCACTCACAGATATGTAATATTGGATCATTTTCCTCAATAAATAAATGACCAAGTATAATATTTTTGTCTCATTTGTTTAACTGGGTTCTCTTTATGTACTTTTAGGACTTGTGTGAAAATCTGATGATGTTTTAGGTCATATTTATGCAGAAATATAGAAAATTCTAAAGGGTTCACAAACTTTCAAGCACCACTGTAAATCATCATCCAATCACGTAGCTACAACACACTCTTGAATGTGAATATATACTCGCGTTTGTCCTACAATAAACTGAGAAACATCTCTGAGCAGCTGTGTCTGTGTCAGTGACTGTTTGTTCCCAGATCAATCCAAGAGGCAGAATCTCTGAGGCGGCAGAGGTTGACATTCCTAAACCATATTTTGTCGATTTGACCTCCTTGTGTACACACAGATCAAAACCTAACATGCAATGTCCAGCAAGTAAATGTCATGTACAAGCGATACAGGAATTTTGTGATTTTGAAAGTGATACAGTGTGCATAAAAACCTTATGTAAAAATATATTTTTCATAACCTTTCTGAAATCAGCTGTACATTCCCAAATAGTTTTGTGTTGTAAATGGACCAAGGCTGAACAAACCTTTCCAAATTCCTTCCCTACACACTGAAACAGTTCAGTGAGGACACCAGTGGAGAGCCATACAGTTTCAGGAACATTAGTTTATTTCACAGGTCAATAATTAAATCTGTACAAAGACGACTTGAACATCCCACCCTACAGCTTATTTATGCCACTGTACTGCCTTGGGCTTTGGCACCTCATAATTAAGAGTCTCAAACTCCTCTTCTGGCTTTAGCTTGGGGCCTGGGATCATAACAGTCTGTGGAAAAATGACCAGGAATTAGTACGAATGAACCATTGTCAAGAGTAACACAACAGAAATGACAAGCTTACCATTAAATCTGTTTAAAAAAAATTGAACAAGTACAAACTGCTGAAAAAGTTAATGCTGACTAAAACAGAAAAGTGTCAGCATGAAATTTTTCTGCAGTTTGTGTTACAGTAGCTCTTCTGTGGGATTGGACCATATGAGCTAGCCTTCGGCACCCATGACCCTGTCGCTGGTTCACTGGTTGTCCTTCCTTGGAGCACTTTTGGTCGGTACTAAACACTGCATACTGGGAACACCCCACAAGATGTACCATTTTGGAGACACTCATCTCATCTCATTATCTCTAGCCGCTTTATCCTGTTCTACAGGGACGCAGGCAAGCTGGAGCCTATCCCAGCTGACTACGGGTGAAAGGCGGGGTACACCCTGGACAAGTCGCCAGGTCATCACAGGGCTGACACATAGACACAGACAACCATTCACACTCACATTCACACCTACGGTCAATTTAGAGTCACCAGTTAACCTAACCTGCATGTCTTTGGACTGTGGGGGAAACCGGAGCACCCGGAGGAAACCCACGCGGACACGGGGAGAACATGCAAACTCCGCACAGAAAGGCCCTCGCCGGCCACGGGGCTCGAACCCGGACCTTCTTGCTGTGAGGCGACAGCGCTAACCACTACACCACCATGCCGCCTGGAGACACTCAGTCCCAGTCATCTCGCCATCACAATTTGGCCCTTGTCAGAGTCGCTCAGATCCTTACACTTGCCCATTTTTCCTGCTTCCAACACATCAACTTCAAGCACTGATTGTTCTCTTGCTGTCTAATATATCCCACCCCTTAACAGGTGCCATTGTAATGAGATCATCAATCTTATTGACTTCTTCACCTGTCAGTGGTCATAACGTTATGGCTGATCGGTGCATTTCTATTAACGGGGTCTCCATAAACCTCTACTGTGTCTGTATAAAACTTATATACTGCTGCTTTAATAATCCTCCTCAGAAAACAATTCATAGGCCAAAAATGCATTTAATACTTCATAGCTGAAAAAAAAGGAAATCATTTAATCTTACGCTCGCAACTTCAGTCAGTCCAGAGAGAACTATACTCTACTACACTATGCTATGCTACTTATGGTAACAAACCTTAAGGATGGGTCCTTTAGGTGGCGCCCATGCTGGAACAATCTTGCCGTGGAGTCTCCAAAGGCCATATGGGTTGACCAGGTGTCTCTCCATCACCAAGTACTCCAGGACATCCCTGGGCTCGTCTTCATCTCCAAGCATCAAGCGACCAAATCGGTCATAGATTGCCAATGTCTACAAAAAGAGGACTGATAAAGCACTGCCGCAGTCAGTGACACAACATAAATTTTTGTTTATGTTTATAACTCACCTGTCTCGAGTGCATGCGGATCGTTACTTGACCGTACAGATTGCCCTTACTGATCATGTCCGGGCATCTAGCATGGACCAAGCGTGGCGGCTCCAGAGACTCAACAAAGCGCCATCGCAGTGTTTTATACCTATTCCCTCGAACCATCTCCTACAACACAGAGCAAGCTCGTGACCCTCATGACGAACACTTGTGACAAACGGCTTAAAGGTGTGGTTTGGAAACAGTTTGGTATTGAATTTCCATGAACATGAAATGCAATTTTTTGATATAATGAATCACTTTCATCTGCATGTCATGAACAATACAATCATAACTTTTACACAGTGAGGACTGAATACCACAAAAGCAGTTTACATACAGGGTAACACCTTTCCGTGACCAAAGAATGAAGTTTCTCTTTGTTGAACCTGGAAGAGTGGAGAAATAAAACATGACTTTGTATTCAACTCATATTCATAAACATAAACAGTGCTAGATCACAGTAAAAGAATGGGCCAGGGGATAATGACACTGAGGGAAAAAACAAACCCCTTTCAGTGAACACTGGAACTTGTTCAAAACTAGAGGCTGATTGATAAATTGGCATACCGATATCATCAGCTGATATGAGCTAATTGCAAATAAAATCACTACCAGCATTTATAACAGCTGATAATTGACAATTAAAAAAAGAAAAGGAGAGACAGAACATGAATACCCCATGTATAAGTGTTGTCATTGTGTAATTTGTCCACCAGAGGGCACTGTGTGCACATTTGGAACACCACAAATCACAACAATCAGCTGACCCAAGCAGAGCAGCCCTTATTTATTTATTTATTTATTTATTTATGGTTTCATATTTATATGTTCATATGGAAGCCCCACACAACACAAACACACACTTTCATGTTCGTTAGTAGGGGTACTTTATAGTTTCTAACTGGTTCTTTTAAACTTTTTTTTGCATTTTTATACATTTGACCTTTATTTATTAAAACTTTAATATATTTAGTTGTACCTTTGCTCAAAGTACTATTTACAGGGTGTCTACAGGTTTGTCCAAGTTAAATTTAAGACTTTTTAAGACTTTTTCATACCATGTTCCAAAAAAAATTAAGACCAAATCTAAAGTCATGCAAAAACGTACTCTTTTGAAAAAAAAAACTATATAATTTAATGTAACTTATTGTTCTTGTAAACATTCACCAGAAAACACTATTCTAGTAGAAGTACTTCATTTCTTTTCCTTGACAGGCGTTCACACACTCAGAACACAATATAAGGATCGGATCAACTTCTAACTATGTGACAGTCAGAATGCAGTCACAATGTTTGAAACCAATGTAACAGTGTGAAAATGTGAATGAAGTCACACACACAGAATCCAATGCAACAGGTTTTTTTAATTATTATTTTCTCTGCTTGGGGAGTCACATTGCAAGCAGAATTGTTCAATTCCATCTTTGGTCAAACAACAATGCAGAAAACAACAGTTAAACAATGTGAACGCACATACACCTGAAACTTCGGCTCACTCACTTGAAAGGTATGCTCACTTGCACTTCTTAAAACACTTGGAACGATACCCACACACAAACAATACTATTCTCTCACATGCACGCAATAGAATATATTCTCTCTCTCTCTCTCTCTCTCTCTCACACACAATATTCTCTTCCATCTCGCAGATCTATCCTCTTCTCCACGACCGTTAGTGGTGGCAGCGCTGAAGTCGGATATTTGAGGCTGATGCTCGCGGCCTTTAGCAAAAGCAACATGCTTGGAGCTCTTCATACGAGAGTCCACCGCCCTTATCCCCATTGTGCCCGACTTAAAAGTCTTACAGCATGCTACACAGTATGCCTCGTTGGCATCTTTGGGTACAGCTTTCAGCCACCACGAGTATTTTGCATCTTGCAGCCAGTTATCATTAAATTTACATTTACCCATTGTGGCTCGGACTACCCTCCATCAACAGATCAGGCACCGAGTGGTTGTCAGGCACGCGTGTGTCTAGCAACCGGTGGATTCGGAGCCTGCGCGGTATAATTGTGAGCATCAAAAACGATTAAACTTTTTCCCCATCCAAAGTGTACCACATTTTAACGATATGACTGAGTAAAATCTCCATAAATTTAAGATTGAAAATTTAAGACCACGGGGTTTGAAATTTAAGACAATTTAAGACTTTTTAATGGCCTTATTTTAGGAAAATTAAATGTAAGACTTTTTAAGGACCCGCGGCCACCCTGATTTATGACAATAAAAAGCTTATTTCTAAAATACATTGTATCATGTGATCTTGGACTCTTAACTACAGACAGTAAATGTTTGGGAAAACCTTTATGTTATGCGTTTCTGAAAAAATTGACGTATGTCAACCAGAGTGATGAACCGTTACTATTAGAGCTGGGACTTGAGCTCTGCCAAAACTTAGCTAGACACACCAAAAAAGCAACAGGGCAAAGAATTTTGTGAGGGATTAGCAGCAGGCTGCCAGGTCGTTCCGGTGTGTGTAGCTGTCAAGGTTGATTTTAAAAGTAGCTCAGTAAATTACACAGAGAAATGAATACTTAAGTCTGAGTGAAAAATACTGTAGCGAGCGTGCAGCGTGGAAGAAGAGTTTGGAGACAGAAACATGAGTTTCTCAGTTGTCAGCCTCTGCTATTTGCTCTCGATAGCACTGGCTTGACTGCTTTATTTAGCATTCACTAACACTACTGATGAACGCTACAACGGCTGGAAGGTGACTTCACTGCCGCGCTGACTCGCGGTTAAGCTCACGCTGGCCTTCGAGAAAGCCGAGTCTGATAAATTTTTGGTCCCTCCCACTACAAATCAAAATCTGACTGGTTAATTCATCTGTCACTTCCTACATAAACATACACTACCATGGCCTTCTGTCCTGGCAATGAAGTCCTAACCAATGAGTGAGCAGCTCTAAACTCTTCTCTGCTTAGAGACAACAAACAAACAAATCTCATTAGATAAGTCTATTTTAATATTTTCAGGACAGTAACGCTTTCATTTCTGAAGCAAATTTGACAGAAAATGAGGCCAAATTAGAATTCAAAGGGAATAATTATAATCAAATTATGAGAGAAATTAAAGAATGAAAGAAATTAAATAGAACATCTGAAATGCTGATATGTTTGTCCCTTCTCTGATGGTTCCCCTCTGGTCGACCGGTATATCATTATCGGATTTTTAAATCCTCAAATATCAAAATTGGTATTAGTCCTTAAAAATCCTATGTTGGTCGGGCTCAAATCACATGTAGAGACGACCTTCATAATGTATAAAATAGAGATTACTGAGGTACCAACATTGCTAATATGAAAATCTTAGTAAGCAGCAAGGGCGGCTGGTGCATAAGGGCGATTGGGCGATGCACTGCCAAAACTTTAAAAAAAAAAAGTTTTTTTTTCTTTTTTTAAAACAAACTTTCACCAGCGCTGCTCGAGGCCGTTTTAATCTGTCTCTGGGTATCATTGTCCAATCAGGGTGGTCTTGCTTCTAGAGTACCGCCCCTTTTGGGGTGATTTCAGTCATGCTGAAAATCGCCCAAGAGTTCACTGATAGAGTCCCATGTTAATATTTTTTTTTTCTCCTGAATGACACTTCAATGCAATCTCTATGGGTTCCGGGGGGGCTTGCCCTAACGTGCTTACGTCACTGCGAAGCGCGGCAAAGTTGCATTCGATCCGCTCAGTTTCTGAGGTGAGATGGATGTGGAAAGCAATTCAGTGCGGTCCTTAAAAGAAGTTCCATTTAGTCAGCGATCAAATCGAGCTAAATTGGCAACAAAACAAGCTGGACCCCCTCGACCAAATCTAAACATAAAACAAATTTCGACAAGGGGGGGAAATCATATACTCGAGGTTTTACTTCAACATGGTCCCAGCGCAAATCCTGGCGAGCTGGCTGTGGGGACGCCTCAGCGGTTTTCTGCTACCCCTGCTTACTTTTCCACCCTGGAGGTGGCTCCACGGACAACACTGCTTGGACGGTCACTGGAGTTTCGGACATGTATCATTTGTCGGAGAA
This sequence comes from Neoarius graeffei, assembly GCF_027579695.1. Lineage (NCBI taxonomy): Eukaryota > Metazoa > Chordata > Actinopteri > Siluriformes > Ariidae > Neoarius > Neoarius graeffei. The sequence continues at coordinate 58,619,347 of NC_083583.1, forward strand.
AATAAAAAAACATGAGTCATCAAAGATTCACATGGGCAGCTGCCTGAAATGTTCGGCTTTTGGGAGAGTGAACATCGCTACACAACCGGATGAGGGCTACAGGCTAGCAGTTCGCCGCCACAACGTTGAGGTGAGCAAGAACAGGCACATATTAAACTGGCTCACCCAATGCGTGAAATTTTGTGGAGTGTTCGAGTTAGCTCTACGAGGCAAAGACGAAACTGAGGGCTCCAGTCACCGTGGTGTTTTTCTGGGTTTGGTTGACTTCGTGACTCACACACACACACACACACACACACACACACACACACACACACACACACACACACACAGTCACAGAATCCGTTCACTTTTGATGTTTTCAATGTGCATTTTTATATTTGCCACACTTTGCTCTGAGAGTTAGCACTTTGGTAATATCCTTGGTAAATACCAGTAATTGCAAGATCTAAAGATCCACTCATCTATTTATTCAACTGCTATTGTTATGTTAGCCAACTATTTACAATGTTTTGTTACAGTAAGTGCACTTTCCTGTTTGTCCTTAAGTTGCACAGTCTGTAAAATTCTTGCTGGTCATGGAGTTTGAAGTACAAAATCTATTTACTTCAGTCCTGTGGACATTTATGGTCCGTGTAGACATAACGAGGGAAAATTGCCCCCCCTGAAAAAAAATTCAGGAGCCGCCACTGGTAAGCAGGGAGGGAAAAAAAAACCCTCTGAATTTTATCACGAAAAAACACCTAGCGTATGTGGGATGGCTCCACAAATGCTAAATATTTATTGATCACCCCCCTGCTTCGTCATTGATCCACAAATTCACAGGTCAAAGTTGATCTCAATAAAGTCAGCAAAAGGGTAAAGTGTCTGCTCCCAAAAAACAAACGTGTCCTTTCCTCTTGAGCAAACTGGCTTTTCAGCTTGGTGAACTGTATTCATATTTGCTCTAACTGCTGCTTTAGCTGAAAAACACTCAACCTTTGAACGAACGTATGAAATTCACATTACATTATTTTGCACTGTATAAACTGTACTACAAACGTGCATTGGTAAACACAGTAAGCATCCCTGTGCCTGCTGTGTTCACACTTCATCGCCCGTTAATACACTTCACTTCATATAGTACATCTTCAACAAAGGGGAGGCAGTGCAGTGGGTCCTCAGGTTCTCGCCATCATACTGCTTCAAACACACATCTCAACATTTACACGAACAACCAGCTCAGATGCTGAGAAGAAGCAGCATTGTGATTGAAGTAACTGTACTGACTACATTTACAAAAAAAAAAAAAGGAGAGAGAAAAACAAAAACAGCTTATATACAGCATCTTGCGAAAGTATTCATCCCCCTTGTTGCTTGTCCTGTTTTGTCGCATTACAAGCTGGAATTAAAATGGATTTTTGGAGGGTTAGCACCATTTGATTTACACAACATGCCTACCGCTTTAAAGGTGCAAATTGTTGTTTTATTGTGACAGAAACAATAATTAAGATGAAAAAACAGAAATCTGGAGTGTGCATAAGTATTCACCCCCTTTCGTATGAAACCCCTAAATAAGAGCTGGTCCAACCAATTCACTCCATAAGTCACCTAATTAGCTGATTAAGCTCCACCTGTGTGCAATCAAAGTGTCACATGATCTGTCACATGATGTCTGTATAAATCAACCTGTCCTGGAAGGACCCTGACTCTGCAACGCTACTAAACAAGCAACATGAAAACCAAGGAGCCTCCAAACAGGTCAGAGACAAAGTTGTGGAGAAGTATAGATCAGGGTTGGGTTATAAAAAAAATATCCCAAACTTTGAATATCCCAGGGAGCACCATTAAATTCATTATAGCGAAATGGAAAGAATATGGAACCACTACAAACCTAACAAGGAGGGCATTAATCAGAGATGCAAGAAAGACACCAAAGATAACACTGAAGGAGCTGCAAAGATCCACAGCGGAGATGGGAGTATCTGTCCATAGGACCACTTTAAGCCGTACACTCCGCAGCGTGTACGTATGGCTTTATGGAAGAGTGGCCAGAAAAAAAAAGTCACTGCTTAAAGAAAGGAAAAAAAAAAAAAACATTTGGAGTTTGCCCAACAGCATGTGGCAGACTCTCCAAACACATGGAAGATTCTCTGGTCAAATGAGAATAAAATTGAACTTTTTGGCCATCATGGGAAATGCCATGTGTGGCGCAAACCTGTCACCCTGAGAACACCATTCCTACAGTGAAGCATGGTGGTGGCAGCATCATGCTGTTGGGATGTTTTTCATCTGCAGGGACAGGAAAGCTGGTCAGGACTGAAGGAAAGATGGATGGCACTAAATACAGGGCAATTCTGGAGGAAAACCTGTTTGAGTCAGCCAGAGGTTTGAGACTGGGATGAAGGTTCACGTTCCAGCAGGACAATGACCCTAAACATACTGCTAAAGCTACACTGGAGTAATTTAAAGGGAAACATTTAAATGTCTTGGAATGGCCTAGTCAAAGCCCAGACCTCAATCCAATTGAGAATCTGTGGCATAACTTGAAGGAGTTGGAGAGGTTTTGCCTTGAGGAATGGGCAAACATCCCAGTGGCTAGATGTGCTAAGCTAATAGAGACATAGCCGTAGAGACTTGCAACTGTAACTGCAGCAAAAGGTGGCTCTATAAAGTATTGACTTTTTTTTCCTCTGGGGGGGGTGAATACCTATGCACACTCCAGATTTCTGGGTTGTTTTTTTTAAATCTTAATTATTGTTTGTATCACAATAAAACAACAATTTTCACCTTTAAAGTTGTAGGCATGTTGTGTAAATCAAATGGTGCTAACCCCCCAACAAACACCAAGGGGGATGAATATTTTTGTAAGACACTGTATGCAAGCAAGGCTCATGACATATAAATCAACAGACTTATGACAAATGGTACATTACTATGTCGAATAAAAACTCATGCTGTCCAGTCTGTTAGAAGCAGTGAAAATAATGGAAAAGGTGTTCCATGTCCCTGAGGAATTTATAGACTTCGAAACATCGTAAGGTGGAGCTAATGAACAGACGTCTGTCTGGCAGACTGGTGGTAGACATTTCTTCAACACAGTGTTCCTACACATTTTCAAATTTAAAATTCCAGACTTTTTCCATACTCAAATTCTCGGGTTTGGAGACTTCAGCGAACAAACAACTACTCATATATTTAAAAGAATTACTTGAAAATCAAACAGGTGCTCACATTATGACATACCACCAAAATGTATACCATATTTAGCTTGGCCTAAAATTTGTATCAGTGCCCTGTTTTTGTCATAAATATATATATATATATATATATATATATATATATATATATATATACACATTACACAAAATACAGGATGCCACTCTGACGCACACGTATCTGATGCACACTTCAAGACATTAAAACACAGGTGTGTGAAGATGTCAAGCACATACAGGATGTCTCATCTCATCTCATCTCATTATCTGTAGCCGCTTTATCCTGTTCTACAGGGTCGCAGGCAAGCTGGAGCCTATCCCAGCTGACTACGGGCGAAAGGCGGGGTACACCCTGGACAAGTCGCCAGGTCATCACAGGGCTGACACATAGACACAGACAACCATTCACACTCACATTCACACCTACGCTCAATTTAGAGTCACCAGTTAACCTAACCTGCATGTCTTTGGACTGTGGGGGAAACCGGAGCACCCGGAGGAAACCCACGCGGACACGGGGAGAACATGCAAACTCCACACAGAAAGGCCCTCGCCGGCCACGGGGCTCGAACCTGGACCTTCTTGCTGTGAGGCGACAGCGCTAACCACTACACCACCGTGCCGCCCCATACAGGATGTCCCGAAAAAAATGTATACACACTTTTAATCACTGTAAAGTACTGTATGTGTTTATTAAAATCCATGTAATTTTCAAAGAGTAATAGAATTTACAGACATTTTATTATTTAGTCACCGCCTGTTCTCAAACTGACATCCATTCTGGTCCAGTCGCTGCTGACAATGCAAATCACATTCAGTTCTCTTGGTATTTTTGGACATTCACTTTCAGTGACTGCTGCAGGTCTCATAGCGTAGACTATAAACATCAGTTAGAGGCAGTGATAAAACAATAAAGTGATGTCTGTAAATTCTATTACACCTTGAAAATGAAATTAATTTTAATAAACACCTACTTCACAATAATTCAAAAAGTGTGTATACATTTTTTCGGGACACCCTGTATGTTGTGCACACACAAGTTTACTGAAGCTTCTAATTTGAAAACAGTCATTATGGCATTTTTTGTATTTACTATTGTGTTTTATGAAGGCCCTGCGTTAGTTCCACTGTAGATCGCATTTTGTCCACATACCAAGAGATGGCAGACGTGGCCGAGACGTGGCCACCCTAACCAGTATGTAATGGCTGCAGTGCCCTTGAGCAAGGCATTTAACCCCACATTGCTCCAGGTTGTAACCATGTTGTACCCTGTAATAACTGTAAGTGGCTTTGGATAAAAGCGACAACTAAATGTAATGTAATTATAATAATAATGTAATAACAGCATTGTTCAGTTTATATGTATGTTTGCATACACAGCCTTCATATTTTTGTTGGCAGTTTTTTTTTGTCTTGGGTCGCTTGTTTTCAGGGTCCATGTGCCTTATTTTTCTAGCAAATTCTGGCAACACTGCCAAATAAGCCATCAGCATTTTTACACTGACTGGAGCTATGATGTGTGTTCACGCGTGTTCAAGAGGCGTTTTGTAGCAGGGGGTTTTCCTGCGTCTTGTCCAAAGTCTTGCAAGAAGCAAGCAGGTTCAGGGGGTGTGGCGGAGCGCATGCCAGTACAACAGAACACCCGTTTCCCTCCCTCCGCATTTCAACACATTTCTTTGGCAAAATTCAACTGAATGTTGGAATGTTGAGCTTCATTTTACTATGTAGCGGCAAAGGTCTGGAAACACAAATATTTCTCCATACCCTAATTTCCATTTTCCATACTTTTCCAGACCTGGAAAATACTAAAATAAAATTCCATACTTTTCCATACTGCATAGGAACCCTGTCAACACTCACAAGGGATTAAACAAACAAAACAAAATAACAAAAAGATGCTTCTTACTGCATTAGAGCCAAATGAGCCTCGATGAAGATTTCCTTTGCTCGCACGGCGAACTCTTTCGAAGAGAACTCTGGGTCGTGCTCCTTTATTTTGCGCATCCTTGGCAAAGAAATTCACACAAACAGGAGAAGTGTTAGATGTTACATGTCTGATCATGATATGGAACAAAACTGAGCAGAAACCTACACAAGATCAACAACCAAAGTAAACTGTCGACCTTTTCTATTAATTCAAGGCTGACGATTTAAAAGGAGTTGGTCTGGTTAAGTAAGTGTTAAATCCCATCTCGTCTGACTCCTCTGCTCGATCTGAGATGAAGAAGCAGAATACAGTAGCACATGTGTAAATGCTGATGTTTCTTACGCCAGCTGTGAGGCAGCACTCTGTCGCAGCTGCTCTGTGCGCTGTTTCAACCCGTCTTTGGACAGAGAGGAGAGACGAGCATCGCCCTCTGGAGGGATGTATGGATCAAAGACTCCGGCTATCACAGTCATGCAAAGCAAAAACACAACACTTAGAAGAAAAAAAAACCCCCAAACGATTCAGAGATATTTGAACAAACAAACCACAGCCAGACAAAACGAGCTGAAGTTAAAATGAGGTCGTATCTGAGATTGTGAGCAACATTAACATGAAAGGAAAATTCCATCTTCAGTGACTTGTATAATCGATATTACAATTTAGAATTAATATGCGATCTTCGATGGCATCTAAAACTCGTCCACCCTGTAATGAAATTCTGACTTTTTTAGTCGAAACACTGATCAGCATGCTGGTCCACTAGTTTTCATCTTCACTAGTTAACGGTTTCTGACATTACTCACAATGCTGTCAGAGTACCCGCTGACACTGGCGCCAGTGGCAATCAGCCTTTGCTTCATCTCTACCTAAAGAAAGTGTAGTCATCGTGCATATCACTATTTATTCCATAAACATTCACTGGATATGAGCGATCGTGCGCTCTGATAGCCTAGTAGTAGAGTAGCCAATCAGCTCATATACCGTGAGTAGAGAAAAACAAAATGGCGGCGCATGTTGCTGAACCAACCAAAGGACGAAATAAAAACTCTACTCAAAAACAAAACCCCAAAAAGCAACAAAGTATGGAATAAAAGTATTTGATACCAAGAACGTATCTTTTCTATTTTTTAAGAATTATTATTACAGCATTTTGCCGGTTTGTTTACATTCTAAGTGGAAATTATTTTGTCAGACGTTTTGTATAAAAGTTTTTATTTACTGAATTTGGAAAAAAAAATAAAATAAAAATGCTCCGTTTCTCAAAATCCAGTGAATTTGGATAAAATAAAACCGTTATTCCACTCAATCTCATCGTACATGGCTTATAGCCAAGTCGGTGCTACGCGCCTCGTCGGCTATCAGCTCATGTACGACTCAATTTCATGGAATAACTTAATTATTATATGGCACAAGCTACTTCCGGTAAAATCGTGCACTCTGCTTGGTTCAAATTTGCAAAAAATAAAAATGCTACATTTCTCAAAATCCAGTGAATGTGGACAGAAAAGAGTTATTCTACTCAATCTCATCATAGACAACTCAGTGCTACATGCCTCGTTGGCTATCAACTCACGTATGACTCTTATTTCATGGAATAACTTAACCAGCCGCCAGTGCAGTTGCCTCATTAATGGGAAAATTGAATGTAGAAATCTCATCTCATCTCATCTCATTATCTCTAGCCGCTTTATCCTTCTACAGGGTCGCAGGCAAGCTGGAGCCTATCCCAGCTGACTACGGGCGAAAGGCGGGGTACACCCTGGACAAGTCGCCAGGTCATCACAGGGCTGACACATAGACACAGACAACCATTCACACTCACATTCACACCTACGGTCAATTTAGAGTCACCAGTTAACCTAACCTGCATGTCTTTGGACTGTGGGGGAAACCGGAGCACCCGGAGGAAACCCACGCGGACACGGGGAGAACATGCAAACTCCACACAGAAAGGCCCTCGCCGGACCCGGGGTTCGAACCCAGGACCTTCTTGCTGTGAGGCGACAGCGCTAACCACTACACCACCGTGACGCCCTGAATGTAGAAATGGTGGCGAGATTTTTTTTTTGTTTTGGGGGGAGGGGTTAACAGTGAAATCTTGATGACTGGTCCTCTTGTGACATCAGTGTGGCACACAACCCCTAATTAATATATATATATATTCATCATCATGGCATCATCTGTCTTGAAAGACAATGGTATCCGCTTCAAGGACAACAAACTTAGTGTTGGCATTTTTTCATGTGGCTAATTAACCCAAGTCTAGCACGACACAGACCATTGCAGTTAGAAAACATGAAGTCCTGGTCTGCTATTTCATCAGCGGCTGATCTGCGCCTATTGTGTCTTCTATGTCGCTTTTCTTGGTAGCGCTCTGCACGAGCCTCCTTGTTCTTTCTCTTCCCCCTCGAGCACCGTCATTTGCCACAAAGCTCTATCAGCATTCAAAAGGGCCCAGTCCACAAACATTAAGCTCTTTGTTGCAAACATCTTTGAACCTGAGCTTAGGGCTTTCCACTGGCCTCTTTCCTTCAGCAAGTTCTCCATAGAGAAATACCTTTGAAATCCTCTCATCGTTCATTCTACTAACATGTCCTAACCAGTGAAGGCATCGCTGGAGGAGCATGGAATGAAGGCTGGTGAGCTTTGCACAGTTCAAGATCTCAATATCAGGTATTTTGTCAGTCCAGTGTATACCAAGAATACGCCTCAAACAGCGCATAAAGAAAGTGTTGAGTCTATTACTAGTTTGCCTTGCATAAATTGGCCAAGTTTCACTACCGTAAAACAAAGTACTTATCTTAAAGAAGAACTGAAGGCAATTTTTTTATTATCAAAATTCTATTCCCTTTTGGGTCTGGTTCCTCTCGAGGTTTCTTCCTCGTGTCGTCTGGGGGAGTTTTTCCTTGCCACCATCGCCACGGGCTTGCTCATTGGGGATAGATTAGGGATAAAATTGGCTCATGTCTTGGGTCATTCAGATTCTATAAAGCTGCTTTGGGACAATGTCTATTGTTAAAAGCGCTATACAAACAAACTTGACTTGACTTGACATGTTTCAAACACTCTGATCTTGGTATTTTGGGTCAATTTAGGATTTTTCCATACTCTCCTCTGAAGTCTGCCCATAGTAGTAGCAGCTTTGCCTATTCTGATATCTAGCTCAGTATCGAGAGACAGAGCATCAGTTACAGTGGAACCTGGATAGGTAAATTTATGCACAGTCTCAAGGGTATGGTCATCAATAGTAATAGTAATCATGGGAGGTTCTTCACGACCCTGTCCCAGAACTTGAGGGGGTTTTTTTTCAAGTTGATGGTGAGTCCAAACTCTTTACATGCAACAGAAAATTTGTTAATGAGAATCTGAAGTTCTGCCTCACTGTGGGCAGCCAGTGCTGCATCATCAGCAAACAGCATTTCATGAATCATGAACTTCTGAACCTTACGCTTGGACCTGAGTCTTGAGAGATCAAAGAGATTACCATCAGTGTGGGTGTGCAAGAATATTCCCTCTTCATCTAATGGAAAAGCAAACTTCAGAAGCACTGAAAAGAAAATTCCAAACAAAGTTGGTGCCAGAACACACCCTTGATCTCAAAAGGACTGGAGGTATCCCCACTGAACTCAACAACACTCTTCATACCAACATGAAATGATTTGATAACTGCAAGCAACTTAGGTGGACAACCAATCTTCCTAAGAAGTTTTATCAAACCATCCCCACTCAAGATCAAATGCCTTGGTGAGGTCGATGAAAGCAAGATATAGAGGTTTCTACTGTTCCCTGCAGCTGTCTGAGGGAGAATAGCTTGTCTATAGTAGACCTTTCTGCTCTGAAGCCACACTGGGATTCAGGATACACACGTTCTGCTATGGACTAAAGTCTTTTCAGGCATATCTTTGCAAAGGCTTTTCCAGTAATACCGAGGAGTGAGATGCCACGATAGTTGTTGCAGTCACGACATTCACCTTTGTTCTTGTAGAGAGTGACAATCTTTGCATTCTTGATATCTTGGGGAATGTATCCTTCCCTCTAACATTTACTCAGGAGATGATGTAACTTCTCCAGCAACACAGGTTTGCCACATTTCAGGATCTCAGCTGAGAAACAGTCTTGACCTGTGGCTTTATTGTTTGCCAAACTATCAATAGCATCAGTCAATTCTTCAAGAGATGGCTCAGTATCCAGCTCTGTCATGATTGGCAAATCTTCAAGCACTTCCAATGCTGCATCAGAGACCACGTTCTCTCTGGAATACAACTCTAGATAGTGTTCAACCCATCGTTCCATCTGCTTTTGACCATCTTTGATAACTTCGCTATCCAAATCCTTGAGAGGAGCTGTCTTCTTCACAGTTGGTCCAATGACTTTCTTGATGCCGTCATACAAGGTTCGAGCATTGAAAAGGCTTCTGAAACAGACAATGTCATCACAAAGCTTCAACCAGTATTGGTCAGCACATCTTCTAGCTGCTCTCTGTACTACACTTCTTGCCTCATGCAGATGTTGAAGGTTCTTCTGTGAGGGATCAGCTTTGTGTTTGAGGTAAGCATTGTGTTTCTCTTCTAAGAGAGCACTGAGGTCTTCAAATGATGCCTCAAACCAGTCTTCATTCTGGTGTTTCTTGCAACCAAATGTGGCAGTTGCAGTGTCGTATATAGTTGTCTTTAATGTGTTCTAGGTCTCTTCAATTGAGTCACTTGTTTGCAAAGAACCAAACTTTGTTTCAACTCTGTCAAGAAATTCAACAACTCTGTCAGGATTCTGACATTGAGAAGTGCTGATCATCTTTCCTGCTGTCTTTGATCGGTGTATTTTCTTTGGGGTAATTTTCAATTTGCTGCAAACAAGTGCATGGTCTGTATCACAGTCTACGCTGTGATATGATCTAGTGTTTTGCACATCACATAAGTCAGATCTTTGAGATAAGACGAAATCTAGTTGATGCCAGTGTCCAGACCTAGGGTGCCTCCAAGAAACCTTGTACATTGGTTGAGATCGAAAGAAGGTGTTTGTAACACAAACCATGCTGCGAACAAGGCTCAAGTGATCACTGCCCATTTTCATTCATGTTACCAATGCCAAAGGGCCCAAGACAAGTAGGCCAAGTGTCATAATCATTACCAACCCTAGCATTGAAGTCCCACGGCTCGAAATTCGCGGCGGTCCGGTCGCCCGAGGCCACTTAATTTGTCATTTGGCAGGTAATTCCTGTCACTAGCCAGCCCAGCTGGCTAGTTGAAAATAAAAAAATATATATATGAAGCGAAGATTCAGACACACCGTCAACTAAAGCTGCCACATATTAAGCGCGTGCCGTGTCTGTGTTCATCGATGTGTTTATCGGCAGGACGGAAAATACCGAAGAATTCCGAATCATATCGTGTACGAGTCAGGCTGTCGGTTTTTTCACTACCGCGCATGCATATAACGCATCTCGTTGAATATCGCGGTAATCACGTTAGCAAATTCAATAGATGTGGCCACATTATCGCCCATTTAAACATGTGTTTTTGTTGTTGTTTACATCTACCAAAGCTATGTTGCGATGTGGAATTTTCTGAAAGGTGTACAGAAACTGCTAGAGACAGGGACAAAGCGACCTCGGTCTGAAGAGGAGAAAAAGGCAGCCGATAAAGTGTACGAGAAGGAGAAACGACAATGGGACTTATAAGCAAACATGGGAGCAGGGTAGGCCTTGGCTGCGGTACAATTTTTATGGAATAATTTATTTTTTTCAAGTTGATTCCTAGTCAATATGAAGCTCCTAATGCTTTCTCTCTCATAAATGGTTAAATACAGAAAGCATGTTGGACATATTTTGGGTGCTAGAGTCATGATAGTAAGTAGATTTGTTTTCAATACTCATACACCAAGTTGCCAAGTTTTCCAATATATTATTATTTGTTGATATTATATTATGGTGCTCTGTGTTGTTCTCATTTATGTATTTAACAACAGGATCAAAATACTCGGGTCTTGAAATAAATGCACATTAGTCATGAACAATGGTAACTACTCTCTTTTGTGTTATTTTTGACAGAAGTAAAATTCATACATGAACAAATTTTAGCTAGTTGATTTTCTGTTTGGCGAGTTACTTTGGAAGGTAACTAGTCTGGCTGGCTGGTGAAAAAAATATATGAATTTCTAGGCCTGAGTCACCTGCCACATATAACTTTTCATTGCTAGAAATTCCAGCGGTGTCTCCCATAACCCGGTACGGAAAGTATGAACCGGAACGGGACGGTACATTACAATAACGTTACGTTTTCCAAATATTCAGGGGTTTCATACTTAACATCTTGTACTCACACATATCACTGTCATGTATTCTTTGATTATCTAGTGCTATTAATATATCCCGTCACACTGTATTAACGTTATATTCATGATATTTTCAATCGAAATTGATCTAAAAGCCCAGAACTCCAATTACGGAATATACCTCGGCGTGACGTCACAAAGAAATCCCGTGTGGTGGAACAAGCGCCATCTCAAGTAAAATGTGGTTTCACACTGATTGTGAAAACATGGGTCATAAAACAGAAGCAGAATCAAAAAAAAGATAAGAACTTGAAATGTATACAATGTCAGCTGAAGAAACGAAAAGGTAGAGGTAGGGGAAGGCAAGAAATTGTAAAATAGATAAATAAATAGTAGTTAAGTTATATGTTTTGACAATAAAACAACAAACAATACATTTTGTTTTTCTTCTAACTTTATTTATCATACATGACGGGACCATCTATAAAGGCGGGATGACTAATGTAAGTACCGATTAATAAAATGGTGGACGTGACGGCTGTCTCTGTGAAACTGGAACAAAAAAGGTAAGATTATACATTATGTAAATAAAGGCCACAAAAATGGTATTGCGGGACGGAACACTTGTTATACATGGGATGGAACAGCATATAAAAACCCGGAAGACAAATATAAGAAAATACGTGACACCACATTAAAATATGTGACGGTATTGTTCCATCCCGTTCTGTTCCATACCGGGTTATGGGAGATGCGATTCCAGCTAACACAGCATGCAATTCACCATAGAACTGATCTTTCAAGGACTGCTCAGATGACAGGGTGGGAGCATAAACATTCACAGTGGTGATGGGACCATTAAAGGTATCAAGAACTAGGATAGAGATACGGTCATTCCGGTGAGGTTCTGTATTCTATTCAACAAGGAGTTCTGAATGGCAAATCCTGTGCCATGTTGTCTCGGTTCATCCTTACTTTTCCATTCCAGAAGAAAGTATAGTTCTTTTCACATAGCAAGCCTTGATCTGAGAGATGTGTTTCTTGAAGACCAGCAATATCAATGTTCAACTTTGAGAGTTCCTCATCAGTGACTGCTGTCTTTCTGACATCATCAACTTGTGTGAGGTCATTAGTGTTACCGGGGCACATGGTCCTCACATTCCATGTGGCCAGTCTGAAAGTGAATTTTTGTTTGTCTGGTGCGTGTCTTATGGTCCACTTGTCAGGCGAAACCTTTAGCCCCAGGCACCCACTGTGGCAGGCAGCACCTTGTTGGCCAGAGGCTGCCCAGCTAGAACAGGCGGTAGCTGACCAGTGAGGTAAGAGTACCTCTCCCATCGTCAGAGATGACCCGTGGCATCCATGTTTTACGCCAATCAAACTTGGACTTATAACCCAACTGCCATCTCCCGTGTTGTGCCCTCATGCTTGCACACGAGGCTAGAGTGTCCTCTCCAGGACACTCTGGGGGGGTGGGGAGAGTAACAGTGAAATCTTTATGACTGGTCCTCTTGTGACATCAGTGTGGCACACAATCACTATACAGTTAGGTCCATATATATTTGGACACTGACACAAATTTTGTTTTTTTATCTGTTTACTGAAACATTCAAGTTATAATTATATAAATAATGAACATGGACAAAGTCCAGACTTTCAGCTTTCATTTGAGGGTATCCACATTAAAATTGGATGAAGGGTTTAGGAGTTTCAGCTCCTTAACATGTGCCACCCTGTTTTTAAAGGGACCAAAAGTAATTGGACAATTGACTCAAAGGCTATTTCATGGGCAGGTGTGGGCAATTCCTTCGTTATGTCATTCTCAATTAAGCAGATAAAAGGCCTGGAGTTGATTTGAGGTGTGGTGCTTGCATTTGGAAGATTTTGCTGTGAAGAAAACATGCGGTCAAAGGAGCTCTCCATGCAGGTGAAACAAGCCATCCTTAAGCTGCGAAAACAGAAAAAACCCATCCGAGAAATTGCTACAATATTAGGAGTGGCAAAATCTACAGTTTGGTACATCCTGAGAAAGAAAGAAAGCACTGGTGAACTCATCAATGCAAAAAGACCTGGAAGCCCACAGAAGACAACAGTGGTGGATGATCGCAGAATGAAGAGAAACCCCTTCACAACAGCCAACCAAGTGAACAACACTCTCCAGGAGGTAGGCGTATCAATATCCAAATCTACTATAAAGAGAAGACTGCATGAAAGTAAATACAGAGGGTTCACTGCACGGTGCAAGCCACTCATAAGCCTCAAGAATAAAAAGGCTAGATTGGACTTTGCTAAAAAACATCTAAAAAAGCCAGCACAGTTCTGGAAGAACATTCTTTGGACAGATGAAACCAAGATCAACCTCTACCAGAATGATGGAAAGAAAAAAAGTATGGCGAAGGCGTGGTACAGCTCATGATCCAAAGCATACCACATCATCTGTAAAACACGGCGGAGGCAGTGTGATGGCTTGGGCATGCATGGCTGCTAGTGGCACTGGGTCACTAGTGTTTATTGATGATGTGACACAGGACAGAAGCAGCCGGATGAATTCTGAGGTATTCCGAGACATACTGTGTGCTCAAATCCAGCCAAACTGATTGGTCGGCGTTTCATAATACAGATGGACAATGACCCAAAACATAAAGCCAAAGCAACCCAGGAGTTTATTAAAGCAAAGAAGTGGAATATTCTTGAATGGCCAAGTCAGTCACCTGATCTCAACCCAATTGAGCATGCATTTCACTTGTTAAAGACTAAACTTCAGACAGAAAGGCCCACAAACAAACAGCAACTGAAAACCGCTGCAGTAAAGGCCTGGCAGAGCATTAAAAAGGAGGAAACACAGCGTCTGGTGATGTCCATGAGTTCAAGACTTCAGGCAGTCATTGCCAACAAAGGGTTTTCAACCAAGTATTAGAAATGAACATTTTATTTACAGTTATTTAATTTGTCCAATTACTTTTGAGCCCCTGAAATGAAGGGATTGTGTTTAAAAAATGCTTTAGTTCCTCACATTTTTATGCAATCATTTTGTTCAACCCACTGAATTAAAGCTGAAAGTCTGAACTTCAACTGCATCTGAATTGTTTTGTTCAAAATTCATTGTGGTAATGTACAGAACCAAAATTAGAAAAATGTTGTCTCTGTCCAAATATTTATGGACCTAACTGTAAATTCACAGAAATAACAAAAACAGCCCCAGCATCGTTAAACTCTTCATAATTACTCACTCAATGTGTTTCAGGGTGGAATTTTCCCTTCATGTTCAGCAGAGAATAACACTGAATCTCTCTGCCTAAATGTGAAGCATGTATTGATCAGACTGAACATGTTTAAGTGTCAAAAAAGTATTAATTGCATATTTAATACATACATCAGTGATCCAACAACCAAAACAGCATCCATATTATCAAGATGTTTGGTCTGTCCATGGGTTGGACGCTTTGCAAAAAACTATGTATGTCTAATATTAAAAGTATGTGCTGAAAAACAACAGATACCCGTGCAGGAGATGTTGATGGGTCTCTCCATGTACTCCTGTCTGATGACCACTCCTGCAGCGCGCGCCTTCGCCTCCTGCTCAGAGTGTGACTTTTCCTTCAACCCCACAGCTGGAGGGATGAAGTAGCGCTTCTTGGTGCGAACGGGAATCAGTGCAGCCTGGGGCCATTGCACATCCAGGAAAAGCCCAACACACTGCATACAGACAGATACATCACGCCATGAGTCATCTACATCATTATACGGCATCAATGCTGTGGCACACCTCTCCCTCCATGATGCCGTGTGTCCGTCATGAACTTGTGTACGTGTTGCTACCAAACAGTCCATGCCCAAGTTTCATCTTTAGTGGATAATCTTACCTGGATATTCTACACCTGAGACTTGCTGCTGTATCTTTATGACACAAAGACTATCATGGTCATATTGTGCATCCTTTCAAACATGATTACTTCCAAAAGTAGAATAGTAATGATTTATAATTCCACCCGGTGTTGTCGTTAGGCCCCATCACTCGGGGCTATACCCCTGGGTATTTTGAGCCTAGCCCTGGGTATTTTCACCCTCAAAAAAAAGTAAGAGGTTAATAGAAAACTACTGACTGAAACAGATCTGAAATTGACTTGCAGCATCCTAAGACGGAGGGGGGACGGGGGACATAATTGAGCGCGGCACAGTGCACACTGAAGATTTTGGTAACCGCCAACAGGAGATGGTCATTCAGAAATGGTTGGAAGACGACTTCAAAAACAAACAATCCACTATTGTTGGATTTTTCTAGATGAAAACGCACGGTAAGTCATCGACTGTGGGTGTTTATACTGTACAGAATGTATCAACAGCGTAACCTCTCGAATTAGGTTGATACACAAAAAACGCTCCGTGTAGTTGGCTATGTTGAGTTTACAGTGAGGGTGTGTATGATTAGTGTACCAGGCGAGCTCAGGAGGTCGAGTGGTTTAATGGATATCTACAGTCGTGGTCTATTTGCCCCGACTAAGTTTATTGAACAGGTCAACAACAATTTGTGTTCATGTAGACACCAATAGTTGCCCTAACATAATTTAATCATATGTTTTAATGCTACATGTAGCCTACACAGAACCAGCCAGCTGACCATCCCATAGCCAGCCTTTGGCAGATGAGTCACATATAGGGATAAAATAGTGTTTGTTTTCCCTGCTTGTGCCAGGGAAGGGGAACTCTGGAGCACATCCTCAGCAGCTGTCCTAAAGCACTTGGAGATGGTCGCTATCGCTGGCGCCACGACCAGGTGCTGAAGGCAGTTGCTGAGTCCATCCACTCTGCCATTGTCCACAGCAAGCGCTTGCAACCACTGAGGTATGGAATAACATTCGTAAGAGCGGGGGAACAACCTCCTCCCCAACCAAAGGCCCAAACAAGACTTCTGGGAACAGCGAAGGACTGGCAGCTAAGGGTGGACCTAGGAAAACAGCTAAAGTTCCCTGAAAACATCACGGAAACCAGCCTGAGACCAGACATCGTCCTACACTCAGAGTCTTCCAAGCAGGTCATCATGTTGGAGCTGACAGTGCCTTGGGAGGAGAGAATGGAGGAAGCCAGTGGGAGAAAGAGGGAGAAGTACGCCGAGCTGGTGGAGGACTGCCGCAATAGGGGGTGGCATGCAAGATGCTTGCCCATTGAGGTCAGGGGAAGGGGCTTTGCAGGGAAGGGGCTTTGCAGGGAAGTCACTCTGCAGGGCCTACAGTCTCCTAGGCATCACAGGGGCACGCAAGAGGAGAGCCATCTGCTCAGCTTCAGAGGCCGCTGAGAAAGCATCGCGATGGCTGTGGATACAGAGGGACAAGGCATGGATGAGCGCTTCTTGGACACAGGCCGGGAACCGATCACTCCCGGTCGGGTCGCCTGGGTGAGGGGGTCTGAAGTTGAAAGACCTGAAACCCCCCGTGACCCCAGGTACTATCACTGATGATGTGTCCAAGATTCCGCATCACAAGATGTATCTAACAACTGTTTGTTTTTTCCCACGTAATATTCATGTCAAAATTAATTTGTGTTGTCCAGACACTACAAGGGGTGGCACAATGGTGTAGTGGTTAGCACTGTTGCCTTACAGCAAAAAGGTCCTGGGTTCGAGCCCAGCGGCCAGCGAGGGCCTTTCTGTGTGGAGTTTACATGTTCTCCCCGTGTCTGTGTGGGTTTCCTCCGGGTGCTCCGGTTTCCCCTGCAGTCCAAAGACATGCAGATTAGGTTAATTGGTGGCTCTAAATTGACCGTAGGTGTGAATGTGAATGGTTGTGTCAGCCCTGCGATAACCTGGTGACTTGTCCAGGGTGTACCTCGCCTCTCGCCCATAGTCAGCTGCGATAGGCTCCAGCTTGCTTGCGACCATGTAGAACAGGAGCTACAGATAATGGATGGATAGACAGACACTACAAATGAGCTGCTGCAGTCAACTGAGCCTGGATGCACTGGAGAAAATTGTATTTGCGTGCGTGCATGCGAGAAACCTGGGAGACATATTTCTATGATCATAGTCTTGTGAGATGGGATGTGATCTGGGATGTGATCTGGAATTTTGAATGTTGTAATATAATAATGTAGCTTAGAATGTGTGTCTTTGTGGTCCTAAAGGAGAGAGATGCGAGTGAGAAATGATATATTTTTATTAAACTAATGATAAATTTTACAAGTGATATTTAAGTCAATTGACACGTGTTGATGATAATTTAATAATAAGGAAACAAACTGAAGCGAAGTACAACCCCAATTCCAAAAAAGTTGGGACGCTGTGTAAAGTGTAAATAAAAACAGAATGCGATAACTTGCAAATCATGGAAACCCGATATTTCATTGAAAATAGTACAAAGACAACATATCAAATGTTGAAACTGAGAAATCTTATTGGTTTTTGAAAAATATATGCTCATTTTGAATTTGATGTCAGCAACACGTTTCAGAAAAGTTGGGACAGGGGCAAGAAAAGACTGAAAAAGTTGTGTAATGCTTAAAAAAACTAATTTGTTTAATTAGCAACAGGTCAGTAAGATGATTGGGTATAAAAAAAGAGCATCCCAGAGAGGCGGAGTCTCTCAGAAGTAAAGATGGGGAGGGGTTCACCGCGCTGTGAAAGACTGTGTGGGCAAACAGTGCAACAGTTTAAGAATAACGTTCCTCAATGTAAAACTGTAAAGAATTTGTGGATCACATCATCTATGGTCCATAATATCATTAAAAGATTCAGAGAATCTGGAGAAATCTCTGTATGCAAGAGACAAGGCTGAAAACCGACATTAGATGCCTGTGATCTTCAGGCCCTCAGGAGACACTGCATTAAAAGCAGACACGTGTCTGTAGTGGAAATCACTGTACGGGCTCAGGAACACTTCAGAAAACCATCGTCTGTGAAAACAGTTCATTACTGCAGCCACAAATGCAAGTTAAAACCAGATATAAACAATATCCAGAAACACCACCACCTTCTCTGGGCTCGAGCTCTTTTACAATGGACTGAGGCGAAGTGGAAAACTGTCCCGAGGTCTGACGAATCGAAAGTAGAAATTCTTTCTAGAAATCATGGACCCCACATCCTCCAGGCTAAAGAGGAGAGGGTCCATCCGGCTTGTTATCAGTGCACAGTTCAAAAGCCAGCATCTGTGATGGTATGAGGGGGCATTAGTGCACATGACATGGAGAGCTTGTACATCTGGGAAGGCATCATTAATGCTGAATGATATAAACACGCCTCACAGCAATATGCTGCCATCCAGACAAAATCTTTTTCAGGGAAGACCTTCCTTTTTTCAGCAAGACAATGCCAAACCACTTTCTGCACATATTAAAACTGTATGGCTCCGCGGTAAAAGAGTCCAAGTGCTAAACTGGCCTGCCTGCAGTCCAGACCTGTCTCCTATTTAAAACATTTGGTGCATTATGAAGCATAAAATATGACAAAGGAGATCCCGAACTGTTGAGCAACTAAAATTGTATATCAGGCAAGAATGGGGCAACATTTCTCTTTCAAAACTACAGCAATCTGTCTCGTCATTTCCCAAACGTTTACAGAATGTTGTTAAAAACAGAGGTGATGCGACACAGTAGTAAACACACCCCTGTCGCAACTTTTCTGAAACGTGTTGCTGACATCAAATTCAAAATGAGCATATATTTTTCAAAAAAGCAATAAAATTTCTCAGTTTCAACATTTGATATGGTGTCTTTGTACTACTTTCAATGAAATATAACGTTTCCATGATTTGCAAATTGTTGCATTCTGTTTTTATTTACAGTTTACAGAGCGTCCCAACTTTTTTGGAAGTAGGGTTGTACACACATTTAAAAAGAGCAGCAGTGCAAAAATCAGTAATAAAGATGTCATAACCTTTGAATGTGTATGGGTGATATTATTATCTTGTAAAGTTAGATATAACCTCACCAATCTCCCTGAAAAAAATACAAGCCCAGAGGAAACTGGACTTAGCCCCTGGTCCCACCAGAAGATGGGTTCCCTTTTGAGTTTGATGCCTCTCAAAGTTTCCTTTTGCTGTCACTAGGGACCTTAAATAAAATCTACATCTGGATTTGTGTAAAGCTGCTTGGTGATCATATCTATTGTGCATCATGGCTACTACATTAACACTAAATATCAGCCCATTCCGTTTTTGGAGATGATGAAAACTGAGGAGGACAGAAATGCTCTTCTCAACCTGTTCCTAATTTTCTGCTGTCCATCAGAAAGTCAAACCGTATCCTACAAATTAAACAGTGGTACATTTAAAACTATTCATCAATACGACATAATTTCATACCTTTAAATTACTGCATGTGCTCTGATGAAGGAAGTTTAACGTCCTGCAAATGGAGGCCGCCATTTTCTCCTCCTCTTCTTCTTTCTCTATGCCTTTTCTTTGTATTATTAAGTAGAATGCAGCGCCACCTAGTGGCAGGGAGAATACAGCTATCAGAAAAGCCCTGAAATAATGATTAATGGGTGGTTGACATGACATGGCCTTTTTTTGGTCCAATATGTCAAAGATAAGTAAATTATAGAAAAATATGTGGGCGGCACGGTGGTGTAGTGGTTAGCGCTGTCGACTCACAGCAAGAAGGTCCGGGTTCGAGCCCCGTGGCCGGCGAGGGCCTTTCTGTGTGGAGTTTGCATGTTCTCCCCGTGTCTGCGTGGGTTTCCTCCGGGTGCTCCGGTTTCCCCCACAGTCCAAAGACATGCAGGTTAGGTTAACTGGTGGCTCTAAATTGACCGTAGGTGTGAATGTGAGTGTGAATGGTTGTCTGTGTCTATGTGTCAGCCATGTGATGACCTGGCGACTTGTCCAGGGTGTACCCCGCCTTTCGCCCGTAGTCAGCTGGGATAGGCTCCAGCTCGCCTGCGACCCTGTAGAACAGGATAAAGCGGCTAGAGATAATGAGATGAGATAAATATGTCAAAAACTGTGGTGATATTGTTCAGAAAGTGCTGTTTTATATGAACATACAGAGCATTCATGTGATTAATTTTCCATTTTTTTCACAATTTTCAACCAAACCAGAAAAAACTCATATGGCGTGACTGTCCCAAGCACATTTCACAAAGTTTGATTTTGAATAAAAACAAAAAAATGAATTCATTTTCTGTTTATTCAATCATATATTGAGAACCCAGATGTCTACTTGTGAGACTACTTGGCTAAAAGTTCAGACATAATATTTTGAAGCCACCCTTAACTAAAACATTTTGTCCCAAAAATGGATATCATATGGTGTGCCGCCGTATTCCTTTTTTTAAACGGGCAATTGTTTGGAGACCTTTGGGGAGTGGGGGTTCTCCTTCTTTCAGGAGGAAGAACAACACCTCAGAAGGACATTGAAAGTTAGAAGGTGAGTTATCTCTCCATGTTTTCAAAAAAATCAAGTATATCCGGCACTCCTGCTTCAGTTCCCTTTTGCACTGTCTTTTGGTGCAACTCATTTAACACAAAAATGCCAAAATGAAATTACTTTTCAGTCAATATTATCTTTAAAACTATATTGTCATATTGTAGTTAGCATGGTTTTAGCATAAAGGCACATTGCGTAATATCATGCTAAGTACATGAAACCTCATATGGTGTGACAACATCATAAGGTGTGACAGGGTTTTCTTGTCACACCATATGATTATTTTGTCACACTATATGATATGAACTGCATTTAAATACATAAATAATGCTCTTAGATACATATTTTATAACTAATAGTTAAGTTTATTGAATATTTTGTCCTTTTAACACATTTTGATACTATATTATTCACAAATTTAATATTTATACACCAACTCAATTTGGTGAATCTCTATTTCCATAATAATAATTTTCTGCCAAATGTTTTACAATGGGCTGCATGGTGGTGTAGTGGTTAGCGCTGTCGCCTCACAGCAAGAAGGTCCGGGTTCGAGCCCCGTGGCCGGCGAGGGCCTTTCTGTGCGGAGTTTGCATGTTCTCCCCGTGTCCGCGTGGGTTTCCTCCGGGTGCTCCGGTTTCCCCCACAGTCCAAAGACATGCAGGTTAGGTTAACTGGTGACTCTAAATTGACCGTAGGTGTGAATGTGAGTGTGAATGGTTGTCTGTGTCTATGTGTCAGCCCTGTGATGACCTGGCGACTTGTCCAGGGTGTACCCCGCCTTTCACCCGTAGTCAGCTGGGATAGGCTCCAGCTTGCCTGCGTCCCTGTAGAACAGGATAAAGCGGCTAGAGATAATGAGATGAGATGAGTGTCTCCAAAATGGTACATCTTGTGGGGTGTTCCCAGTATGCAGTGTTTAGTACCGACCAAAAGTGCTCCAAGGAAGGACAACCAGTGAACCAGCGACAGGGTCATGGGTGCCAAAGGCTAGCTCATATGGTCCAGTCCCACAGAAGAGCTACTGTAACACAAACTGCAGAAAAATTTCATGCTGACACTTTTCTGTTTTAGTCAGCATTAACTTTTTCACCAGTTTGTACTTGTTCAATTTTTTTTAAACAGATTTAATGGTAAGCTTGTCATTTCTGTTGTGTTACTCTTGACAATGGTTCATTCGTACTAATTCCTGGTCATTTTTCCACAGACTGTTATGATCCCAGGCCCCAAGCTAAAGCCAGAAGAGGAGTTTGAGACTCTTAATTATGAGGTGCCAAAGCCCAAGGCAGTACAGTGGCATAAATAAGCTGTAGGGTGGGATGTTCAAGTCGTCTTTGTACAGATTTAATTATTGACCTGTGAAATAAACTAATGTTCCTGAAACTGTATGGCTCTCCACTGGTGTCCTCACTGAACTGTTTCAGTGTGTAGGGAAGGAATTTGGAAAGGTTTGTTCAGCCTTGGTCCATTTACAACACAAAACTATTTGGGAATGTACAGCTGATTTCAGAAAGGTTATGAAAAATATATTTTTACATAAGGTTTTTATGCACACTGTATCACTTTCAAAATCACAAAATTCCTGTATCGCTTGTACATGACATTTACTTGCTGGACATTGCATGTTAGGTTTTGATCTGTGTGTACACAAGGAGGTCAAATCGACAAAATATGGTTTAGGAATGTCAACCTCTGCCGCCTCAGAGATTCTGCCTCTTGGATTGATCTGGGAACAAACAGTCACTGACACAGACACAGCTGCTCAGAGATGTTTCTCAGTTTATTGTAGGACAAACGCGAGTATATATTCACATTCAAGAGTGTGTTGTAGCTACGTGATTGGATGATGATTTACAGTGGTGCTTGAAAGTTTGTGAACCCTTTAGAATTTTCTATATTTCTGCATAAATATGACCTAAAACATCATCAGATTTTCACACAAGTCCTAAAAGTACATAAAGAGAACCCAGTTAAACAAATGAGACAAAAATATTATACTTGGTCATTTATTTATTGAGGAAAATGATCCAATATTACATATCTGTGAGTGGCAAAAGTATGTGAACCTCTAGGATTAGCAGTTAATTTGAAGGTGAAATTAGAGTCAGGTGTTTTCAATCAATGGGATGACAATCAGGTGTGAGTGGGCACCCTGTTTTATTTAAAGAACAGGGATCTATCAAAGTCTGATCTTCACAACACATGTTTGTGGAAGTGTATCATGGCACGAACAAAGGAGATTTCTGAGGACCTCAGAAAATGTGTTGTTGATGCTCATCAGGCTGGAAAAGGTTACAAAACCATCTCTAAAGAGTTTGGACTCCACCAATCCACAGTCAGACAGATTGTGTACAAATGGATGAGATTCAAGACCATTGTTACCCTCCCCAGGAGTGGTCGACCAACAAAGATCACTCCAAGAGCAAGGCATGTAATAGTCAGCAAGGTCACAAAGGACCCCAGGGTAACTTCTAAGCAACTGAAGGCCTCTCTCACATTGGCCTCTCTCACATCGGCAGCGCATTGATATCTGAGCTCCGTATCAATGCGCTGCCGAAGCGCGCAGAAGGTGTTAGTACGCCTGTCATTATAGTGCGGACTTTCCATAGCATAGAAAATCGCTATGTTTCAATTTGTGTAACTGAACTTGTTTCATGTCACTGGTCATATAAACCTATGTAAACAGGAAACACGTGGAAGAGTTTGGTCGCATCTAACTACAGCCCCAAAAAAATACCATTGGCCATACTGAGCCTAGCTACATTGCTAACAGGAGTGACAGCGCGTCTGACTGACTGGGAGGTCGCGCAAAGCTCGGAGAGGTACGGAGCAGCTCGTCTCAATTCAGATAAGAGCATATTTCATTATGGAAGTACGGTGGACTGTTCCTTTAAGCAGGGGAACACGTCTGGCACTGCAGGATTTGAGTCCCTGGCGGCGTAGTGTGTTACTGATGGTAGCCTTTGTTACTTTGGTCCCAGCTCCCTGCAGGTCATTCACTAGGTCCCCCTGTGTGGTTCTGGGATTTTTGCTCACCATTCTTGTGATCATTTTGACCCCACGGGGTGAGATCTTGCGTGGAGCCCCAGATCAAGGGAGATTATCAGTGGTCTTGTATGTCTTCCATTTTCTAATAATTGCTCCCACAGTTGATTTCTTCACACCAAGCTGCTTACCTATTGCAGATTCAGTCTTCCCAGCCTGGTGCAGGTCTACAATTTTGTTTCTGGTGTCCTTTGACAGCTCTTTGTTCTTGGCCATAGTGGAGTTTGGAGTGTGACTGTTTGAGGTTGTGGACAGGTGTCTTTTATACTGATAACGAGTTCAAACAGGTGCCATTAATACAGGTAACGAGTGGAGGACAGAGGAGCCTCTTAAAGAAGTTACAGGTCTGCGAGAGCCAGAAATCTTGCTTGTTTGTAGGTGACCAAATACTTATTTTACAGAGGAATTTACCAATTAATTCATTAAAATTCCTTCAATGTGATTTCCTGGATTCTTTCCCCCCATTCTGTCTCTCATAGTTGAAGTGTACCTATGATGAAAATTACAGGCCTCTCTCATCTTTTTAAGTGGGAGAACTTGCACAATTGGTGGCTGACTAAATACTTTTTTGCCCCACTGTACATGTGCATCAGTGAGAATGGGGATGAGAGTGTAGTGAAGATGCAAGGAGTAGACATAAAGAAAGTTGGTGAATTCAAGTACCCGGGGTCAACTGTGCAGGAAAATGGGGGCTGTGATAGTGAGGTGAGTGAGTGAGTGCAGGCAGGGTGGAGCAGTTGGAGAAGGATTGCGGGAGTCGTTTGTGATAGGAAAGTCCCAGCAAAAGTGAAAGGTAAGATGTATAAGACAGCAGTGAAACCAGCTGTGATGTATGGATTGGAGACCGTACCCTTAACGAAGAGACAGGAGGCAAAGTTGGAGGTGGCAGAGTTGAGGATGTTAAGGTTTGCGATGGGAGGTTGGACAGGATAAGGAACGAGCACATCAGAGGGACAGCACATGTGAAGAGCTTGGGAATTAAGCTAAGAGAGATGAGACTGAGATGGTACGGGCACATCCTGAGAAGAGATACAGAGCATGTGGGAAGGAGAATGTTGAGGATGGAGCTGCCAGGCACACGAAAACGAGGAAGGCCAAAGAGGAGATACATGGATGTGGTGAGAGAGGACATGAAAGTGGCAGGTGTGGTAGAGAAGGATGCGGAAGACAGGGAGCAATGGAGATGAAAGATCCGCTGTGGCGACCCCTAATCGGGAGCAGCCAAAAGAAGACGACGCAACAGGGCCAAAAGTTTGTGGACACCTCACCAGCCCATCCCAAATGTAGTTCCCGTTCTCCAGTGATAATAACCTCCATTCTTCTGGGAAGGCTTTACACTAAACTTTGTGGGGATTTATGTTTATTCAGCCACAAGAGTCAAGTCAGGGTGTTCAGTGGGGTTGAGCTCAATCAGGACTCTGCAGGACACTCGAGTTCTTCCACTCCAGTCTTGGCACACCATGTCTTCACAGAGCTTGCTTTGCGCACAGGGCGTCGTCATGCTGGAACAGGTTTGAGCCCCAGTGAAGGGAATGTATCATGCTAAAGGGTGCAAAGACAGTCCAGACAATTGTTTGCTTCCAACTTTGTGGCAACAGTTTCAGAAAGAACAACATATGGATGTGTTGGTCAGATGTCCACAAACTTTTCACCATATAGTGAAGATATTCCACTGAGATATGAGAGAACGAGTAATCCTTCACCAAGTGTATTAAATTCAACTGAACCTAGGTGTCATTTTAGAAAAAGAATCCATGTACGATATTTTATTTTACAAGCATTGGTTATTACAGGGCGGCACGGTGGTGTAGTGGTTAGCGCTGTCGCCTCACAGGAAGAAGGTCCTGGGTTCGAGCCCTGGGGCCGGCGAGGGCCTTTCTGTGCGGAGTTTGCATGTTCTCCCCGTGTCCGCGTGGGTTTCCTCCGGGTGCTCCGATTTCCCCCACAGTCCAAAGACATGCAGGTTAGGTTAACTGGTGACTCTAAATTGACCGTAGGTGTGAATGTGAGTGTGAATGGTTGTCTGTGTCTATGTGTCAGCCCTGTGATGACCTGGCGACTTGTCCAGGGTGTACCCCACCTTTTGCCCGTAGTCAGCTGGGATAGGCTCCAGCTTGCCTGCGACCCTGTAGAAGGATAAAGCGGCTAGAGATAATGAGATGAGATGAGTTGGTTATTACAGTGCTATGCTTAGTGAGTATCCTAAGAAGACAACAAATTTGTACATTGTGCAATAAGCTGCCCAAAACAGAACAGATCCTAATTTACAAAAAAAAAAAAAAGTTTCCTGTGGTTAGATGTTACCCTTTTTAAAGCTCTACCTAGTTTAGAAGTCAACTTTGTCAATTCTGCCATAGGCCCAGGACATATTGAGAAGAGACTGAAATAATATTTCTCCTAAAATATATCTATCTATCTCACTGGACCTTTATATGTTTATCTCCCTGAACATCACGCCCTTACTTCCTCAAAAGTTCTTCCCCAAACTGTTCCCACAGCGTCATAAACACTCAATTTTCTACAATGTCTCAACATACTGTAGTAATTTCCCTTCAGTGGAACTAACGGGCCCAAATATGTTCCAGCATGAGAATGCCTCTGTGCATAAAGCGAGCTCCATGAAGATATGGTGTACATCGTTATGCTGTAACACGTGGTCCACACAGAGCCGTGACCTCAACGAACACCTTTGGGATCAGTTGGAATGCTGATAGTGTGCCAGGCTTCCTCACCAAACATTACTAATGCTCATAAGGGTGTACGAACACAAATCCCCACAGCCACACTCCGAAATCTAGTGCAAAGGCTTCCTAGAGCAGTGGAGGCTGTTAGAACAACTCCATATTAATGCCCATGGTTTTGGTAAGGGATGTTCAGCAAGCATATTTGGTCAGGTATCTACATACTTTTAACCTTATTGTGTACATTTGTGTTTATTTTATATTTAACAGCTGAGGGCATTATTTAATTTTAACACTTAAGTGTAAAGTACTCCAAGTTACATGTACCAAAAGTGCCTTATACATAAAGCGCTCCTCCTTCTGCTTATTATTATTAGTGGTCGCAGTAGTCATAATATTAGTAGAAGGAGCAGTATTAGTAATTATATTAGTAAAGATAGCAGTCGTAGTAATAATGGGCAGCAGTGGTTAGCACTGTTGTCTCACGACAAGAAGGGTCCAGGTTCGAACCTCATGACGAATGGGAGCCTTTCTGTGTTGAGTTTATATGTTCTCCCTGTCTGCATGAGTTTTCTCTGGATGCTCTGGTTTCCCCCACAGGCCAAAGACATGTGGATTAGGTAAAATACCCAGCCACTGAAGTTGCACAAGCCAGTGCATTACTTTGTGCCCGTCCCAAGCCCAGATAGATTGGGGAGAGTTGCATCAGGGAGGGTATCCAGAGAAGCAGCAACAGTACCGGTAGTAGCAGTTTAAAAAAACAAAAAACAAAAAGGTCACTCAGGCCAAAAGTTGAAGATCTTAAGCAAGTTTCCTTCTACCCGGTTCATGATTGCTGTGCAAGAACATTTATGACTCTTAAGACGTGGCCACATAGAGTCCAATAGGAACAGCAATGTTAACAAACAGCACTCTGAAAGAAATAAACTCTTCATGTCTGCCTTCAGACACTTAACCAGGTTCTTTTCCAGGTACACAACTCTTTCTAACTCAGATTGCAACTCACATTTGTACCTTCTAACAGCAGAAAATCATTGAAGCAGTGATCCAACCACTCCCTTCTTTACAACAATAGTGCATTGGGGAAAATGAAACATGCCTTCAGGTGATTAAATTTGGCAGTTCCTGGAAGAGCAGAACTGTTTACTGCTAATATGGAAACAGTCAGACAATGGCTCAGTCCCTAAATTAAGTGCACTACCTAGGTTATGAAATAATAGTTGCCTTGCCCTAGGTACTCCAAAAGGATTGAGTCATAGATGGCGGCATCATGCAGTTTATGGTGGGATGGAACATTTGGCCAGTTAGCTGGAAAGTTAACACAGGCAGTACACACTAAATGTACGCAGAAAGATTTTCTGAAGAAGTGTTCTACATAAAAATACATTTTTTTAAAATGCAAGTTTTCCTCTCTAAACATACTCAAAATTAGTAGATATTTTTCAGCCAAACCCACAACCTTAAGGGTTGTTTTACAATCAGGGTACGCAAGCTAAAAATCCCATTTAACACTTATCTTCAATATCAAAAGGCTTGACTAAATAAGCTTGGTTGTTTATTGTAGCCCTGTGATAGCTCTATTTACCATGCAAAAAAAAAATTTGGTGATAACGTTATTTTTGGTGAATGTATGGTAATATGTCATATTTAGCAAAATTACTCATGTCATTTAGAAAAAGTGCTTTTTTGACCACAGGTAGCTCCAAAAGGGATGCACTTAAATCATTCTTTATACCATAAAACAAATATTTGGTTCCATATCATTGGAAACATAGTTAAGTTTTAATGTTGAATGCCAGTAAGTTTTCAGACTATTTTGATCAAATTAGCATGCGATTGTGTCAAAAAAATGTCCTCTCCGAGACAGCTAATTTTTCAATATAAAATATCTAAAATGTGGTCAAGATATTGGGACATAAATATTAGAGACAACTAACACAAAGCTTACAGCCTTATATTTAAAAGCACTATGGAAGTAGTGGATTCTGAATTGTCAAAAAAAAAAAAAATGTCCTCTCCGAGAATCACTTCATTTGTTTCTCCCATCTTATAGCAGATTACACAAAACTACCATACACATATGAGTGATTCCACGCTTATGGGTACTGAAATGGGGACATGAACTTATTTTTAAAAATTCACCTAAAACCATTTCTTTTTTTACCATCAGGTCACAAAACATGTAATCTTTAATGAATGATATGTTAAAAGATAACTTTAATTTTCTGAGATGTAATAAAAACATATTTATATGCCAAAGTCAAGCCTATGAGTTCCAAAATGTCTGTTACATCACTTCTGTTACGATTGTCCATCTCGCGTCTGTTACAAATTAATTACAATCTAGCTCTATACCATGTTAATCTTATTGAAAGAATATGTTTATTCTACTACACACGTTTATTAATTATATTTGCTAAAACATCACCTTCCTATGTTTCAAAAAGTAATTCTACATTGTTAAAATTGAGAATATATATGTCCACAACACTTCTGTTACGTTCTGACTTTGGCATATAAATATGTTATTACATCTCAGAAAATTAAAGTTATCTTTTAACATATCATTCATTAAAGATTACATGTTTTGTGACCTGATGGTAAAAAAAGAAATGGTTTTAGGTGAATTTTCAAAAATAAGTTCATGTCCCCATTTCAGTACCCATAAGCGTGGAATCACTCATATATCAAAAAATGACCTGAAATCTGTTCTTTAACTTGTCCTTCACTTAAAAACTGGTACAAGAACCAGTTTGAATCAAT
Organism: Neoarius graeffei; assembly: GCF_027579695.1. NCBI lineage: Eukaryota > Metazoa > Chordata > Actinopteri > Siluriformes > Ariidae > Neoarius > Neoarius graeffei. The sequence goes on from NC_083583.1 coordinate 58,648,587, forward strand.
TTGAATTTTGGACCCCTGTGACACAAACTTTGTACCCTGATTGTAAAACAACCCTTAAAGCCACACAGGCAGAGTCAATATTTACTGTACACCCAAATGTACAGGGTTAACTCGAAAACCACAAATAACTTCTTGTGGACATAAACAAACCTCACCCTCTGACCTTGTACTGGCTTTTTACAGTAGCATTTTAAAATAGTGGTTGGGATATACTAGTCGAACAATTGCTTAAAAAAAACAAATCCACATGTGAGCCTGACACTGGTACACAAAGAAACCTGAGCTCTAAATCAACAATGAATAATAATTGATCTTTACTTCTAAATTTAGCATCTTACTTTAATAATGAAAGACTAATTGTATCAAAAGAACCACTATGTAAAGAAATCCTTTTAAAACCGGCACATACACAGAAACTTTCCTCTCCAAACCATTTTTTTCCTTGTCATTTCATCTTTAATTAACATCAACTGTATCCTTAAACAAAAGCACAACAAATGTTTCAAGGAGTCAGACATTTTGATCTCCTGTAAAATTAAGAGCCACATCAGATATATTCTTAACCAATATTCACGCTCAACAAGCCTGTGTGTGTGTGTGAGAGAGAGACAGAGAGAGAGAGAGAGAGAGAGAGAGAGAGAGAGATCTGCATGCCCATTTTAGTAAAATTAGCACTCTGGTGTGGGTAATTATATTTGCAAACCATTTTCACCGATTTAAGGCCTCAGAATACAATAACGGAATAAACAACCTTGCACTTGAAACTGGGCTGTAATTTGAACTAGAGTTACTCCAAAAGCTCAGCGGATGTTCATTCTACTTTAGGTGCGATTCTCACAATGTTAAAAGAGCTGCTGAATATACACTTTATAAAATGTCTTTCCCAGATACAGGGGTGTCTAAAATGAGTGTTTCTGGTGTTTGTTTCTTATTCTGTACTTACTTGAGAGGGAGCATGATGTGGAAGAGGGATTCTTACATTACAGACGAAGAAGGAACAATAATGTAGATCACAAATCAGATTAGTTGCAGGTCTCATCAAGAACGCTTGCATTATACAATATACATACAGTACCATGCTTACACTGTTCGGTCTTTTCGAACCTTTTAAGCACTGTGGATCAGCGCCGTTGTCAAAAGTCCTTTTTACAAACACAACATGACCCCGTTCTGCCAAGCCCCGTCTCAAGGCAATCCTACATAAAACGGGCAACTGGCATTGTAATGGATGACACAGCCGAGGCAGTAGAATACTGTTTGCACAGAGAAAACATACATGTCTAAAATTAAAACACTGAAATAAAACCATTGATAAAGGTTATAAGCATGCCTCTTTTTTAAAGAGAGGTGGAAGAGCAAAACTGATTCACAGTTATCATACTACTGTGTAAAAGCATGTAGAGGTCCGGAGTGAAATGTCTGGCGGAGTACTGCATGATTAAGTGCCAAATGTAAAATCAAATGCATGCTTTACCATCTTAAAAGGAGACAAGAAAGAAAAGGGGAAAAAAAAAAAAATCACATCTGGAATTATTATTATTTTACATCTTTTGCATGTGCATTGTTTCTAGTAGGCAGAACAGGGTACAACATTCATCATCGCATTTCTGTCTTGATTTCGATTTCTCTTGGGTAATTTGCAAGACGTAACTACAGCACTTTAACCGTTGTCATATAATAGAAAAAAAACAAAGTCTGTTTAATTTCTGTATACTCTCTCGCTCTGCTGGGCGGACTGGCGGAGGCAGCGATGATTTGCTGGGAGATCTGAGTGAGTGAGTGAGTGAGTGAGCAGGTCAGGAGAGGCTTGGGGGTCACAGTTCAAGGGTCACACAGGTGTTGCTTTGCGCTGGAGCAGGTACTGATGGAGGTCATCGGCATCCCGCTTGAGCCAGGCCGCGTTCAGGAGAATGTTCTCACAGCACTGCTGTACGGTGCGCTCAGCTGTCGGCGCATGGTGAGTCTCGAAGAAACTCTGAGCGCACACACACACACGATGAGGATTAGTGGTACACAAATTAGTTAACCAGCATAATTTACAGCCATTAATCACTGTATATAAACAACTTTATTAATGTCTCTGGAACTTCACCTGAGTGATATGGCTTACCTTTACTTCTGCAGCCATTTTGTCAATTGCAAAACCATCAACAGTGAGCTGGACAAGAGAGAAATACAAAGATTTTTCACCTTAATTTGATGATCTTTTTACTTTTTAAAATTGTTACATTTATTAGATATTATTAGCTGAAATAGCTTTAACTGAAAAATATATATATAATTCCATAGTCAACAGGAAAAGACAAACAAGTACGGTTAAACTTGTATTTAGCAAGAATTTTCATATAAAAGTTGAAACTTTAAAGTGTCCCATGCACATAGGCTCACCTTAATGAGTCGTGATATGAGGAATCCACCTTGGTAGCGGTTATGAAGTGCCTCCCAGTTATCTCGGACAAATTTCCAAGCTGCTTTGCGGCCATGCTTACTGCTCCCGGCCACGCCACCAATCACAGACACAGTGTCCTGGGGACGAACGTCATCCTATACACAGACACACACCAGAGTCAGAGCAGATTAGTGCTAGCTAAAGCAGAAACAAAAGGCACACTTATTTATTTAAAAAAAAAAAAGTGCTGTCAAAGCAGTGTTCCATTAACATTAGCTTAGTGGCCAAGATTTCCCTAACATATTTGAGAAAATGTATGCAGCTCTATAGCAACTACCACTCATTTATTTTGTATTTTAGGTCTTACGAATTAAGTTTCACTTAATTCGAGATGACAAGTTTGCGAAACGACATGCTTGAAAACACACCTTTAAAGGTCTCTCTGGTAATCATAGCTTCTCTTACTGGTGCATTTCTGTCCTTTTTTCCTCAAATTTAAAGCAAAATTTCAGCAAAAGTCAAACAAAAATGAAAACTAATGATATTTGTGCATCCATACTACCACTGTAATGAGGTCTAAACATTACATAATCAGAACTCTGGAGAACACACACACTACATTATAATTTGTAATTGTGTAAACCTTTCTGCAACATTCAGCTTTTTTAAACAATATTTGTCTCCTCCATTCAATTTCATATGCAAAATTCAACATTTAAAAAGGTACTTGGATCGTTTATTATTGTTTATAATTAACAGTTATTCATTGAGCCTGAGGCAGATAATTGTTATAGTATAAATACACAGGTGATTATTTAAAAAAATTTTTTTTCTTCAAACTTCAAAAGTGGCATGCAAATGTAATAAAGGGCGTGCGGCGTTGTCGCTTATCTATGCCGAGTCACATAAAACACTTTGTTTTGAAATAGATCACAATTCCACCTTCCCTTTGAATAGTTTCAGACCAAACTTCGTAGCATCTTTAGTGTTTTTAGAAACAGCATTTTCTTTCATCATTTGTAATTCTTCCTCACTTACAGTGAGAAAACGATTGGCCACCATTTCGCCGACTCGCTCGAGGTGATTGGTCGAGAAATTCAGACCATTTCCTCAATAATCAGCGCACACAATTTTCTATAATCACCTCTGTATTTATACTAAAACTAAATACCCTCTTCAAATAACCCTTGCTTTTTTTTTTTTTTTAAATCCCAGTAAACCTGTATGATATTAAGTGTTCCAACATACTGAAAGGGAGAAAGTCAAGACTCTCTGGATGAGGTCTGGAGACTGGATTGCTCCCAGAACCTTCTCTATGCGATTCTTTTCCTCCTGCATGTCAGCCTGTCTATGGAGCTGGACAGAGGAAATTAAGCACAGTACGTTCTTACTTTACAATCTCTAATTTGTCAAGTCGCACTTTCATTAATAAACTTCTATGATTATTATTTAAAACACGACTCAAAATACTGCACAGTACAACTTACAAACACTGTGTGACAAGCACCATGCCTTATTACCTTTAGCATAGTATCCAGCGTTGAGCTATCCCCATGTTTTAAAACTGTTAAATAAACCTGAAATTTAAATAAATAAAAAATTGACTGTACAATACTTCAGGGAAATCAGTGCCGTATATAGACAGATACGACTAACTTCCACTCTTCTATTCTTCATTTGAAGGGAAAACCACACAAACATATCCTTTGATGTATCCTTAACAGATGAAGTGCGAGAGCTGCAGTCTAAATGAAAAGGGTCGAAATGTGTTTAGTCATGCAGGTCTTACTGGACTCCTGAGGTCTGCAGAGAGGATCTGCTTGCCTTCCACGTGGTCTTTAAATCTCCTGCGAGCTTCCTCCAGCGTGGCTTTGTGTCCCGTCTTCCCCAGCTTTCCTAGCACAAGGCCTCGTAGCAGAGCATCCAAATGGCCTGGAATCATATGACCAAAAACTAAATAAATAAAATTAAAAAAGTAAACGTCTACAGGTCATACAAAACTACTAGAAAAAGCAGTTTTTTCTCTCTCACACACACCCGGACACTCACCCTCGCCATGCTTGCTGTCCCAGCCCAGCTTCAGGCCAATAGGAGTAAAGAGGTCTCGGATGAACTCCTGGATCTCCTCATGGAAATCAGTGTGAGAGAGCAGACAGGAGAGCACGCCCAGGTTACAACTAAGGTCACTCCACACTGTGTAGTTTGGCTCATTCACAAATGCCTCCATCACCTTTAGCACCTCCACAGTGCTGATCAAACCTGCACGAGACTAACAGACAGAAATATGCTACAAACGGCATTCATAAAAGCGATGATATTTTGTCCATAATTATTACACAGCTAATTTGAATACTCGATTCCGATTGGTTGACTGCGGCATTCGAAGTCTTATTTCTGTATAACAGATTGTTGCTGTGGACTGTGTCATTAATGGTAACAATAAAATCATTAACTCAATAAAATCGTTCTTGAAATCAATAGCGTCTCAGATTACTGACTTCTTTACTAAGTAGCCAGGTAAAAAGCAGGATAAGATCCAAGATTGTAGTGCATCCTCTGCTTCTCCTTCCTGAAGTCTACCACCATCTCCTTGGTCTTGGAGACATTCAGGTCCAAACTATTCTGCTTGCACCATGCTGACAGCACCTCCACCATGTCCATATAGGCTGTCTCATTGTTCAACATCTGCAAATTTTACAATGATGTTGGAACCGTGTGGCTATGCAAATCAGAGATGTAAAGGGAATAGAACACAAAGGACTCAGGATGTAGCCTTGAGGGGCACTGGTGTTGAACATCCTGGTGCTGAAGGTGCAGTTATCAATCTTCACCACCTATAGTCTGTCAGACAGGAAGCTCTGGATCCAGGAGGAAAGTAAAGGGCTCAGTCTCAGATTCCTGAGCTTAGTGACCGGTCTGAGGGGAATTATGGTGTTGAATGCCAAACTAACATTGATGAAAAGTATTTGTGCATAATTCCTTTTACCGATGTCCAGGTGAGAAAGGGTGAAGTGGAGGACATTGGCGGCGGCATCATCAGTACTCCTGCTGGGGCGATAGGCAAACTGAAGGGGGTTTAATGAGTCAAGTAAAGATGTGCAGATGAAATCTTTGATAAGTTTCTCAAAGCACTTCATCACCACAGAGATGAGTCGTCATTTAATCAGAATCACTTAATTAATCCCCAGAGGGAAATTCAAATTTGCTACCAAGCTCCTGAATCATCTCATCTCATTATCTGTAGCCGCTTTATCCTGTTCTACAGGGTCGCAGGCAAGCTGGAACCTATCCCAGCTGACTACGGGTGAAAGGCGGGGTACACCCTGGACAAGTCGCCAGGTCATCACAGGGCTGACACATAGACACAGGCAACCATTCACACTCACATTCACACCTACGGTCAATTTAGAGCCACCAGTTAACCTAACCTGCATGTCTTTGGACTGTGGGGGAAACCGGAGCACCCGGAGGAAACCCACGTGGACACGGGGAGAACATGCAAACTCCGCACAGAAAGGCCCTCGCCGGCCACGGGGCTCGAACCCGGACCTTCTTGCTGTGAGGCGACAGCGCTAACCACTACACCACCGTACCGCCCGCTCCTGAATCAAAGAAGTAGTAAACATGTCTAAAAAATAGAAGATAAAATCGTCTGAAAAAAGAATAAATAAAAATAAAATAAATTCAATAACTTAAGTAAAAGCAAAATGAAGAACTGATTCTATATACAATGATTCCTATATACATATATTGCACCTGAGTTAAGGATACAGTATACATGGTAAGACAGTGTACCACAGTTATACAGTGGCACTGTACAGCTTGACTGCAACAGGTAGGAATGATTTCCTACGTCTCCCAGTTGTGCATCGTGGAAGAATCAGCCGTTTACTGAATGTGCTCCTAAGCAGGCCCAGTTGGTCTTCTTGAGTACAGGGATAATGGTGGATGCTTTGAAGCATATTGGGATGACGGAATGGGCCAGGGAAAGACTGAAAATAGAGGTGAATGTTGGAGCTAACTGGTCTGCACATGATTTTAGCACCTGCCCAGGGATGCATCTGGGCCAGCTGCCTTCCTCCTGTTCACTCATTTCAGAGTCCTCTTCATGTTATGCTCCGAGACAGCGAGTGAACAGTCTTGACTGGTCAGGTCACCCACTTCAGCTGCACAGGTACCAACTGCGATGCTAGCAGTGCTAACAGAGCTAGCATTTGCGATGCAAACCTCAAAGCGAGTGTAGAAGGTGTTCAAGTCTTCCACTGCTGAGGTGTGTTAATCCTCTATAGTCTGAAGATCTTGCCACATGGATAATGTACAGCAAGCTGGTCATTATTGCGAAATAAACCTCAACAGGGCGATGCAGGACTCCAATGCTAAACAGAGGCATGCTGTACATTATCCCTTACATAGTACATTTGTAATAGTCATGCATCATGTCAACTATCAAACTCATGTACAGTGGTGCTTGAAAGTTTGTGAACCCTTGAGAATTTTCTATATTTCTGCACAAATATGACCTAAAACATCAGATTTTCACACAAGTCCTAAAAGTAGATCAAGAGAACCCAGTTAAACAAATGAGACAAAAATATTATACTTGGTCATTTATTTATTGAGGAAAATGATCCAGTATTACATATCTGTGAGTGGCATGTATGTAAAGTATGTATGTGAACCTCTAGGATTAGCAGTTAATCTGAAGGTGAAATTAGAGTCAGGTGTTTTCAATCAATGGGACGACAATCAGGTGTGAGTGGGCACCCTGTTTTATTTAAAGAACAGGGATCTATCAAAGTCTGATCTTCACAACACATGTTTGTGGAAGTGTATCATGGCACGAACAAAGCAGATTTCTGAGGACCTCAGAAAAAACGTTGTTGATGCTCATCAGGCTGGAAAAGGTTACAAAACCATCTCTAAAGAGTTTGGACTCCACCAATCCACAGTCAGACAGATTGTGTACAAATGGAGGAAATTCAAGACCATTGTTACCCTCCCCAGGAGTGGTCGACCAACAAAGATCACTCCAAGAGCAAGGCGTGTAATAGTTGGCGAGGTCACAAAGGACCCCAGGGTAACTTCTAAGCAATTGAAGGCCTCTCTCACATTGGCTAATGTTAATGTTCATGAGTCCACCATCAGGAGAACACTGAACAACAATGGTGTGCATGGCAAGGTTGCAAGGAGAAAGCCACTGCTCTCCAAAAAGAACATTGCTGCTCGTCTGCAGTTTGCTAAAGATCACCTGGACAACCCAGAAGGCTATTGGAAAAACGTTTTGTGGACGGATGAGACCAAAATAGAACTTTTTGGTTTAAATGAGAAGCGTTATGTTTGGAGAAAGGAAAACACTGCATTCCAGCATAAGAACCTTGTCCCTTCTGTGAAACATGGTGGTGGTAGTATCATGGTTTGGGCCTGTTTTGCTGCATCTGGGCCAGGACGGCTTGCCATCATTGATGGAACAATGGATTCTGAATTATACCAGCGAATTCTAAAGGAAAATGTCAGCACATCTGTCCATGAACTGAATCTCAAGAGAAGGTGGGTCATGCAGCAAGACGACGACCCTAAGCACACAAGTCGTTCTACCAAAGAATGGTTAAAGAAGAATAAAGTTAATGTTTTGGAATGGCCAAGTCAAAGTCCTGACCTTAATCCAATGGAAATATTGTGGAAGGACCTGAAGCGAGCAGTTCATGTGAGGAAACCCACCAACATCCCAGAGTTGAAGCTGTTCTGTACGGAGGAATGGGCTAAAATTCCTCCAAGCCGGTGTGCAGGACTGATCAACAGTTACCGCAAACGTTTAGTTGCAGTTATTACTGCACAAGGGGGTCACACCAGATACTGAAAGCAAAGGTTCACATACTTTTGCCACTCTCAGGTATGTAATATTGGATCATTTTCCTCAATAAATAAATGACCAAGTATAATATTTTTGTCTCATTTGTTTAACTGGGTTCTCTTTATCTACTTTTAGGACTTGTGTGAAAATCCGATGATGTTTTAGGTCATATTTATGCAGAAATATAGAAAATTCTAAAGGGTTCACAAACTTTCAAGCACCACTGTACAAATAAGTGTTAATGGATACGTTATGGTAATCAATAATATGGTGTGTGTGTGTATATGCATGTGATCTTACCAGGGAGAAAAGGTCATTTTGGAGGCCCAGGCGATCTACAGGGAGCAGGGTAAGATCTCTGATTCCTGGCAACAGACTCTCCAACATGGCTGAGCTGTACTGGACCCTGTAGAAGCCTACCGTACCTGGATTAAGCTACAACAAAAGGAACGAAAATCTTTCACACACGTGCTAATCTTTGACTGACCAAACAATGCAACCCCAGGCTAAAAATTCTCATCAAGCCTTCACAACACAAATGGTCCCAACCATCAGCACACATACAGGGAAAAAGAGATCTGACCTTGACCCACTTATCTGGTCCCAAGTTAGGGATGGTGACTGTAAGTTCAGCCTGGTCCAGCAGAACATTCATCTTTGAGCAGCTTGGGTTCTCACTGGTGCAGATGCTAATTGGGATCATCCAGCTGGGGCAGTCCTCACCTAGCGCGCGCGCACACACCAATGAGAACAGAAAGCAAGCATCTATGGCTACATCCACACGACAACGGCAACGAGATTTTTTTCTTTTTAGCGGGTTAAAAAAATAAATAAATAATCGCGTCCACATGGGCAACGGATCAGTAAAATATCAGGTACATATGGCAACGCAACGCTTGCTGAAAATGATGCAATACACATGCCACACCTCTACATGCGCTGTAAGACGGTCCCATCAGAGACACCAGAACAATAGAAGTAGGATGCATGCGCATAAACCCCTTCTTCTACCCGGCATGAAGCACTCACAGGAACAAACACACAACAACAAGAAGATGGCTGCGACTACGTGAGGAAATCGTGCCTTGTGTGTGTACAAATTAGTTTTATTAGTGTGCATAGTTTTATACAACTTAATTTTCTTATTGTGTGTGAACATTTTGAAAAGCATTTTTACATAATTTATATAACTTTATATTGTGTGAACATTTTGAAAAGCAGTCTTATCCAATAAAAAAAGAAATTCAAGAAATGGTTCAGTTACTTGTTTATTTAAAAGAAAAGCTGTATACAAAAGTGAATGCAATGCAGTGGTTCATACAAAACAGTCTGTTGAAGGGTCTTCTGATCCTTTTCTCCTCTGCCTCCATTATGGACCCTTTTCACGTGACGTCACGACAAACGCGGCCGCCATTTTGGACATGTACTACCAGTAGTTTACCACAGCCAGCATTGAGGAACGACAGCAAAGAAAGTGTTTTTCAGCAAGACTTCCATCATGCCACTATATTGTTGTGCACCTGGATGTAGTAGCCATCAACAAACAAGGCAAGGGTTATCATTTTATCGGATCCCGACGGAGAAGATGGATAGCGGCCATAAACAGGAAAGATTGGCAGCCCTCGGCATACCAGCGCTTGTGCAGTGACCACTTTGTTGGAGGTAAGACGAATAAAATTAGCCAGAAAAGGCATTACATTGCTGTTAACATTCTGTGGCGGCGAGTGTGTAACCAAATAGGCTAAAATAACCCATTGTAACCGCTTTGTTCTTCTGTAGTAGCTATTCGCTAACGACATTAGCTGGCGTTGTGTTCCTTTGCTGTTGGTAGACTGTAGGACAGATCAGAGGCAGTGTCCTACAAACAGCGCTTAATTTGAGGGGAAGCAAGCCGGAGCGCGCTCTGGAACCTCGGGCGTTGGCTCCGGCAGCTATTTACACTGGATCCGGTGATCCGACACCTCTTTTGACTATGTAACAAAAAAAAAAAAAAAAAAAACCCAAATAATTAAATAAAAAAAATGCAAGTTTATTTAGTGTTAATGTCTGATTTTGATATCTGTCTTGTTGGTGATTTCTCTCATGAAATGACATCCACAAAATATCTGCAGATGAACTTAATTTGCAGTGTTATTACAAAACATGCCCAGAAGCGCAGCGCCGCGCCCCCCTCCCCCCCTCTTTTTTTTCCGCACCGGAGCCGCTCATCCTCTGCGCTCCGGGACCTCCCACTTTATAAATTAAGCACTGCCTACAAATAAGTGTTCAAACAAGAGTTTTCAGATCAATACCTGTGTATGGCGATGGGTTTTTAACGACATAGGTATAAAGATCATGTGGGCCGAAGTCAGGTAAAGACGAGGGCTTCGTGTACTTCCATATGCCAGTGAACAATCCAGGCGGAAGCAGATAAACGTCGCTCTCTAAGCCTGCTAACCTCAATTTTTGCAAATACCTCTCCCTCTGCTCGCCCTGTAAATGCCCTACGTCGCTGGATAGCGAAGGTGTTTTCTGCATCTCGCTCCTTTTTCTTGTATGTTCTCCGTTTGTCGCCTTCCTCGCATTCAAACCAATTCGAGCTGAAGTCCGCTACATGTCCAGAATGGTGGTTGCATTTACGAAGGTCACGTGACTGAAAAGGGTCTATAATCAGGTAACTGTTGCTTTGTGTGGAAGGCTGTACTTTCTGTTCATCAAAGCAGGTGTAAATTGTCTGTCTGGCAGGTCAGTCAGGTTAATGTGTAAACAAATCCGTTCTACTCATCCAGACGACTTCGCAACAGCGCCGTTGCCAGATTTTTCCCACTCTGGAACCCGTTCTCAAAAAAATATCGTTTTGGGGCACCCAAAACGTCGGTGCCGTGTGGACGCCAGGCCGAAACGATAAATTTTATCAGATTCACCTGAATCCGTTGCCGTGTGGACAGGGCCTATACCTCAGGTCTGCGAACTTATTTTCTACGTTTCCAAAAGAGAGCTTTTTCAGTCCCAGTAAAAATATGTAGGACAACGCTTCCTACAAAGATCGCACATTTAATTAAGACAGAAAGAATCAAAAACATACGGGGGGGAGGAAAAAAAAAAAAAAAAAGATTTTACATGGATCCTACTAACATTACGATACTATTTTAACTGGAAAAAAATTCTTACCATTATGTGGTCCACTAGCACAGAACTTCTTCTGAGAGATCTTCAGCACCCGATCATCTCCTTGCTTTAAAACAGACAATCTGCATTAGAACTTAATTCTCTAAACCAGAAATATGCAAGTTCTTTATGCAACGTTTATTTTTCTTATTTAAAAATAAAAACAAGCAACTGTGTATATCCTTCTAGAAGGATTATTACATTAAACGGTTTTCACAAAGCTTCTAATCCAGCACTGGAGGCGCACCAAACTCAGGCCATATTTTTGTTCTAGTTAAACTGCTAGAATATTTTCCCCTCTTGTTCATTCAGTATCAAGACACTGACTGTACCTGCTCCTGATCCACTACAATAATGGGGAACCCCATCTGTTTAGTCCAAGAGTTCATTACTGCAGCAATGGGCTTCCCACTAGCCTGCTCTAGACAGGCCCACAGGTCCTCTGAAAGAGAGACAGAACGAGGGAATAAGTAGTTATGTGGTTTAAGTAAAGTCTGTTTAAAAGGAATACACTAGGGTTTTTCAAACCTAATACATCCTTCCACAATAGGCATACCGACAGTAGATTTCACTTTTTCCCCCTCAGTAAAAGTGCTGAGAAAGGAACAGAAACCCTGATAATTTGACACACCCCTACAACTGAAGTCTTAAGGCAGTTGCTAAAATCTGTCAATGTGTGTTTAAAAAAAAAAGTATATGAATATATAACGCAAACTCAATACTACAACTATTACTTCAATGGTAATACTCGAGACGGACGTCTGAAACTAATTATGGTAAAAACAAAAACAGCAATTTATGAAAAAGTCTTAAATCTGCAACATTAATTTACAAACATTTGGCTGACAAATTCATTAAAGCATTCTTCAAAAATGTGCTTAACTGCAACAGCTGCCCTTAGGCCTCCATTATAAATAGAATTTATATTCAATGTCTTTTTTTTTTGTTGTTGTTGCTCCTTTGCAGGGAATAATTCAATTATTTTCTATGATAAACACTGACCCATATATTACAGAGTCATAAAATAACAAGATTAAGCTTTAAAAAGTTCTGTAGTATTTTCCTTAAAACAGTAACAGTTCGTGGGGAAAAAGATGACCATGAATAAGAGGGCAGGAGCAGAAATGTTGGATTTATGTCTACCTTCTACAAATCCTAATAAAACACAGTTGCTGCAACACTTTTGTAAAAGCCATCTGCAACATGTACACTCATGTCTTTGCTTACGCGCCTTCAGGTTACACTGACATACTTTACATTTACGATTGTCAAGTTCTCAATTATGACATGTTGGCCTTTAATTAGCTAGCAATGTTCACCAGATCACTCTTTAATGCAAGGTTTAAAAAAAAAAAAAAGTATTTATAGTTTTACAAATTATTATAAAAATACGCACACCAAAAAAAAAAAAAAAAATAAATAAATAAATTATATATATATATATATATATATATATATATATATATATATATATATATATATATATACATACACACACACACACACACACATTTTATACACACACATACCTGTGGATGCATTTTTGTGTTGAAACTTTAAAAGATAATGGTTCATTCCCTTTCTAAAATCCTAGAAGCACAAAAAGAAAAAAGTTAAATCAGACACACAAAGGCCCACTAGTCAAGACCTTTCCTAATTAATGGCCAAGCAATAAATAAGCCAAACTACTGCACTGTTCTAAGGCGTGAAGAGAATGGTTCCCATGCTTGTTTTTTCTTCCTTACCTCATCTCCTATGTAATTGTGCAGCATGCGAATAACAGAGGCACCTTTGCTGTAGGATATGGCGTCGAAGATTTCATCCACTTCTGAGGGATGTCCAACATTAACCTGCCATTTAGGACACAAACACGTTCATATTTCATTAGGCTAAATCCAGACTTCAGTGTGGTAACTGAGCTGCCTCTGTGCAGACAAAAAAAGTTACGCCACTATAAAGCCACAAATAAACAAAACTTCACTCGTTCAACAAGACCTCCTACTGCAAGTAAAACATTATTGAAATTATATTTAAATCGGACTCCCTATTTTACAAATGTCTTTCCCCCATCCCTAGGCAAGAAAGTACAAAGCCTTTTTAAATTCTTATATTTTGTCAGGTGCTGCTTAAAATATCTTTATTTAAAATCAACAACAATTGTATGAATTAGGAGTAGGTATTTCTACATTACCAGGGTGCACTGTGCAGTCAATCCCTAAACACTAGTCACCATGAACAGGCAAATTAAAAGCTGCTTTTACAACATAATTACAGCAATTAGTCATTATAACCCATTGTGATTTAATTAACATTTACTCTTGTGAATTATGTAATAATGCTAGAACAAATCATTAAATAAATAAAATCCAAGTTCTCATTTAGGCATCTATGACCGTTAACCAAGACACTTTCCCTGTGTCTGAAATCACTCACTCGTTCACTACTCCCTACTCAATATATAGGGAATTCTATGTATAGTCAGCTCATTGATAAAATGGGGGGAAAAAAAAAAAACGCTTTCGGATACTAGCCTGTCACGCCATTATTTACATCACTACCGTTGCACAATTAAAACGTCCCAGATCAGCTGGCTGATGGGTTTTCAAAATAATAAATACATGCATGTATTTCTGTGATAAATCCATATTATACTGAGCACATAATTTCCCACATTAATAAATACAAAGTACTTTGTGTCTGGGGGCGGCATGGTGGTGTAGTGGTTAGCGCTGTCGCCTCACAGCAAGAAAGTCCGGGTTCGAGCCCCGTGGCCAGCGAGGGCCTTTCTGTGCGGAGTTTGCATGTTCTCCCCGTGGGTTTCCTCCGGGTGCTCTGGTTTCCCCCACAGTCCAAAGACATGCAGGTTAGGTTAACTGGTGACTCTAAATTGACCGTAGGTGTGAATGTGAATGGTTGTCTGTGTCTATGTGTCAGCCCTGTGATGACCTGGCGACTTGTCCAGGGTGTACCCCGCCTTTCGCCCGTAGTCAGCTGGGATAGGCTCCAGCTTGCCTGCGACCCTGTAGAACAGGATAAAGCGGCTAGAGATGATGATTAGATGAGATGAGACTTTGTGTCTGCTGCATCTTTCAGTGCTTTTAAATCAAGGATGAATACTTTCTTCTTTGCCGCTGCCTTTTATTAAATCAAATCTGAGGCTTTTGATTTCTTTCAGCGCAACCACAATGCATGATGGGATATATTACCTGGCTAGTGACTATCGGTTGTACACTACTTTTCATGGTGCATTGTGGGATACTTTGAGTGCACTACATAGGGTGTAATAATTCTCACTATACATTCACACAGCACTACAAAATGGCGACCTCACTATGTAGTCCACTATATAGTGAGTGGGGAGTGATTTCGGACACAGGGTTTTTATAATATTGTGATAATGCCGCAGATGAAAGTACACTACTGTCAGAGTGGAATTCAGACAGATGTGCTGTGTGGTTTCTAAACAATAACAAAGCTGTAGTTATGGCTATTAAAAGAACAGTACTTAAACATGATAAATATAACCTCTATTGGGTGACTGTTATCAAGAGCATCCAGATCCAGAGCCCTGGTGTAGTCAGCAGTTACAAACTGCGTCCAGATATCATACTCGGGGAAACAGTGATCCACACAGAGGTACTCGATCCATGACGCAAAGCCCTCATTAAGCCAGAGATGGGTCCACCATTCCTGCAGAATAAACCTCCATATTTTTAATACCCTGTCAGAGGTAGTTGCCCCCCCCTTCCCCATCCCTTTCCAAGTCCAAAAAGGATGTACTTGCTTTTGCTACCTTGCTAGCCAGAAGATTAATTGTAATTAATTGGAAATCAACGATTCCGCCCAGTCACGCCCACTGGATTAGAGACGCCCTTTATTTTCTGAAGTTGGAGAAAATTATGCCGCTTTTCCACTACAAACGTGGCTGAGTCGGGCTGAGCCGTGCCGTGCTGAGTTGGGCTGAGCGGGGCTATTGGAGTTGCATTTCGACTACCACCGCGCTGAACCGTGCTGGCTGGAAGTGGGTGGACACATTGGGTGGAGTTAGCGAAAGTGGGTGGACGTCACGTGATGTCGTTAAGCGGCGCAAACAGTGACATCAGTGACCTTTTAAGCGGTAGTCTCACGACCCGGATAGTAAACAATAAACATGGAGGACATGGAGTTGTTAGTGTTGCTGGTCTTGGTGCTGTGGCTTGTTGTCACCGACAACGCGGACAGATACTGGCAAGAGCGTATAGATGAGGCGAGGCGCATAAGGCTTCAGAAATTCTCGTAATTCGTAATTCTCCTTCCGGGTTTGCGGTGTTTACAGATCCCAGCGTGCTCGCGGGGCGTGTGTGGGCATGTGAGGACACTCCTCCTCACCAATCAGTGCACAGGGGAGTGTCTCCTCACGCTCCTAGCCTCATTCAGCTCGGTTTGGCTCGCTTCAGCCCCACTCCAAAACCGTGAGAGTTTTGGGTGCTAAGCAGGGCTGAAGCGAGCTGAGTCGTGCTGTTTTGCGATAGTCGAAACGCGAGCCGTGTCGGGCTGAAGTGAGCTGAAGCGAGCTGAAAAAGGGTAGTGGAAAAGGGCCATTAGACTGTCTTTGACTGGCTGCTCCAGTAAATTTGGGAAATTATGGGGCCCATTCTTTCAATTCGTTATGAGGACAGATCTTTCACTCGCCCCGACTGACACGACTGAGGCAGCTAAGAGAGGTGCCATTACTCTGACTTGGGATGTCTGTTGCTATGTTTATTGCTGTTTACTGTTACCTGACTGATGTGCCTGTCCTTTTTTTTTTTGCTTCCCCCCCCCTTTTTTTGTTGTCTAAAAAGAAAGAATGTATACTTAACTCTTTGTAAATGTTTCAATGCAATTGTATACGTCTGCAAAACCCAATAAACAAAGTTTAAAAGGAAAAAAAAAAAAAGAATAAACCTCCATTAGTAACTGGAAACCAGGCTCATCTACAAGCTAATGTACGCCGACTCACACTAAGAACAAAGGAAACAGTAAATATAAAAATCAGCAGATAGTGTTCAGGCTATTTATTATTATTTTCTTTATTTATTTGTAATCGAGTCTGGAATGCCTTACACAAAGCGCTTTAATTTTATCCAATCTCGTCTAATGTGACATTTTTTTGGTAATTTCTCAGGTTTGTATTTTTTAGATTGTCTGCATTTTTGTTGTGTGTACGAAATTTCTGTGCACTTTGTCTGCTATCCTGCTTGCCATGAATTGCCCCTTTCAAGATGAAAAGCATTTTGAATTGAATCGAACCGAATAGTGCACACTACACACACAATCATTATTACTGAAACAGAAATGGGATTAAATAAATATTTGTAAACCCACAGAACAGATACTTTATTAACACAAACGTGTACTAAGCTTGGTTCTCAGCAGACAGTAACAAAGCTCGTATGAGTTCACCACAGTTTCTGAGGTCACACACTCACCATAGTAACCAAATTCCCAAACCACTGGTGTGCCAGCTCATGCCCTACCACCAGGGCCACCCACTGACGTGAGGACGCACATGAATTCTTTGGGTCAATCAGTAGAGCAGTCTCCCTAAAACACAAAATACGCACTGCAGTTTTTCCCCCTCTGTGGAACATCATCAAGTGATCAAATCACTTACAATGAAAATGCAGATCAGGAAGTTAAAGATTTTTTTTTGGATGCACATACAAGTGTTTACCAAATTTCTATACTAATATGCATTCATTCATTCATAATACCTGTAAGTAACAAGGCCCCAATTTTCCATGGCACCTAAATGGACAAAATAAATAAATAAAATCATGTGCCACATATGTGGAAACGCTGTATAATAAAACACACACAAAAAAAAGACAACTACATACCAGCAGCAAAATCAGCAATTGCTATTAGATCAATTTTAGGCAATGGATAAGGAACGTTAAAGTAGTCTTTGTAGAAAGGTAAGGTCTTAGTAGCCACCTAAAGAGAGAGAGAGAAGATTTCAAGTTAATCAAACATAAAAAGAACACATTGCTAATGCTTAACCATAAAATAACCGTAGCTGGGGCAACAAGCCAAACAGCTGGGCAATAATTAGTTTTTGGGCAACGTTAAATTCCACATATAATTGGAAGTCTTCATACACTGTTGTGTCAGGGCTAATGAAATGCTGCTCTTCTTAAGCTGCTTACCTCTAGTGCAAACTTCCCCTGCTCTGCTTTCCCCACTGGAGTGTACACGCGGACCGTCACACCATCAGAAGACTGGCTCTCCACAAAATCAAACTCGCCAATGACGAACGCCACCAGGTAGGTGGACATGATGGGTGTAGTAGCGAACTTCACTTCCACAAGATTCTCATCCTCTGGGTACGGCTTCCGATCGAGGACATTCTACAGTGCAACATCACAGTTATGACAATAGTGTGCGAGGCCAAAGTGAGAGCTTTTCATCTATACACTGCAAGAATGTGTCCAAAAATAGCTTTAAGCTCCCAGCTATGCCCATCTGCATCTTCCCTCCCTTAACTGCTGTAATTAGGATGTTCTCTGAAAATCAGCTAAAACCAGAGCTACACTGCCATTCTTGCACAACACTGAACTGAGCTACATTATGTAATGTATGAAAAGTGGTCTTCACAAAACTTGTCAAAGCATCCACAAACAAATTTTTAGCAAATAAATAAATAAAATGTCTCTACACGTTCACCCAAATTAAAATAGCTGAATTTCAGATGATGCATAAATAAGCAATTTAGAAACACCTTCCTCATACCTAGCAATTTAATAAACAAGCTCACGTTTGCATACAATTAGACATGGGTGGATTTTAAACACTGCAAGTCATGATTTGTAGTCCCTTTCAGCCATGGGTTTAACAAAGAACAAAACCATAACCACAATTTGTTCATCATTATCTTTAGCCAAGTTAACTAGCTGTCCATTTTCAAATGTAGGTTCTGTAGCTGAAAGTATCCGAGCATAGCTGCATGCGCCAAAATATACACAGTGGACGGACCTGGTTCAACCAGCTGAGGATAATTTCTGTAAATAAACAAAAACTGATACACAGGGGTGATAGCGTTCTGGCGCCGCGCCGGATTTCCAGCGTACCGCGGCGCCGGAAAAAAAAAAAAAAATCTAGTTCGCCCATTATCCTGTGTCATTCTGAGATGCGCAGATAGACAGTAAAGGGAACGCTATCACCCCTGGATACAGAACACGCTTTAAATATTTGTTGTTTTCAAAAGACTTTGCTTTAAATTAAAAAAAAATTGCACCATGTTAAACAGTCATCCAAAGAGAAGTTACCAATTATCTTAGGTTTTAAGTGATATCCTGTAACAGCATCTTGGACACATTATACCTAAACTTAAGCTCAAAATAATTAGCACTCTGCTTTAAGAAGATTTTTCCTCAGTGCGACAGATGACCTGCATGAGGAGAAAGAACACAACTGAGCATCTGTTACATTAAACATTCACAGAGTCCCGAGGCAATGCATTTTCAGGAGGCAGGGTGCAACATAATGTACCATATTCGACAAGGCTACTCGGTCCTTGGGGACAATAAGGGTGATGTCAAAGGTGGCTTTGATAGCTGGCTCATCCCAGGAAGGGAAAGCTCGGCGAGCATCTGTGGCCTGAGAGAGAGAGAGACACACACACACACACAAAATGGTTCACATGTGTTCAAGCTGGAATATTTATGTCAGCAGAAAGTGACAAAAGCTGAAATTAAACAAAAGACAGACACAGTACAGAGTGTGAAGAAGAGCATTAATACCTTCCTTCTACCTTTCTTTCCTCTTTGCCTTTAATCCTAAACCACTCTTCCCTGCTTGTTCAATGGAGATGTAGTTATTCATTACCTATAAAATAGTCCTATAATATACATTAATCAATCGTGTTCAGCAGAATGTGTCTAACTAGTGGTGGGGGGGAACAAAAACAAAACACAGGGTTCTGGCAGGATTCAGTAAGTTAAATTTTAGACCTTTTTTAGACTTAAGACCATTATGAAAAATTTTTTAGACCAACACGAAGCATTACAACCTGCCCTACCCCCGCCCTTCCCAAAAAAAGACAATCGAGTTCAATTCTCAAAACAAAGTCATTTGTATTGGTAAACTGACTATCAGGGATACAAACTGATTGTGTGCTTATTTATGTCATATGGCAACATTAGTACATTATGTCACATAGCAACAAAAGTACAAGACAATAGAGTGATAAAGGGCATTTGTGCAGTAAATGCAGTCTGTAGGGGTTTGGTTTTTTCCCCTAACTGCAACAGAACTCATTTAAACTTTTGATTAGTGGTGTTCTGGTAATAAAACAGCGTTATTGTATAATGCACTGTTGTCAGATGACGACTTTCTTGATTGCTCATGTGAACCCCATGCTGCAAACCACAGCATCGCAGACCTCCACTTGCTGTAGCAACCATTTCAACCATATTAACAGTAAAAATGCATACACATCTTTTAAAACTAATAGTTAAAACATACGTAGTAGCCCCGTAGCACACTTGCTTCCAGTTAAACAGCAAACTCACGCAAGGCGGCAGCGATTTACCAGTGAAATCAAGTCATACCTTGCGAGAGGTATACAAGGGAGACAGCAGGTTTTTAAGCAGTAGCAGAGCAAACAGGGGCCATTTGAGACAGAGGTGTAAAATCATTGCAAAATATGAATGCAAAATTAATAAATACTAAATAATAAAGCCAGGAAAGACACACCATTGGGGAGAGAATAATATATTAAAAAAAAAAAAAAGCACCGTTAGAAAGCTGAATACGCTGACTGGACTCATGCGCTCCATGTTGTCATGGTAACGTTGACGACATGTAATGTGCACGCTAAGATTGTCTACAGCAAGGGTGCCCAAATTCTTCTCTACAATGGGCCAAAAATTAATTCTGTGGGTGGGCCGCAGCCCAAAAAAACGAATGTCCACATTATGTTACCTTACATTTTATTGAAACGTGTCATTTTTATATAGGCTAAGATCATTAAACTCAAATGTAAATGTTTAAAGCAATTAAACACATATTTTGTATATTTATAGTAGGCCGACCTTTATTAATTTCAGAAGATGACAGAACATCCACATGGCTTATTTTAAGAGGTAGAAACATATTTGAAAGGAAAGCAACATTTCAGACTATATTACAAAAAGTGCTTTGGTAGCTTGAACAAGTTGAAAACAGTTGGATAAGGTCGAGGACAACCAAATATACAATTCTATTTAAAAATTAAATAAAATGTGAATTGAGCAATAACACATGCCCTTGTAACACTGTGCCTTTTAAGCCATTTGAAACCAGCTGGATTGCCCAACTTATGAAACCAGAGAGAATTTACTTTAGACTGAATGTGAAATTAGATTGAGTATTAGGTATGGAATTGGACAATGTGAACTGAGCAATATAGAACACAACACAACATTTCCCTCGTGTTGTACCTGAAAGTGTCTCAAGGCCAGCCGGCTCCTGTCACACTTCAAAATCCTCACTGACTCCGCGCAAAAATGCCATCAATTGTGCATAGTCACACATGTCGGTGCTCTCATCGCAAGCAATAGAAAAGGCCGTAAATCTGGATGCTTTACCAACGATTTGTTCTCTGAGATCCTCAGCCATGTCCTCGATGCGGCAGGTAACTGTGTTCCATGATAAACTAATTTGCGAAAAGGCCCGTGTCTGGCTCGGGGACACAGTCTCTGCAGCCACAGTCAGGCAACTTTTAACAAACTCTCCACATGACAAAGATCTCCCAGATTTCGCTATCATTGCGCTGATCTTATAGCTGGCCTTAGTTGCATTTTCTTGAGCAGATGACGGCTGCAGTAACGTGCGTTGTTGGGCACTGAGCCTGGCTAACAGTTCGCTAGCCTTCTGCTTTCTTATTTCACCACTGTATTTCGCAAACTGAGGTAAATGTTTTGTTTCATAATGTCTACGGATGTTGTATTCTTTCAAAACTGCCACTCTCTGTCTACAGATAAGGCACACTGCCGAGGAATCGATTTCCATGAAAAAAAAAAAATCTTGCCAACTATTTTTGAATTTTCTTTTACCCGTGTGCCACTGCCTAACACAGCGCTCCATCGTAACCTCTGCTCCTCGCTTGTGTCATGAGCCTGCTGACAGGCAGAAGAGCCAGCAACTCAACAGCGCCCCCCCCTTGTCCCCCCTTATAAAACTGTGGTCAGAAAGTGAACTGCAGGCAACTCTTCGGAGCCGTTGGGACAGAAATTCCCAGCGGCTGGCACAGACCTGGCACTGACGGGCAGGCACAGATGGGAAAAATGAGGCGGGCCAAAAAAAACGGAACATGGGCCAAACTTGGCCCGCGGGCCTCAAATTGGGCACCCTTGGTCTACAGTGTGAAAGCTCTCCGCGCTAATGTGAGCGGCTATTTAACCAACCGTTCCAGCCCAACACAGCTCCTTTTAGCGATAGTGTGCTTCAGCCTATTGCTCGCAGAACATTCTCGTTTTTCATACTTACGGCGGTGCTTGAAAGTTTGTGAACCCTTTAGAATTTTCTATATTTCTGCATAAATATGACCTAAAACATCATCAGATTTTCACATAAGTCCGAAAAGTAGATAAAGAGAACCCAGTTAAACAAATGAGACAAAAATATTATACTTGGTCATTTATTTATTGAGGAAAATGATCCAATATTACATATCTGTGAGTGGCAAAAGTATGTGAACCTCTTTACTCACTATTATTCGACGCGCTAGTATCCACACTCTTCATCGCACTGCCAACACAACCGCTAACCTTCTCTGACTGCCACAGACTGCATAAACTCGGCGGGGACTTAGAAGGTAGAACTACGGTAGGCGCAGTGGACAAACTGGACCGTTGCATACTTGCCGCGATCATCGGTGATTGAAGTTTTTTAGCAGGCAGACAACAACGCAACTGGGACATTTTTTATTAATGTTTTGCAGGCACTTCTAGGAACGGACTGAACGGATGTAAGAATTTTAGACTTGGATAAATAAAATTTTAGACCTGGGATGAAAATATGTGTATTTTTTAGACATTTTAAGGCCTAAAATTTAACTTTCTGAATTTTAGACTTTTTTAGACCCCGCGGGAACCCTGAAACCCCCCCCCCCCCCCCCCCCCACACACACACACACACAACACCCAAGCCTCCAATAAAACTGCTGGGATAAAACACAAAGAACTGCAAAGCCTGAATGAAAGAAATGAAGATACTTGCTGTGTGCCGACTTACCTCAAACTGTGTGACAGCTGCATAGCGGGTTTCTCCTGACGGAGTTGTATATTTACTTCTGTAGAAACCTTTCATTTTGTCATTTAACTCTCCAACAAAGTCAATCTTCAACATACCAGACCCTAAAAACATGCAGAAAAAAAAAAAATCAAACTCACATTATCCCGAATCAACACATATACTGGTTGGTGTTTTTTAAGTTAGTTAGACCATCCTTGACTTGCAAGTAACATCAAAGCAAAATAGAAACCCAGATGTTGACCATGTTGGTGGAGATACAAATGCGGGGTCAAGTGACATTCCATACAAAAGTCACGTGTGCACAACTCTGTTTTTCCACTGCTTTAAGCGTTCTTTTAGCTATGCCATATCTTTGTGCTGTATATGGTTGTGGTCACAACAGTACTCTTGATCGTGGGACGTTCCAATTTTTTAGAATTCCGTCCGCGATTCGGAAAGAGGCCGAGGAAACACAGAGGCTTAGTACAAAGAGGACACAAGAGGATCAGGACACTTTGTCCAATGACAATTTCACCCAAAGCCTTTTTCATTTGCACTATCAGTGTGGCAGCGGGGGCGTGGTCAAGCGCCGGTCTGTGACAGGAGGGCGGAGTCAGGGAAGGTAAGTGGCAGAATCACTACACCTGAGAGCAATTAACCTGTGTTTGTGTGTCTTCCCAGTGACCGCGCCCTACTTAAGGAGGGAGAGCGAGAGCAGAGGGGCTCTTCCGGAACCAGACACAGTGTGTGTGTGTGTGTCTGCAAAATAGATAGTTGTTATACTGAAAAGTGTGGCAATAAAACGCCCTGTCAAACCTGATCTCTGTCCTGCCGTCCTCTGTGCTCCGCCCACCCACACTGAACCGCTACAATCAGTTATTTTATATTTCAGGTATTCGTGAACAAAAGCGCCACGAGAGCGCTGCTCCGCGCCTAAAGATTTAACATGATCCAGCTGGCTTTAAAAATGTATAATTCTGCCAACGCAGCTCACAGTGAAGCCAAATTTTACAGGCACTTCCCTCTAAGCCTCCCCCTTTGAAAGAGCATGGTCTCGGGCTGGTAGGACTGCGCCTCGGCCCGGGATTCGCGAATGAAGCCCCTGCGAGAGCACTGCTCCGCACCTAAAGATTTAACATGATCCAGTCGGCTTTAAAAATTAATAACTCGGCCAGGAGAGCTCGTAGCGAAGCCAAATTTTACAGGTGCCTCCCCCTTCGAAAGGGCCTGGTCTCGGGTCAGTAGGACCGCACCTCGGCCTGGTATTCGCGAATGAAGCCCCTTGCGAGAGCACTGTTCCACGACTGAAGATTTAATATGATCCAGCCAGAAACAGACATGCAAGTGAGCAACCTGCAATGACAAGGGAGTTAACTCGTCCCAGGGTCAGCAAGCGGCATGGGCCGATGTGGTTACCCCCCTTAGTACGCCCTTTAGTGTCAAAGCGCACGTACCATGGCACTCATTTGCTTTACAAAAACGTGTTTTGCTTTGGTCAAATTCCATTGAGACTTCCTCCTTTTTTTCTGAACAAATACCTGAAATATAAAATAGTGTGTATGAAAAAGGCTTCAGACGAAACGACCTGTATTTGTACTCGATGGTTGGTAGAAGCATCTCATCTTCAGAAAAGTCTGACTTTTTTTTTAAAATAAGAATATGGGTCAAAACCACACACATCCATCTTCTCTTTGTATCGAATCCTTGCTCAATCGTTCAAATCGTGGTAATACTGAGAAAACTCAGCATTGTTTACAGACACGCTTTCAGCGGCTGTCATCCTAGTTGCTTTGTACGGTATATCCACCGTCATGGCGGACGCTTATGATGTAGCACGTTTTGATCACGTGGTTGCAAGTCATCTATACAAAGACTGAGACGGGAACAAGTTTATTGTGAGTTAACACAATGGAACAACAATAGCGTTTGACAGAAAGCTGATTAGCCATCTTCTCAACTGTGGAAAGAACACGACTATAGCAACCGATTACATAGTGACTGTTAGCAGGACTATAACAGAGCCTCATTCACAGAGGGGTGCTGCAGTGTTTACCTTTCTGAAGGGCACAGTGGAAGGACAAAGTCACTTTCTCATCCTCATTCTCATAGTTAAATCCTGTAGCACTGATTTCTAAATGCAAACAAGGAAACAAATACATTAGCTAGATAGTATTACAATGCTGGTATTAAAATGGCATGGAAATGCACGGAGGCCACACAAAACCGAAGCCTGAGGTTGTGGCTGAACACAGAGCCGTGTTTGTCTAGAAATTCTAACTTGACTCTGTGCACATGTCATAGAGGTGCGTGCCTCTTCTTGTGACATGATAGAGGACTAGCTCTGGCAAAAATGAATACAAAAGTGTCATTATATCAAGACAAACCATAAAAACAATTATTTTGTATACATCTTTATTCTAGTTTTATTTGTCTTGTTAATTCCTCAGTTACTTATGTTTTTCTACTTTTTATTGCTACTTATTTTGTCGAACATTTTATTTTTACACAAATTTGCTACACACCTGTGTAGTAATCATCATTATCCTCTCCAAATAACGTTTTTTTTTTTAAATAACAGCACATCCTGTTGAACATTTTGCCTATGAGCTGTGGTGCATCACAAGTAAATGATTATTTCATTTAGATTAGAATCATCTGAAAATACACAATTAAAATAATCTGACTCAAAAATCTCTCCACAGTCAATTAGAACCTTGATGGATGCACGTGTGTGACGGAGTGGGCGAACGTGCTTAGTGCAGCATCGTGGCACGTCATACCACCATGGATTTCATTGTGTTTAAAACATACAAAACAACATGAAGCGGTTTGTTCTAGAATAGTGAACAAACAGTATGGATTATTTTCCTCCTCCGGCTGTCGAGTCTGCATGTCCATCGGGCAGCTATGAATAAATGTCTAATGGTCCAGACGTGAAATTTGCTTGTCCCAGGTAGGGACATTTCTGCACAGCAGCAGACAAATCCTCCCTTCTTGCAAAATGATGCGTGTATTATGTAAGGAATACCACGATAATCCATGCGATTGTATACAAATAATGCACACTGTATTTCAAATTCAGTTTATAGCTAGAATTAATGTTTTGAAACATCTGAGAGACAAGTTAGTTCCTGTTCTCACTTGTATTACAGCTGCAAGAAACATTTAACCCCTCATCAGCGCCTCTATCAGTCAGGTCTCTCTCCTTCCCCCTCCCATAATTAGGCGTCTCCCTCTAAATAAACAAACAAAAGACTTATTTTACCAAGAAACTGAAGTGTGTTAACTCTTCTGTCCTGAAGACTTTCCTGTGTTGCAAAACTTTGCACAGCACTGTCACAAAGCGCTTCCAAGCAGAAACTCCTTTCAAAATGCCACCACAGCAACATTTTATCAAGTTAAGCAACACATTTTAAAAATCCATTTTTTTAATATTATTAGCCTTACAACTCCAAATCAGAAAAAGTATCCAAAAACCAGAGCTTCGTTTTCACCTACTGGTAGCGTAACTAACAGGGCTTGACATTAATGCTTGTCCGCTTGTCCAGGACAAGTGATACTTTATGTCGGACAAGTTCATCGTCTCAGTTACTTGTCTGATCGGACAAGTGCCAAAATACGCCGATATTCGGGTTACATATCAAATTTATCAGTTTATTTACATGATTTCCGAAGCATCTCACTCGACATATTGTTTTGATGAATCGCTGGATGTTTCTATTCGGAAAGAGCGATATGCGCATGCACAATATTCCACTTGCGAAACCGGCCAATACCACTTCGTGTATTTGAGCTGAAAAGTAAACGGTCATTTATGATTGGTTTTAATCGTGTCATACACATGGATTTGTTGACATTTCTGTTGGCGGGATCATTATTCAGCTGTATATTTACGTTATGTGGTAATTTCCAAATCTTTGAATTGTTGTTGATGGTGTTCATTATATAGCCGAGTGCTGGTGGCGGGGAATGTGCACCTGCATACGTGTGGATTGACAGGGAGTGAGGTAGGAGTGGGGAAAGTTATCTATGAAATACCAAGCTGTCAAATGGCTGCTAATTAGGTTACCGGCTGTATTAATTAACTAATTAGTAATGGGAGTTTGGGGATTTGAAACATAGGGCTCTATAATTTAGATATAATTATGGATTATTTGAAATTATCTTTTTTTGACCATTAAATACCATACAGGAGCCACACTGAATAATTAGACAACAACAATTAATCAGTGGAGGATATATATTCAAAGTTAATAATTTCATCTCATTATCTCTAGCCGCTTTATCCTGTTCTACAGGGTCGCAGGCAAGCTGGAGCCTATCCCAGCTGACTACGGGCGAAAGGCGGGGTACACCCTGGACAAGTTGCCAGGTCATCACAGGGCTGACACATAGACACAGACAACCATTCACACTCACATTCACACCTACGGTCAATTTAGAGTCACCAGTTAACCTAACCTGCATGTCTTTGGACTGTGGGGGAAACCGGAGCACCCGGAGGAAACCCACGCGGACACGGGGAGAACATGCAAACTCCGCACAGAAAGGCCCTCGCCGGCCACGGGGCTCAAACCCGGACCTTCTTGCTGTGAGGCGACAGCGCTAACCACTACACCACCGTGCTGCCCAGTTAATAATTTAAAAATGAAAATATATATAATTTCAATTTTCTGGTTTTTAATTTATTCATGAGAAATTGATGATTGATGGAGTCCAATTTTTTTCTTTGGACAAGTCAACTTCACATTTGGACAAGTAAATTTCCTTTCAACTTGCCTGACAGGACAAGTGGTTTCAAAAGTTAATGTAGAGCCCTGAACTAAGGACCTGCACTGGCCAAATGCCTGGCCGATTCGACCATCCAGTCACACTATGATTTTTACTGGCAACAAAACATATGACTCAGACTTCTTTTAAGAAATGTGAATCTCACGCTGTTAAATAACGCATACGCAGTACTGACACAGATACTTGTAAACAACGGCTGTTGTCATAGTAACACGATTCTTGTCAAAAAAGATCGCTTTTATTCACTCACAAAAGCAAAGTACGTCACATAAAAATTTTTACATTTTGGAAAAGAAAGACTCAGAAGCTAGCAATGAAGCGTTTATAGGCGGCAAAATCGCCGGCAATGATTGACAGGGCAGGGCAGACTAGGCCATTCCTGGATACTGATTTTGCATCAAATCATAATCACCTCTTTCATAATCACCTGCTTCAAATGACATCATCATTTGATTGTTTCACCTCATTACCCTGCCACAACTTTTTATGCAATGTGTTGCAGGCCTGAAACGCAGGAACTGATGTACATTAACAAAGGAAATGAAGTTGACCAGACAAAATATAAAAATCTCACAGGTTCATACTGTATTTCATTGTAGACAAATTTAGAAGTCGCTGTGTTTTAATCTGCTGTCCAAACTTTTTCTGACTTGGGGCTGTAGATTATGTGGACTGTCTGCCATACAAGTCCCTGTGCAATAGCGGTTACTACAGCATCAAGATCGTATTAGTATTGCATTAATATTAACCTACTGTACATGTTACAGCTGGAAATACAGTCTGAGCCATGCTGTTATACAAAAATATGCAGCTTCTGGCTAATCAAATTAGAGAATTTGAATCATACTGTGGTACAACACGCATTTGATTTACAAATAAAATATATAAAAATGGTAGCCCTAAGGATGAGAAATGCCTGTTACTGTTTGATTTTTTTTTTTTTATTGCATTTCTAAAACACTGGACCCTACTGATGCATTTATGCTTGTAATGATTCTGGTTTAAGGTTGTTGTTTATTTAAAAACAGCACAGCAGCACTTTAAATACCGGGACCACTGCACTCACTTGAGTCTGTGAACCTTTACACCCTTAACATATAAAGAAAACACTTAACAAGGTCATGCACACACACACACACACACACACACACACACACACTGACTGCAGCAGCTGTAATAAAAATTCCACACTTACCTTCCCCTCCTTCTGGTACAAAAGATGCAGTGATTATGTCTATATCAGCACAGTTCATTACAATTTGATTTGTCCCTTGTGTAACCTGAAAATAATTAAAAAGAAAAAGTTAAATGTAGTATTAAACACTAAAGTATACACACAAACACAAAGCTAATGCAAGACATCTTCAGTCACTGAAAACTAGTTTCCCCCCACAGGCCATGGCTGCTCTGTATTTCACCAGAACGAAGGGAACGCAGTTCTTCTGCCAAAATCACGTGGCATATTGCTGACATCTGTTCCATCTATACACATATCTGAATGTGCATTGCTGTTTTACTCGGTAGCAGATTTGAACCCGCAAAGAGATTGCAACATGAATTTTCTGCATGAGAACTGAAGTGAGTTAGGCTACGTTCACACTGCAGGCTGAAGTGACTCAAATCCGATCTTTTCGCCCATATGTGACCTGTATCCGATCTTTTATTGACAATATGAACGACACAGATCTGATTTTTTCAAATCCGACCCAGGCCGTTTGGATATGTGGTCCTAATTCCGATCCCTATCCGCTCTTTTCATATGCGACTTCAGTCTGAACCGCCAGGTCGCATTCATCCGACTTACACGTCATCAGCAAGCCACAAACGTCACTATTCTGCGCTGAAGTAGGCGGCGGGTCTCTCAAAAAAAGTTACAACAACATGGCGCATAATCACGGGCGCAGATAGAGGGTGGGACGGGTGGGATTCGTCCCACCCAGATTTAAATTCACTTCGTTCGGTCCCCCCCACTTATAGGGAGGAAAAAACGTCTATGCTGTCTTTCTTTGCATAAGGCAAACCTCACGGAAAAATCAAAAGACTAATTACCATTCGGTTTATTGAGGTGCACAGCAGTGTATACATAGTTGCAACAACTCACAAAAAACAAAAAGACTGATATTCGGTTGGTTGAGCTGCGCAGACTGCACAGGTTGCGAGCTCGAGCTTGGTTGCTATGGTAACCCATAACAAGTTTGACAGGCATATCGGGGTTGGTTTGCTGGCAGCTTTGTCCCCCCAGTTCAAAAAACGTATCTGCGCCCCTGCGCATGACATCAATGCGAGGGACGCTTCGGGCTGTGAAGGTTCTGAATCTTCTCAATGGAAGGACGCAGAGGTTAGGGAGCTGATTTCCATTTGGGGGGATGCAGCTATTCAAGCTAGATTGGATGGGTCATACCGCAACCGGGCGGTTTTACTTCCGTAAACACTGGCCATGCTCACTGCGTGTGACGTCGTCGTATCCTGCAATGCGCATGCGGAACACTTTTAGGTTGCTTTTCGTTCATACTGAGGATCACATACAAGTCGCATATATTTGTTAATGTGAATGACCTCACAAAAAAATCGGATTTCACAAAAAAATCGGAATTGAGCATTAAGCCTTGCAGTGTGAACGTAGCGTTAAAGACCCTGGTAACAGAGCTGGTTAGGTAATTGTGGTGCCATTATAATAAACCAAAATTTAAAGTTAGTTATTTTGCCAACATTAGAATCCCTCTTTACAGTTCATTTCTTCATAAGCCCCATTATGCAAAAACACTGGCATGAAATTGGATATATTCGTCCCTCAGGCCTGAAAGACGCTTGTACTTAGAGAAACAAATTGATATATCCAAACCCACATAACCTACCTACTGTAGGTGAGAATGGATTCTATTTTTTAGTCTTTAAAGGCAATTTATCACACTAGACAAGAGTTGATTTTTTTTTTTTGCCGCCTGAAAACAATGACCGTGGTCTTGGATGAGGTGAGGCAGGAGTCAATCAAGCTAGTGACAATCATGACAATCAGTACGTTTACATGCAAGTCCAAATCGAGCTGCTGTTGGTAATCGAGCAAAGGGTCCCAGCAGGGGTGCCAGAGAAATCCAATCCTACATGCACAAGTGAAATCGGGCTATTGTGTAAGGTGCATTGTGCACCCGAGCCACACGTGGCGCTACACGCCCCATCATGTTGGTACACTTCCGGTTGTCGTCAGGAAGAAGAGCTATAGTGTTGCCAGATACTGCTGACGTATTCCAGCCCAAAACATGTTCAAATCCGCGAAAATGCACTTAAAACCCCCAATCTGGCAACACTGGCAGTTCCGTGTTCAAGCTGTTAGGCTTGCTCTAACAGACTGCATGGCTACAAACTGTCCGGCGCAGACCACTGTTTTGTAAGACAACTTATTTTGCACAATAATATTTTTCTAAAGTCCATTTTTTGCTTACAAAAAAAATATATAAATTTTTTTGCTTACAATTTAACTTATGTCTTAATAAACACACAAAAAGTTCAATTGTTTTGCTTTTATTGACATTCTTCAGATGTTGGACATACATTTTTATATATATATATATATATATATATATATATATATATATATATATATATATATATATATATATATATACACACACACACAAACAAATGACTTGTTTATGTACACAATTCACAGCTATGCAACAGCTGTACAGATGTATTTGGTGATACAGTAAGTGAGCTAAATTTTAACAGTGCAAACGATGGCACAAAAAGAAAAGATTCATGCCGTTGTCATGAGTCGTTGTCATGCCGACCGAGGCTGTTGTGTTTCCCTTGTGGTCTTGTCACTCGTCACTTCCGGAAGGGGCAGTGCTGAAGTAAGTAGCTCGAATACGTAGCTCAATAGGGTTTACATGCACTAAGTAGCTCGGCAGAAATCGCATAATCTAGGTCGCGTAGCTCGATTCCGAGAAATCAAGTTCGGTTCAATTTCAGCCGATTTAAGGTGTATACATGGCACTTTGAACTTCGATTTCAGTCGAGCAACGGCAGAAATTCGATTCTCTCTATGTGCATGTAAACGCACTGAATGATTGACAATGTGACAATCAAGCTAGTCATGCCTGGATGTGACTCGGACACACAGTAAGAAACCTGTATGTGACTGAGAACAAGTGGTGCACTCAGGCTGTCTGAAGGGTCACGCTTTGCGGCATTATGAAGATCGCGTTAATCTCACAGCACAGAGGCCACACTGAGCTCAACAAGGGAAATTTCACAATGGGGTTGAGACGCAAAGCAGCTTTTGTAGGCCATTGTGGTGGCCTACAAAAAAAAAAAAAAAAAAAGCTGAGATACGACAAACCATCTTATCCTAAATAAAGACCCAGAAATCACAGATCAATGCCACACTAATGGGCTTCACCTACTTGTGGAAAACATTCTCCCATCACACAATCATGCAGCTGTCAGTACGGAGTAAAAATAGAAAGCACAACAAAACAGAAAAAGACAGGAGTGTGGAGCTATGACAGAACCACAGTTTGTTCTCTGAGCTACACTTGATGACGTTAAACACTCATGATTGTTTAACATTAAGTTGAATTTGATCCAAATTACAGAAGCTGTGACAAAAATCCAAATAGGCACTCATTGGTGGATGTCAAAATCTTTGGTAGTGCTGCCTCAGCAAAAAAAAAAAACCCTGTCTGATTAACTCCATTAACAGTTGTTCAGTTTGTCATTTAACATCCCTATGAAATGGTGATGAGAGTCCATATCTTGACAAAGTTGCATTTTGAAATAGCATATCTCCGGGGGGAGGCTCCCCACGCCCATACCACACGAAAAGAACAGGATTGGGCAGTATGACAATATAATATCGATATCATGATTTAAATTTATCATGATACACTGAAATATTGTAGGGATTGTGATATTTTTCAAACTTAATAGCAGTGACATACTGACTGGAAGCAGCCGATCTGCTTTTGTACTGAACCTTAAAACTGTTTTTCAGCCAATGATTGTAAAATATAGTTTAAAATATTGTTTCAAATAATTTATTAAAAGGATTAGTTGTTTTTTTGTTTTTAAAAGTGAGTTTACTTTTGGGCAGCACAGTGGTGTAGTGGTTAGCGTTGTCGCCTCACAGCAAGAAGGTCCGAGTTCGAGCCCCGTGGCCGGTGAGGGCCTTTCTGTGCAGAGTTTGCATGTTGACCGCATGGGTTTCCTCCGGGTGCTCCGGTTTCCCCCACAGTCCAAAGACATGCAGGTTAGGTTAACTGGTGACTCTAAATTGACCGTAGGTGTGAATGTGAGTGTGAATGGTTGTCTGTGTCTATTGCCGCTTTTCCACTACCAACGCGGCTGAGTTGGGCTGAGCCGTGCCGTGCTGAGTTGGGCTGAGTCGAGCTGAGCGGGGCTGTTGGAGTTGCATTTCAACTACAACTGCGCTGAACCGTGCTGGCTGGAAGTGGGTGGACACATTGGGTGGAGTTAGCGAAAGTGGGTGGACGTCACGTGATGTCGTTAAGCGGCGCAAACAGTGACCTTTTAAGCGGTAGTCTCACGACCCGGATAGTAAACAATAAACATGGAGTCGTTAGTGTTGCTGGTCTTGGTGCTGTGGCTTGTTGTCACCGACAACGCCAACAGATACTGGCAAGATGAGGCGAGGCGCATAAGGCTTCAGAAATTCTCGTAATTCTTCTTCTTCCAGGTTTACGGTGTTTACAGAGCCCAGCGTGCTCGCGGGGCGTGTGTGGACACTCCTCCTCACCAATCAGTGCACAGGGGAGTGTCTCCTCACGCCCCTAGCCCCACTCGGCTCGGTTTGGCTCGCTTCAGCCCCACTCCAAAACCGTGCGAGTTTTGGGTGTTAAGCAGGGCTGAAGCGAGCTGAGTCGTGCTGTTCTGAGGTAGTCGAAACGCGAGCCGTGTCGGGCTGAAGTGAGCTGAAGCGAGCTGAAAAAGGGTAGTGGAAAAGGGCCATATGTGTCAGCCCTGTGATGACCTGGCGACTTGTCCAGGGTGTACCCCGCCTTTCGTCCGTAGTCAGCTGGGATAGGCTCCAGCTTGCCTGTGACCCTGTAGAACAGGATAAAGCGGCTAGAGATAATGAGATGAGAGTTTACTTTTGTAGACAGTATTTTTTTTTAAAGAAAACACTCCCGTTTTGCTGTATTTCAGTTATCAAAACTAAATATCGGATACATATTGTATTGTAAACATTGAGTATAAGGATATGACTGAGTCATATTCATATTGATTCATTTAAGATGGCAGCCTCGGCACTGCACTCTCTAGGATTATTTATTTACTTACTTAAAATTCTGTGTTCCCAGCAACTCAAACCCAAATCACTTACACCAGAGAAGAACTACTTAACATCAGGCAGTTCACGCCAGATGACTTTTCACCTAACTTCATGAACATGGGAAGTTTTCTTAAGGAAATTTTAGTTTAATTTTAACAGAGCTCTATGGGACATGGAGGAGACGCAGAAGGGGTAAGTGGGCTGGTGTGCTCATGAAACTCCGCATGCGAGGTTTTAGAACTCCACTTCCATCAATCCACCTTGCGAATATTCGCTCCTTGCCCAACAAAATGGATGTGCTGCTTCTTCTCAGTGGAATAAACAAGGACTTTGCATGTTCTGCTGCCCTCCGTTTCACGGAGACCTGGCTTAGTGACTCAATCCCCAACAGTGGTCTACTGCTCCCGGGTTTTCACTTATACGAAGCGGATTGTCTAGCAGAGCTATTGGGGGGAAAAGAGAGGCAGTGGAATTTGCTTCTACATAAACGAAGGTTGGTGTACAGATGTCACAGTGCTTAGTAAATACTGCAACCTGAATTTGGAGTTACTGTTCCTAAACTACAAGCCATTTTATTCACCATGGGAGTTTTCTCCCTTCATCCTGGTTGGTGTTTACATCCCACCCCAGGCCAGCATGGGTGCAAACCCTGGCTGATCAGTTAGCTAGCTGGAAACAAACCAACAAAACAAAAACACACACAAAAAAAAAAACCACACACACAAAAAATTTGGGGGGGGGGGGGGGGGCAGATGCACTTTTCATAATTCTTGGGGACTTTAACAGGGCAAAATTAAATCTGCAACTGCCAAAATATATACAGCATATTAATTGTCCCACCAGAGATAATAGCATCCTGAATCACTGCTACACAACTCTAAAGAATGCATATTGTGCTGTTCCCAGTGCAGCTTTGGGGCTCTCTGATCACTGCTTAGTCAGTCAATCTCATTCCAACCTACAGGCAGAAATTAAAAATCTGCAAAATCTGTGAAGAAATGAACCCGCGAGGCAAAACACGAACTGCAAGACTGTTTTGACTGGACTGACTGGCATGTTTCTGAAGCTGCAACTAGCAACTTGGATGAGCTGACAGACACCCTATATCAGCTTTTGTGAAGACATGTTTGTACCTACCAAGACACATACTGCACTTACAACAATAATAAACCATGGTTCACATCCAGACTAAGGCAACTCCGACAGGCCATGGAGAATGCCTACAGAAGTGGGGACAAGGCCCTCTACAAGCAGGCCAGAAAAACACAGACTAAGGAAAGGAGTCACTAAACAAAGCTACACTGAAAAGTTGAAAAAACAGGTTTTCAGCCAACAACCCTGCATCAGTGTGGAGAGGCCTGCAAGACATCAAATACAGGAGCCCCCCCAGTTGAGGAAAAAGGCCTGCCGACCAAGGCTGAATGCCTTCGACCGCAGATTTGAGGAGAACACATTAACACTCCTCACCCATCCCAGCCCATCAACAGTCCTTATCACACCTCCTACCCCCCCTCCCCTGATGCGAAGGTTGCACTCAGGGCGTGTGAAGAGGATGCAAGATAGCTTTTCCAGGGTCAAAAAACCAGGAAAGCACCAGGCCCAGATAGAGCTTTCCCCTCCTGTGCTGACCAACTGGCTCCAATGTTTACACAGATCTTCAACAGATCCCTTGAGCTGCATCAGGTTCCCTTCTGCTTCAAGTGTTCCACCATCACTCCAGTCCCCAAGAAACCCTCCATCACAGGAATAAATGACTACAGGCCTGTTGCTCTGACGTCTGTGGTCATGAAGTCCTTTGAACAACTAGTGTTGGCCCACCTGAAGAGCATTACACGTCACCTTCTAGACCCCCTGCAGTTTGCTTACAGGGCAAACAGGTCAGTGGATGATGCAGTCAACATCTTGACTGCCCAGGGACATGCGCAAGAATCCTGTTCATAGACTTCAGCTCAGTGTTCAACACCATAATTCCAGAAACCCTCTACTCCAAACTGTCCCAGCTCAATGTCTCACCTGCCACATGCCAGTAGATCACCAGCTTCCTGACAAGCAGGGAACAGCAAGTAAGGCCGGAGGCAGTCAATTCCGGCATGTGGTCAATCGGCACTGGTGCTCCTCAAGGATGTATCCTCTCCCCATTGCTCTTCTTCCTTTACACCAACGACTGCACCTCCATGGACCCAACTGTAAAATTCCTGAAATTTGCAGCGGACACTACGGTCATAGGCCTAATCCAAGATGGCAACGAGCCCGTATACAGGAGGCAGGTTGAACGGTTGGTACTCTGATGCAGTCAGAACTAGACTGCATTTCCGCAGAGAAAATGCAAAGTGTGCTCGCTGAGCTGTAGCAGAACAACTATCATGCTAGCATGCTAAACATACTAATGCCAACATGCTAACAACTAGCATGCTAACAGCTAGCATACTAACATGTTAATGCTAACATGCTAATAGATAACATGCTAACGGCTAGCATTCTAACATGCTAATGATTAACATGCTATAAAAATTCTAACACTTTAAGGCTAATATGCTGACAGCTATCATGCTAACAGCTAACATGCTAATGGCTAATATGTTAACTTTTAGCAAGTTAACACACTGAGGGTGACATGCTAACAGCTAACATGCTAACAGTTAGCATGCTACATGCTCAGGCGAACTCGCTAACAGCAAACATGCAAACTCTGCATGCTACCATGCTAATCCTAACATGTTAACAGCTCTCATGATAACATGCTAATGGTGAACATGCTAACAACTCGCGAGCTAACAGCAGGCATGATATCGTAATGGGCAACATGCTAACAGCTAGCATGGTAACACATGAATGCTTATATGCTAATTGCTATCGTGTGTGCGTGTAAGTATTCCTAATAAAGTGGCCATTGAGTTGAAGTTGATTTGCTGTCAAAGTCTCAAATGAGCAGATCCTTGCCAAATGCATCATCACCTATGGGGGAAGGGAGGAATGACTCAGTCAAGCTTCCACTGATTAGCAGCAAAATGGAGAAAAAAAATGGACGGATGAAAGGCAAGACAAAGACGAGTGCATCTTTCGATTACGTTCATTATGTCTTATATTATATATAGTTAGTTTTTTTTTTCTTTTTTAATCAGACATCTAATTTTTGGGTTTGTTTACCTGACATGTTTCGACGTACAACTTCCGTCTTCCTCAGAGTGTCACCGGATGTTAATTGGTGACGCATCTTTTATCAGCTGATGTTTCCGAAGGCGTGGCCTTCCTGTCTGGTTTGACAGGTCGGTCACGCCTTATACTGTCTGTTCGTCCCCTGCAAGATGGCACTCCAAGTATGGGAGAGCATGTACGGAAACATCAGCTGATAAAAGATGCGTCACCAATTAACATCCGGTGACACTCTGAGGAAGACGGAAGTTGTACGTCGAAACATGTCAGGTAAACAAACCCAAAAATTAGATGTCTGATAAAAAAGAAAAAAAAAAAAAAAACTAACTAAAGACGAGTGCAGGTCAGAACCGATATCATGTGTGTGATGGGTGATTTGGCCTGAGGTGCCGTATGAAGTTTGGTGGATGTGTGGTGAAGTGTTACTGAGCAAAACTCCATTCATTTGAATGGGGCCAAAAATCAATGGAAGCCTATGGAGGTAAAAAGAGGTGTGTGAAAACCAAGGAAAAGACGAGTGCAGGTCTCAGATGAGGGGATGGATCTGTGTGGGGACTTGGCCTCAAGTGAAGTTTCTTGAAGTTTGGTCACTTGGTTTAAAAAAAAAAAAAAAAAAAAAAAAAAACTGATGGAGAGTGAAAGTTTTTCTCCTGAAACACCATTCATTTTCAAAGGGGCCAAAAATCAATGCAAGACTATGGAGGAAAAAGGGATGAGCAAAAAGAAAGGAAAAATATGAGTGCAGGTCAGAACCGATTGCATGTATGTGTCGGGGGAGTTGGCCTGAAGTATCACATGAGGTTTGGTGCATCTGCGATAGAGCGTGTCCGAGTAGGACGATTCGATTCATGAGCCCTATTCATTTTCTATGGGAAAAAAAACAAAAGAAAAACGACAAGAACAAGAGAATGGGCGCGTTGATCCAAAAGCTGTATACAAGCACACTACACCACTTCGGGCCAGACGTCTCAGAGTTGGAACAGTGTCTATCTCGAACGCCCTAGGAGGAGTAGTGGATCCAAAAAAACGTATTGGAATAAGGCAGAATAAGTAAACTTAAGAACAACAAGTGTGCTTGCCTTTGGCAAGCACACTAATAACTTGGAGCTAAACATGCTCAAGACAGTGAAGAGGATAGTGGATTTCAGGAGCCATCCCTCCGCAATGCTCCCCCTCACAATATCCAGTAGCCCTGTGTCAACTGTGGAGACTTTCGAGTTCCTGGGAACTACCATCTCGCAAGACTTGAAATGGGACTCCAACATCAACTCCATCCTTAAAAAAGCCCAGCAGAGGATATACTTTCTGCAGCAACTCAGGAAGTATGGTCTGTCACAGGAGCTGCTGACACAGTTCACCACCACCATCACTGAATCTGTCCTGCACACATCCATCACAGTCTGGTTCGGAGCAGCCACAAAACAGGACAGGAACAGACTGCAGCGAACAGTAAGGTCAGCAGAAAGGATCATCGGTGCTCCCCTGCCCAGCCTCCAGGATTTGTACATTTCACGAACCAAGAAGCGGGCAGAGAAAATCATTAAGGACTCCTCACACCCTGGTCACAACCTTTTCTAAACCTCCCCAGCCATAAAGCTAGAGACTTGTCAAAATTTCACACTTCATCTGCTGTTTACACATAGAAGTAAACTAAATGCAAAAGAAACCCTAACTTAGCCTTGCAAGTACAACTGCTTTGTCATCGTTGACTGGTTTAATTAATAAGGTATTTACCAACCAGAGACAAAGAAGTTATAGGCTTCCATGGAATTATAAGCCTTCATTTGAGATTTGTCAACCAACGAAGTCTGCCAAACCAGATAGAACATGATATCTGGGTACTCGATGGTTGGTAGAAGTGTCTTATCCTCAGAAAAATCCGACTTTTTAAAAAAAATAATATTGGTTAAAACCACACACATCTATCTTCTCTTTGTATCAAATCTTCGCTTGACCATTCAAATCGTGGAAAATTCAGCATTGTTTATAGGCATGCTTTCAGCGGCTGCCATCCTAGTTGCTTTGTATATCCACCATCATGGTGGACACTCATGACATAGCACATTTTGACCATGTGGTTGCAAGTCATCTATAGACCCTTTTCAGTCACGTGACCTTCGTAAACGCGACCACCATTTTGGACATGTAGCGGACTTCGGCTCGAATTGGTTTGAATGCGAGGAAGGCGACAAACGGAGAACATACAAGAAAAAGGAGCGAGATGCAGAAAATACCTTCGCTATCCAGCGACATAGGGCATTTACAGGGCGAGCAGAGGGAGAAATAACAACAGTAACGACACATTAGCAACGCCGTACAGAAATAACGGTTTATGGCACAGACTCTTTCGGTTCTTGCTCATCTAGCTGCTACAATGACTGCTTAGACTGCAACAATAATACCTAACACACATTTAAGTATCCGTCGTAAAGACGTGAAACTCGTCGAGTGACGAGTGTGTTCATTGATAAGCTAACACAATCTAAAAGTAGACATACCATCACACTGCCCTGGCGCTGTGTAGTTTATGGTTTGTGCACTCACTATTTGCCATTATTTCTCCAACCATTGTTACAGATTACAGGGAACGGCCTGGATTTAAGAGACAAATACCTGTTCCTCTTGTTTTGAACACTTATTTGTAGGCAGTGCTTAATTTGTAAAGTGGGAGGTCCCGGAGCGCAGAGGATGAGCGGCTCCGGTGCGGAAAAAAAGAGGGGGGAGGGGGGGCGCAGCGCTGCAATTCTGGGCATGTTTTGTAACAACACTGCAAATTAAGTTCATCTGCAGATATTTTGTGGATGTCGTTTCATGAGAGAAATCACCAACAAGACAGATATCAAAATCAGACATTAACACTAAATAAACTTGCATTTTTAAATTTAATTATTATTATTTTTTTTGTTACATAGTCAAAAGAGGTGTCGGATCACCGGATCCAGTGTAAATAGCTGCCGGAGCCAACGCCCGAGGTTCCGGAGCGCGCTCCGGCTTGCTCCCCCTCAAATTAAGTGCTGTTTGTAGGACACTGCCTCTGATCTGTCCTACAGTCTACCAACAGCAAAGGAACACAACGCTAGCTAATGTCGTTAGCTAATAGCTACTACAGAAGAACAGAGGTTACAATGGGTTATTTTAGCCTATTTGGTTACACACTCGCCGCCACAGAATGTTAACAGCAATGTAATGCCTTTTCTGGCTAATTTTATTCGTCTTACCTCCAACAAAGTGGTCACTACACAAGCGTTGGTATGCCGAGGGCTGCCAATCTTTCCTGTTTATGGCCGCTATCCATCTTCTCCGTCGGGATCCGATAAAATGATAACCCTTGCCTCGTTTGTTGATGGTTACTACATCCAGGTGCACAACAATACAGTGGCATGATGGAAGTCTTGCTGAAAATAAACACTTTCTTTGCTGCCGTTCCTCAATGCTGGCTGTGGTAAACTACTGGTAGTACATATCCAAAATGGCGGCCGCGTTTGTCGTGACGTCACGTGAAAAGGGTCTATAGAGTGCCACGAACCAGAACCACCAGACAGAAGAGCAGCTTCTTCCCCTGTGCCATCAACATCATAAATATCTGACCTGAACCATCCTTTCCATTATATTATTGTACCACTTTTACCTCCTGTATACTCGTTTGCACTACCTCCCTGCACTCTGCGTACTCTGACTGTCATGTATATTTTTAGTATACTAATGTTTTGTCTTTAAATATCCTGCATATTGTCTGTACATGATGTACTGCTTATATTATTGATAGCATATTTATAATGCATACTGTATATTAGATATATATTACTGATTTTTTTATGCATAATATTGTATATCTATTTTATAGTGTTTATTATATTGTATAATACAGAAATTTTAGACAGTGTATAATGGAGGTATTGTACATTATTGTACATACAGGACACTTTTTCAATGGAATAAAAACGTGTTCTATTCCCTTCTAGTGGGTTTCATTCATCTGGCTTGTTAGCATGCCATATTGTTAGCATATCGCTTATCCTACGTGCATCATGTCACTCTACCCAATGGAGAATGAGCATTGAACATGGTTTATGATATTGCATGGTTGTCAAGACAACACAACGTCACACGTCGGCGCTGATGCGAATATTCACTGAGAAAAAGATTTCTGCTGCGCATGCACAGAACCATTTCTGTGTTTGCTGCTGCCACCCACAGTAAACTGTTGCAGTAAATTGAAAATGCCATAAGATACGTATCACACATAAAATTTCCATGTTGGCGAGCGACTATGACAATTTGTAAACAGAAATTGTTCCATCGAATGTGTATGTATAATAATAATAATAATAATAATAATACTTTTTTCACGGTATCATATATTCCATTCCGCTGTCGCCTCACAGCAACAAGGTCCAGGTTC
Organism: Neoarius graeffei; assembly: GCF_027579695.1. Lineage (NCBI taxonomy): Eukaryota > Metazoa > Chordata > Actinopteri > Siluriformes > Ariidae > Neoarius > Neoarius graeffei. The sequence continues at coordinate 58,689,850 of NC_083583.1, forward strand.
GAGCCCCGTGGCCAGCGGGAGCCTTTCTGTGTGGAGTTTGCATGTTCTCCCCGTGTCCGTGTGGGTTTCCTCCGGGTGCTCCGGTTTCCCCCACAGTCCAAAGACATGCAGGTTAGGTTAACTGGTGACTAAATTGGCCATAGGTGTGAATGGTTGTCTGTATCTAACAGATAATGAGATGAGATGAGATATATTCCATTTAGGGCTGTGCGATATATCGAATATACTTGATATATCGCCGAAAATTCTGTGTGCGATACATAAAATTATTATATTGTAACTATCGAGTATTTTATGGTCATCTTCCGACTTGTGTTTGTTTAAAACCTTTCCCGGTGGTTTTCTCCCTGTCCCTCAGGCAGTAACGTGAGAGGCTGCCTAAGGGTAAAGAAAACAATAACGTCACGCACTCACCAACCAATCCCGGGCGACATCTCGGTGCTGAAAGTAACTTCCGGGAAGATTTTCTAGTTTCGGTTGTGTTGCCAGATTGGGCGGTTTTAAGTGCATTTTGGCGGGTTTTGAACACATTCTGGACTGGAAACCGTCAGCAGTATCTGGCAACACTGCCGGCGGGAAGATTTCCTGGTTCCGGTTTACAGCGCTGACTCAGTTCGTGCAATCGCTGATTTTGCATAGGCTCTGTCAATTTCAGCGACACATTAAAAATGGAAGCGGACGAATTGGTTCCTAAAAGAACTAGTAAGGGGTCAGTCATCTGGCATTTTTTGGATATCGCGAGGAGGACGTGGAACAGCAAATGCCAGTTTGTAAAGTGTGCAAAAAAAACCTGTCATCAAGAAAGGCAGCAGCCGGAATTATACACATCTGAGAGGCAGAGCCAGAAAACATTCAGTTCAAAAGTGTGCAAAGAGAAAAATTATGTTTTGCAGATCTCTCTCTTCTCTCCCTCAATCTCTCTCTCTCTCTCTCTATTGTGAATGTTCCAGTGGTTCTCAGTAGTCAGGTTAATAGCTTGGAGATCTATTTTTTTAAATAATTTAATGAATGAGCACTTTTCTTATTTAGGCTAAATGTCTCTCAGTGTTGAGCTTGCACTTTATTGATTTGAGCTCTGAGCAGCTCTGTATTGTATTGCCCCTTTGTTGCAATTTTCAAGATTGTTTTTGCAGTTTGTGACACATCTGTGTTGAATAAAAATAGTCTTATTTCAATTCAATTGTGATTAATCACTAACATGAAAATTTAAACTGTGTTGTTGAAAACCACCTGTAAAGTTAACCAAGAATGTTATTTAGGGCCCGTTTACACGAGGACGCTGTCGGGTAAAAACGACTAAATATTTTATCGGAAGTGCCTTTCGTCTACACGGGGACGGCGTTTCCGAGGCTGAAAAACGGAAAAAATTGAAAACGCCTTCCAGAGTGGATAAGTTAAAAACAGCCCCCGTTGCATATCCGTCTAAACTACCCAATACGCGAAACTCTGCTCGGATCTGCTCACGTCGGGTACGCATTTACGTCATACATATGTCATATACTGTACATGCCAGCCCGGGAAGTAAGAAAGTAGGTAAAAATGTAAGAGCATGTCTGATTACATCGATCCAACGGACCTTCAAGCTGCTCTGGCAGCTTTAATAAATGTCCAGGAGTCCTTCGAACATCTATACCGAATCTGCACATATACCGTTAATGAACAGAGGCGGGTATAGTATGCTCTTACTTTTTTACTTACTTTCTTACTTACCATAGCCAGAGTAGTCAAAGTTTTCGCGGTGCAGATCAGACAAGACGGAAGATGTTGCGCATGTGTGCAGACATAGCGGAGGTCTTTCACAGCACCACCTAGCCGCCTGGCATGCACATCCAATTGAATTCCACACATTTATGCGTCACCATATAGAAGCAGATTTCCTCCTTGAAAACGGTTGTGTAGACGTGGAAAAAAGTGAGAATGAAAACGGACTTTTGCGTTTTTGTTTCAGACCGTCCCCGTGTAAAGTGGGCCTTAATCTGCAGGGATTGTAGTGAAAACAGTAAAGAGTAAAAGTTAGATTTCATGGGGTCCTTTACAGGAGATTTAAATATATCGAGATATATATTGTATATCGTGAAATGGAGAAAATGTATCGGGATATTCATTTTTTTCCCATATCGCACAGCCCTAATTCCATTCAGCTAGCATGATATTGAACTCATCTCCCACTTGCTCAATATCATGCTAGCTGAATGGAATACATCTGATATACCACAAATAAAAGCCAGCCAATATTATTCAATTATGTATATTGTATACAAGTTATACTAGTTATTGCAGATTGCATATTTATTATATTACGCAATGCCTATTGTACATTACATATACATAACTTACACACACCTTCTGCATTGCTCAAGACACAAACTACCAGAACCAAATACCTTGTGTGTGTGTGTGTGTATGAGAGAGAACACACTTGGCTAATAGACAGGATTCTAAATCTGATTCTTTTGTCATTTCATTCACCCTTAAATTGGGCAGGTACCAAAAGTTGTGAATTTTATTTTTAATTTCCAGGGCACTTTAAAGGTTGCATGAATAACATACAGACTCCTTTGTCTTACTTGTTTATAAGAGGTTATATAGAGTTGATACAAAGCCCTCATAAAAACCTGAAGGTTACTCAAGAGTGAAAAGCACTCAGAGGACTTGGGTTTCATACCGTACAAGCACACTTAATGGGGAAAAAAAACATCCTAGTGATTAAAATACAGCAAACTGAGTGAAATTAGACAGGGAACTCGTTCTGTTATACACTGTAGGATTTACACTGTCACTTTTAACTAGGATAGATTCGGGAATTAGCAAGCAAACAATTAAGATGCATAAAAACAAAATGTTTAAAAAGGGGACATAAATTTGTTTATCGTCAGTTTGGACTTATTTGCTATAAAAACTTGGCAGGTTAGTGTGCTGATGATAGCTGAAGGACTTCCCCAAGCCTTCCACTGAATTGCCTAAATGTTACTGAAGACCTAGATAACGTGTTGAAACTGTGTACTAACAGAAACATACTTTACTAACTAACTAATTAACTAACTGCTACAGTACAGTAGTGGTTCACTAGATATCTACTTAACTTTACACGCTCATTCACTCAAGGAAAACTGGCTAGCACAGTGCAGCTAAGGTAACTTGCTAAATGACTAGCTCTAGCGTTCAGGCTAGTTAGCTTTAGCAAGAGACTGAGTAGTAACTATGGACCTTCAAAAACCGTGAACGTTTATGGACTTGTTCAGGGTTTACGTTCCCAGTGCATTAAAAGCAAGCCTACCTCAACCTGTGCCTCCAGCCTGCCCTCGAAAGTGAAGTCAATCAGGTCGGGCTTGAGACACAGCGCATAGTTAACGGGGTAAACGTCAGTAGGCAGCCGCACGAAGGGCCTCCTGTCAGGCATGCTGACTCGAGTCAGGCTGGTAGCGTCAGCAGAAAGGGTACAAAACCGAGCAATTAAAGACAATGAAACAGGCTTTGGATGCAAAATAAGATTTCCTGTCCAACGACTGCGAGCGAAAACGAAACTTGACTCAGAAACAACAACAAATAGCTCGATTTGCAGCTAACTGACTCCAATGATCTCGTCTCCTCCTCTTACTTCGAATCGATCGAAATAACTGCCAGTGTTTACGTGCGCGCTCTGGTCGTGTAATGACGTCATCACGTAGAGCGCGCGCGCGCAAATGCTGTTTAAATGCTGTCTGGAACCAACCCTGTGTCCGAAATCACTCACTCGTTCACTACTCCCTACTCCCTTATAGGGGAGGACTATATAACGAGGCTCGGTGGTGTAGTGGTTAGTGATGTCGCCTCACAGCAAGACGGTCCGGGTTCGAACCCCGTGGCCGGTGAGGGCCTTTCTGTGTGGAGTTTGCATGGTGTCTGCGTGGGTTTCCTCTGGGTGCTCCAGTTTCCTGTGAATGGGTGTCTATTGCTGCTTTTCCACTACCAACGCGGCTGAGTTGGGTGGGGCTGTTGGAGTTGCATTTCGACTACAACTGCGCTGAACCGTAGTGGGTGGACACATTGGGTGGAGTTAGCGAAAGTGGGTGGATGTCACGTGATGTCATTAGGCGGTGCAAACAGTGACATCAGTGATCTTTTAAGCAGTAGTCTCACGACCCGGATAGTAAACAATAAACATGGAGTCGTTAGTGTTGCTGGTCTTGATGCTGTGGCTTGTTGTCACCGACAACACCAATAGATACTGGCAAGAGCGTACAGATGAGGCGAGGCACATAAGGCTTCAGAAATTCTCGTAATTCTTCTTCTTCCGGGTTTACGGTGTTTACAGATCCCAGCATGCTCGTGGGGCGTGTGGGCATGTGAGGACACTCCTCCTCACCAATCAGTGCACAGGGGAGTGTCTGCTCACGCCCCTAGCCCCACTCGGCTCGGTTTGGCTCGCTTCAGCCCCACTCCAAAACCGTGCGAGTTTTGGGTGCTAAGCAGGGCTGAAGCAAGCTGAGTCGTGCTGCTCTAAGGTAGTCGAAACGCGAGCCGTGTCGGGCTGAAGTGAGCTGAAGTGAGCTGAAAAAGGGTAGTGGAAAAGGGCCATTAATGTCAGCCCTGTGATGACCTGCAACTTGTCCAGGGTGTACCCTGCCTTTCGCCCGTAGTCAGCTGGGATAGGCTCCAGCTTGCCTGCGACCCTGTAGAAGGATAAAGCGGCTAGAGATAATGAGATGAGATGAGGACTATATAACTAGGGCGGCACGGTGGTGTAGTGGTTAGCGCTGTTGCCTCACAGCAAGAAGGTCCTGGGTTTGAGCCCAGGGTTTGCATGTTGTCCATGTGTGTTTCCTCTGGGTGCTCCGCCCTGTGATGATCTGGTGACTTGCCCAGGGTGTACCCTGCCTTTTGCCTGTAGTCAGCTGGGATAGGCTCCAGCTTGCCTGCAACCCTGTAGAACAGAATAAAGCGGCTAGAGATGAGATGAGGACTATATAATGAGCTCATTGGTAAAATGAAAAAAAAAATGCTTTTGGACACTTGTCCGTCACGCTAGTATTTACGTCATAACTGTCGCACAATTAAAATGTGCCATATCAGGTGGGTTTTCAACATAATAAATACACAGAGATAGACAAAGTACTCAACTTCATTATGTAAGTCAAAGTACAGATCCCACTGGTCAAATGTTACTCCGATACAAGTGAAAGTTGTCCAGTCAAAATTTTACTTAAGTTAAAGTACTGAAGTACTTTAGTATTAAAAGTACATTTTCTGTCAATGCATTGTTGTATTATTGCCACAACATTTACAAAACCTAATGCCGTTACCAAAGACAGAAATGTGAATTCACAAAATGAACGCATGCTGTGCCATCATGGTGGTTTAACGTTAAGCTCGCTAGTCAGTGAAACTCCATCTGACATGCTAGCAAACTCTTTCATTCATTCATTATCTCTAGCCGCTTTATCCTTCTACAGGGTTGCAGGCAAGCTGGAGCCTATCCCAGCTGACTACGGGCGAAAGGCGGGGTACACCCTGGACAAGTCACCAGGTCATCACAGGGCTGACACATAGACACAGACAACCATTCACACTCACGGTCAATTTAGAGTCACCAGTTAACCTAACCTGCATGTCTTTGGACTGTGGGGGAAACCGGAGCACCCGGAGGAAACCCACGCGGACACAGGAAGAACATGTTAACTCCACACAGAAAGGCCCTCGCCGGCCCCGGGGCTCGAACCCAGGACCTTCTTGCTGTGAGGCGACAGTGCTAACCACTACACACTACACCTAGCAAACTCTTTTCAAACTCAAAATCATATTGGGTAGCTAATGCTACTAGAAAAGAAAGATTTCTGCATTTTGTTTATTTGGCAAGATTATGCTAAAACATATTTCTGAAAGGACTTCAGATAACATGTCTGTGAAGATTCTCAGTCATCCAGGTCATAGTAAACTGTGGGTGGTAGAAGAGAGCAACTGGACTTGTTTGAAGATTCTTGAAAATGTTTCACCTCTCATCCGAAAGGCTTCCTCAGTTCTGTCTGACTAATAGGGAGTATCAGGTATTTATCCTCTCATGGATCATAATAGAATCAGAATTCTGATGGTTGCATGGTAGGTGGCTGATAAATGATGTCTTAGACCCCCACCTCTGTTCAGTGATGGCCGTTCCAGGTTGACAAAAAAGAACGATCCTCTCTGGCCAAAATGTCCACCAGTTCTCCGGAAGTCCTCTCATACTCCCGCACCAGTCGAAGGGATCTCATCCCAAAGTGCGTAGAAACATGTCTGTGAAGATTCTCAGTCATCCAGGTCATAGTAAACTGTGGGTGGTAGAAGAGAGCAACTGGACAAACATGTTTCTACGCACTTTGGGATGAGATCCCTATTGCCGCTTTTCCACTACAAACGCGGCTGAGTCGGGCTGAGCCGTGCCGTGCTGAGTCGAGCTGAGTGGGGCTGTTGGCGTTGCATTTCGACTACAACCGCGCTGAACCGTGCTGGCTGGAAGTGGGTGGACACATTGGGTGGAGTTAGCGAAAGTGGGTGGACGTCACGTGATGTCGTTAAGCAGCGCAAACAGTGACATCAGTGAGCTTTTAAGCGGTAGTCTCACGACCCGAATAGTAAACAATAAACATGGAGGACATGGAGTCATTAGTGTTGCTGGTCTTGGTGCTGTGGCTTGTTGTCACCGACAACGCCAACAGATACTGGCAAGCGCGTATAGATGAGGCGAGGCGCATAAGGCTTCATAATTCTCGTAATTCTTCTCCTTCTGGGTTTACGGTGTTTACAGATCCCAGCGTGCTCGCGGGGCGTGTGTGGGCATGTGAGGACACTCCTCCTCACCAATCAGTGCACAGGGGAGTGTCTGCTCACGCCCCCAGCCTCACTCGACATGGTTTGGCTCGCTTCAGCCCCACTCCAAAACCGTGCGAGTTTTAGGGGCTAAGCAGGGCTGAAGCGAGCTGAGTCGTGCTGTTTTTTGGTAGTCGAAACGCGAGCCGTGTCGCGCTGAAGCGAGCTGAAGTGAGCTGAAAAAGGGTAGTGGAAAAGGGCCATTTGACTGGTGGGGGAGTATGAGAGGACTTCCGGAGAACTGGTGGACATTTTGGCCAGAGAGGATCATTCTTTTTTGTCAACCTGGAATGACCATCACTGAACAGAGGTGGGGGTCTAAGACATCATTTATCAGCCACCTACTATGCAGCCATCAGAATTCTGATTCTATTATGATCCATGAGAGGATAAATACCTGATACTCCCTATTAGTCAGACAGAACTGAGGAAGCCTTTCGGATGAGAGGTGAAACATTTTCAAGAATCTTCAAACAAGTCCAGTTGCTCTCTTCTACCACCCACAGACTTCAAATAAGTTAACGTTATTCATGTTAGCATAACTCTGTTTTTACATGCTAACTAACAGTGTCCAAGTTAACTAGCTATGTGTAAACGTTAGCTGTGGACAAGGCTACGGCAACTTGGCGGGCAAATCCATAGAAAGTCATTTGACTAACCAGACTGCATAGCTATTGCAACGTTATCGCTAGCTCTAAAAGTACACACAACTTCATTGCAGGCTTTCTCTTGGAATAAAATGTTTACAGACCTTAATATTCATCCGCAGATTCAACAGCGAGTTTTTGTAAGCCGTAATGTGGTTTGTTTTCAGCAAACAAAGCAAACATTTAAAATGAAACGAATCGTTAATCCTTTCAGAAAACTGAAACATGGGTTCTAGGTATGGCCATGGGTGCATACATTCTCCAGAAGAACCACTTCCTTCCATTCTGCCATCAACTGATCGTGTTCAAATAATGCTGCTGAGAAATCATTGAACTTGATTTTATACAGTCTATGGATGTGACGTGACCCTAGTGATTACTGATCGGCTCTCAGTGTCACCTGTGAAAAAACCAATCACGTTTTAGAAAAGAAAAGAAAAAAACATCCACTTTCAAAGCTGCTTCATAGTAACAAGTAACGAGGACCTTGATAGAAATGTAGTGGAGTAAAAAGTATGATATTTGTCTTTCAAATGTAGTGAAGTTAAAGTCGTAAGTTTCCAAAAAAAAACCCTCAAGTAAAGTACAGATACTCAAAAAGTGTACTTAAGTACAGCACTGAAGTAAATGTACTTCGTTATTGCCCACCTCTGTAAATACATGCATGTAATTTTGTGATAAACACATATTATACTGTTTCTCAATTGCATTCATTATGTCTTATATTAGATATGGTTAGTTTTTTTTCTTTTTTATCAGACATAGACAGTAGAAGGCGTGACCGACCTGTCAAACCAGACAGGGAGGTCATGCCTTTGGAAACATCAGCTGATAAGATGCGTCACCAACAACATCCGGTGACACTCTGAGGAAGACGACAGTTACGTACAACCCCGATTCCAAAAAAGTTGGGACAAAGTACAAATTGTAAATAAAAACAGAATGCAATGATGTGGAAGTTTCAAAATTCCATATTTTATTCAGAATAGAACATAGATGACATATCAAATGTTTAAACTGAGAAAATGTATCATTTAAAGAGAAAAAGTAGGTGATTTTAAATTTCATGACAGCAACACATCTCAAAAAAGTTGGGACAAGGCCATGTTTACCACTGTGAGACATCCCCTTTTCTCTTTACAACAGTCTGTAAATGTCTGGGGACTGAGGAGACAAGTTGCTCAAGTTTAGGGATAGGAATGTTAACCCATTCTTGTCTAATGTAGGATTCTAGTTGCTCAACTGTCTTAGGTCTTTTTTTTTGTCGTATCTTCCGTTTTATGATGCACCAAATGTTTTCTATGGGTGAAAGATCTGGACTGCAGGCTGGCCAGTTCAGTACCCGGACCCTTCTTCTACGCAGCCATGATGCTGTAATTGATGCAGTATGTGGTTTGGCATTGTCATGTTGGAAAATGCAAGGTCTTCCCTGAAAGAGACATCGTCTGGACGGGAGCATATGTTGCTCTAGAACCTGGATATACCTTTCAGCATTGATGGTGTCTTTCCAGATGTGTAAGCTGCCCATGCCACATGCACTAATGCAACCCCATACCATCAGAGATGCAGGCTTCTGAACTGAGCGCTGATAACAACTTGGGTCGTCCTTCTCCTCTTTAGTCCGAATGACACGGCGTCCCTGATTTCCATAAAGAAGTTCAAATTTTGATTCGTCTGACCACAGAACAGTTTTCCACTTTGCCACAGTCCATTTTAAATGAGCCTTGGCTCAGAGAAGACGTCTGTGCTTCTGGATCATGTTTAGATATGGCTTCTTCTTTGAACTATAGAGTTTTAGCTGGCAACGGCGGATGGCACGGTGAATTGTGTTCACAGATAATGTTATCTGGAAATATTCCTGAGCCCATTTTGTGATTTCCAATACAGAAGCATGCCTGTATGTGATGCAGTGCCGTCGAAGGGCCCGAAGATCACGGGCACCCAGTATGGTTTTCCGGCCTTGACCCTTACGCACAGAGATTATTCCAGATTCTCTGAATCTTTTGATGATATTATGCACTGTAGATGATGATATTGTTAGGACTTGGACTGTTTTGGCCTCTAGAGGCCGCTGTTATTTCCTTTTCGTGTCATATTTATTTTGGCCTCTAGAGGCCGCCACTGTTCCTGTGTTTTGTGTTTTTGTTAATTGCCTGTTTGTCCTGATTATCTTCACCTGTGTCCTTAATTAGTTTGTGTATTTATACCCCTGAGTTCAGTCCTCTTGTCACGGAGTCTTTGTGCTGTTATGTTTATCTCCAGTTTCCTCTATACCGTGTTCTTTGTTTTGCACTTTGCTTTTCTTTTGGATTTAGTAGTGACTGTGTTTTGTGGATCTTCTGAGCTTTTGCATTTTTGCCTTTTTCTTTTTGAACTTTTGGACTATACTCTTTGTTTTTGTTTTTTTGTTTTGCCCTGGATTGTATATAGTGTGCATAGTATAAATAAACCTTTTGATACTTTTTCTACTTCCGCCTCATGCCTCTGCATTTGAGTCATCCCCCTGGTGGCCTAGTTTGGACTGTTTGCTGGATCATCACACCAACGAACCAGGTTCGAATCCCAGCAAAACCCTAACAGAAAGACTCCGTCATGACCGACTCAGCAGAGGCTGCTTCAACTGTCTACCCGGCCAACCTTCAGGGAATTATGGCAGCTTTGACACGCTTCGGAGCGACCATGGACGCTCATGGACGTACGCTCACCAGCCAATGTGAGGCCCTTGCTCGCCACGAGGAACTGCTTCAGCAAATTGGGAAAACCCTGGCACAGCTGACATCTCTGCCTGCAGCTCCTGCTCCTGATCCAGCTCCAGTGCCTCCTGCCATGCTGCCTTCTTCACCTCGCGAACCCAGCCTTCCTGCACCACAGAGGTATGACGGCAAGCACAGTGAGTGCCGAGAGTTCCTTACCCAGTGTCAACTCACCTTTGAGCTTCAGCCTACCACCTACACTACGGATCGCCGCAAGATTGCCTTTGTGATAACCTTATTAGCTGGTAAGGCGCGAGCCTGGGCTACTGCTATCTGGCAGAGACAGGGACCTGAGTGCTTTGACTTCCAGCTGTTTTCTGAAGAGATGCTTCGGGTCTTCGATCAGACAGACATCAGTACCGACGCAGCCCGAAAGCTCATGTCCATCCGGCAAGGAGGAAGCGTCACAGATTACGCCATCTCGTTCCGAACGCTTGCAGCAGTAAGTGGATGGAACGAGACTGCCCTGGTGTCAGCCTTCCACCATGGTCTGTCTGACCCTATCAAGGACGGTCTGGCCTCTATTGGATGCCCAAGTGACCTCGAAACCCTCATCTCACATGCTATTCGTCTGGACAACAGGATGAGAGAACGCCACCAAGCCTTGAGCCCCCCCAGCCTCCCTACCTCTACCTGGAAACCATCTACCTCCTTCAGTGACTGTCCAGAACCCATGCAAGTGGGTCGTACTCGCCTCTCCGCATCTGAGAGGGAGCGCAGAAGGAGGGATAAGTGCTGCATCTACTGTGGCAAGCCTGGTCACTTCCGAGCATCATGTCCCGAACTCTTGGGAAAAGGACCGCCCCGTCCAGCCGAGGGAGGGTTGTGACAGGGCCTACCCTCTCTCCCGGACTCCCTGGCCAAGGAATCTACATCCCGGTCTCCATCTCCTGGGGTGAGACAGGCCAACTCCAAATGGACCCTGCCAAGACCCTGGCCGTCCGGGATTGGCCTACTCCCAAGTCCGTTAAGGAGGTTCAGCGGTTCTTAGGATCCGCTAACTTCTACCGCAAGTTCATCAGGAACTTCAGTTCTGTGGCAGCACCCATGTCAGACCTCACCAAAAGGGCAAGTGGATCTTATGTCTGGTCTCCTCAGGCAGAAAAGGCATTCAAAGACCTCAAGGACCGCTTCTGCACGGCACCCATTCTGGTCCTCCCAGACACCTCCCAACCATTCATCGTGGAGGTGGACGCCTCGGACAGTGGTGTCGGCGCGGTGCTCTCTCAACGTTCGGAAGGAAAGCTGCACCCCTGCGCTTACTTCTCCCACCGCCTGAGTCCTGCGGAGTCCCGGTACGATGTGGGGGATCGAGAACTGCTAGCGGTCAAACTGGCCCTTGAGGAGTGGAGGCACTGGCTGGAGGGAGCGCAACATCCATTCCTGGTTTGGACTGACCACAAGAACCTGGAGTACCTCCAGCAAGCCAAGAGACTGAACCCTCGACAGGCTAGGTGGGCCCTGTTTTTCAGTCGGTTTGACTTCACCCTCTCGTACCGCCCCGGCTCCAAGAACACCAAACCTGACGCACTGTCCAGGCTGTTCTCTGCCACTAACAGGGAGAATGAAGTTGGGCCTATTATCCCGGTGTCCCGGATTGTGGCCCCTGTCCGCTGGGGTATTGAGGAGGCTGTTCGACGAGCCCAACGCCAGGACCCCGGTCCTGGGACGGGGCCACCGGGCCTCTTGTATGTCCCACATCAAGCCCGGGCCAAGGTTCTCCAGTGGGGTCACTCTTCCCCTCTCACCGCCCACCCGGGAGCTCGGAGGACCCTGGACTTCCTGAAAAGACGCTTCTGGTGGCCTAACATGGAGAAGGAAGTAAGGTCATTTGTCCTGTCCTGTGAGGTTTGCACCAGAACCAAGAACCCACGACAGCGTCCCCAGGGTCTCCTGCATCCTCTGACCATTCCCCGGCGTCCCTGGTCCCACGTGGCAGTCGACTTCATCACAGGTCTCCCTGAGTCACAAGGTAACACGGTCATTTTGGTCATAGTTGACAGATTCTCCAAGGCCTGCCACTTCATACCACTGTGCAAACTCCCCTCTGCTCTTGAAACAGCTAAACTTATGTTCAATCATGTCTTCCGAGTCTTTGGTCTTCCACAGGACATCGTCTCAGACCGAGGGCCCCAGTTCTCCTCCCGAGTGTGGCACGGGTTCTGCAAGGTCATCGGAGCCACTGCCAGCCTCTCCTCTGGGTTTCACCCACAGTCCAATGGTCAGACGGAGAGGCTCAACCAGGACCTGGAAACCACCCTGCGAGGCCTGGCTATGGATAACCCGACATCGTGGAGCACCTGGCTGCCATGGGCAGAGTACGCCCACAACACCCTGCAGTCATCGGCCACCAAGCTGTCGCCATTCCAGTGCCAATTCGGGTTCCAGCCACCTCTGTTTCCGGACCAGGAGGAGGACGCGGGGGTGCCCTCGGTCAACCAATATGTGAGACGGTGTCGCAAGACCTGGAGCAAGGTCAGGAAGACCCTCATCCAGACCTCCAGAACCAACCAGACTCAGGCCAACTGCCATAGAAGACCTGCACACGCTTTCCGCCCTGGGCAGCGGGTTTGGCTGTCCACTAAGGACCTTCCGCTGCGGGTGGAGAACCGCAAGCTTGCTCCTCGCTACATTGGCCCCTTCAAGGTGGTACGCAGGGTGAACCCTGTCTCCTACCGGCTCCAGTTGCCCCGGACTCTGAGGATCAACCCCACTTTCCATGTTTCCCTGTTGCGGCCTGTACTGACGTCTACGTATGCCCCTGCCCCTAGGAACCCCCCACCCCCCCCGCATCTTCCAGGGGCAGACTGTGTTCACTGTGCATCGCCTGCTTGACTCCCGCCGGGTCCGCGGCGGGTTGCAATATCTGGTGGACTGGGAGGGCTATGGTCCTGAGGAGCGCTGCTGGGTTCCTGCTCGGGATGTCCTGGATAAAGAACTGTGTCGGGACTTCCATTCGGCCCATCCGGATCGCCCTGGGAACGTCAGGAGACGCTCCTAGAGGGGGGGGTCCTGTTAGGACTTGGACTGTTTTGGCCTCTAGAGGCCGCTGTTATTTCCTTTTCGTGTCATATTTATTTTGGCCTCTAGAGGCCGCCACTGTTCCTGTGTTTTGTATTTTTGTTAATTGCCTGTTTGTCCTGATTATCTTCACCTGTGTCCTTAATTAGTTTGTGTATTTATACCCCTGAGTTCAGTCCTCTTGTCACGGAGTCTTTGTGCTGTTATGTTTATCTCCAGTTTCCTCTATACCGTGTTCTTTGTTTTGCACTCTGCTTTTCTTTTGGATTTAGTAGTGACTGTGTTTTGTGGATCTTCTGAGCTTTTGCATTTTTGCCTTTTTCTTTTTGAACTTTTGGACTATACTCTTTGTTTTTTTGTTTTGCCCTGGATTGTATATAGTGTACATAGTATAAATAAACCTTTTGATACTTTTTCTACTTCCGCTTCACGCCTCTGCATTTGAGTCATCCCCCTGGTGGCCTAGTGGGGGTTTGCTGGATCATCACACCAACGAACCAGGTTCGAATCCCAGCAAAACCCTAACAGATATGTTCCAACTCTTTGCAATTTTACACTGTCGAACTCCTTTCTGATATTGCTCCACTATTTGTCGGCGCAGAATTAGGGGGATTGGTGATCCTCTTCCCATCTTTACTTCTGAGAGCCGCTGCCACTCCAAGATGCTCTTTTTATACCCAGTCATGTTAATGACCTATTGCCAATTGTCCTAATGAGTTGCAATTTGGTCCTCCAGCTGTTCCTTTTTTGTACCTTTAACTTTTCCAGCCTCTTATTGCCCCTGTCCCAACTTTTTTGAGATGTGTTGCTGTCATGAAATTTCAAATGAGCCAATATTTGGCATGAAATTTCAAAACGTCTCACTTTCGACATTTGATATGTTGTCTATGTTCTATTGTGAATACAATATCAGTTTTTGAGATTTGTAAATTATTGCATTCCATTTTTATTTACAATTTGTACTTTGTCCCAACTTTTTTGGAATCGGGGTTGTACGTCGAAACATGTCAGGTAAACAAACCTAAAACTAGATGTCTGATAAAAAAGAAAAAAACTAACCATATCTAATATAAGACATAATGAACGTAATCGAGAAATTAAGAATAAGTTACAGAGATAAAAGCATCAAGGAGTTTCGCCGCCTAGAAAGATTGACGCGAAAACGGGCACGCTACAGGAACCACCTGAGGTTCAATCTGCGCTGCCGGGATGAAGAAGTCATACCGGCCAGCCTGAATATCAAAAACCCGATTCCAACCAGAAACGCGGAGAAGATGATCAGGAAAGTGCGGATGACTCTGGTAAAAGAACGAATATGGTGCACAACTGACAAACTCAAAAATATCAACAGTGAACTACACAGGGAGACGTAAACTTTCAAACGCCGGTTTCCCCAGAACAAGGACATGGAAATAGCAATACACGGACATTTGGTAGACATACACGAGCAGGAATTCACCAAGACAAAAACCCGACAAATCCGCAAACTGGACAAACTCATCGCACAGAAAAAGAAGGCGGAACCGGAGCACGCACACATCAACGACAAATGGATCCACAACATATCAAGGTACAAACTCTCACAAGCAGAACGCAGTATACTAGGAAAAGGACTCAACTACGCTGTCACACCAAACAATATACCTCACGATGAATTCATTCTGGCAACTGAATTAGCATGTGAAAAAATACAGGATCAGGGACAAAAAGCAGCACTAAGAAATGCAATAGCTGGCATATTGAAAATGGCCAAACCACCACCCAGCAACATCACCAAACAGGAAGCTAAAGCCATGAGAACATTAGCAAAAAATAAAGACATCACAATCCTCCCAGCAGACAAAGGTAGAACAACAGTTATCATGGACACCGAAGAATATGAAAAAAAGATGATGGAATTACTCAGTGACAACGCCTTTGAGAAATTAAGAAAATACCCAACCGAAGACAAGAAAAAGAAACTCAAGGTACTACTCAAACCGCTACTCAATGAAAATAAAATAGATAAACAGGCATACAATCACCTAGTACCCACAGCCAACGTCATCCCCAGGATTTACGGCACACCAAAAATACACAAACCAGGAACACCATTACGCCCCATAGTAGACAGCATTGGCTCAGTGACATACAACCTATCAAAAGCACTCGCCGAAATAATCAAACCATTATTAGGACTCACAGACCAACACTGCAAAAACTCAAAACAACTGGCAGAAGAACTAAAAAACATCAAAATGCAACAAGACGAAGTTTTCATATCACACGACGTCATATCTCTTTTCACCAGAACACCCACGGAAGCCACCATACAGGTAGTACAAGACAGATTAAAAACAGACGGGACGCTCAAGAAACGCACAAACCTCACAGTACAAGACATCACTCAACTCCTTCAATTCATCACCACATCCACATACTTTCAATTCAGGAATACAATATACAGACAAAAGGAAGGTTTTGCCATGGGAGACCCACTATCGGCCATAATGTGCGGCTTTTTCATGGAAGCCCTGGAGCAGAAAGCACTCACTACAATACCGGCAGAATACAGACCAACACTCTGGAAATGTTATGTGGATGATATATTGGAAAAAGTGAAGACGGGACACACTCAACAACTCACCGACCATCTCAACACCATAGACAATACCGGCAACATAAAATTCACACATGAAGAGGAAACGGAGCAGTCAATAGCATTTTTGGACCTTAAAATACAACACACAGAAGATGGGGACATCAAAATAAAAGTACACAGAAAACCCACACACACCGACCAATATTTAAACTGGACTTCCGAACACCCCATAATGCACAAAATATCAGTAGTTAGAACATTACATGAACGTGCAGCAATAATTACAGATCCACAGGACAAACAACAGGAGGAACAACATATACAACATGCTCTGAAGGCATGTCAATATCCACAGTGGGCAATATCCAAAGGGGCAGAACTGGTCAAAAACAACAAAACACAGAAGAAAGAGAAAAAACAAAGCAACAAACAAGAACACAGGGGAGAAGTAACATTACCATATATCAGAGGAATAACGGAACGCATTCAAAGAGCAATGAGGAAACACAACATTAACACACCTGTCAAACCACACACAACACTCCGTCAGATCCTGGTTCATCCCAAAGACAGAATACATCCGGATAACAAATGCAACACCATATATGGGATTCCATGTCAATCATGCAATAAAACTTGCATCGGGGAGACAGGAAGGAGCTTCACCACAAGGAAAAATGAACATAAGAAAGAGTGTGAAAAGGAGACAGCTACAAGACAAACCTGAACAATAAAAGAAAAGGCACAACAGGAAAATTACAAGTCAGTCATAACAGATCATTGTAAAAGAGAAAATCACATTATGGACTGGGGGAATGCCAGAGTCATCTGCACAGAAGATAATAAACATCAGCGCTGGATCAGGGAGGCCATGGAGATCCAAAAGCGGAGCCCGAGGACCATCAACCGGGATGAGGGAGCATACATGCTCTCCCATATCTGGAGTGCCATTTTGCAGGGGACGAACAGACAGTAGAAGGCGTGACCGACCTGTCAAACCATACAGGAAGGTCATGCCTTCAGAAACATCAGCTGATAAGATGCGTCACCAACAACATCCGGTGACACTCTGAGGAAGACGACAGTTACGTACGTCGAAACATGTCACGTAAACAAACCTAAAACTAGATGTCTGATAAAAAAGAAAAAACTAACCACATATTATACTGAGCGTAAAATTTCCCACATTAATAAATACAAAGTACCTGCTGTGTTGTTATATGCTGGTTTACAGAACTGCATTACCCAGAAAGCACTAGGCGAACAGCGGATGATATAGATGATGTACACGGTGATGTTGCCCAGTAAAAAGTTGGTACATAGCCCACGCCGACTGTGTGAGTGTGTCATTTAAAATGCACTACATGGCATAACATGGTGTCAGATAGTGAAGTCTGCGAGTTGGAAAAAGATGATGTGCAGCAAAAAGTCTGGTGAGCGAGTTGGAGCAGTGAGGACATGCCTACCGAGCCCACGTGCAAGCTAGTCAATGCTAGCGGGAAAGGATAGCAGCAGCAGTGACAGCAGGGAAGAACTCGGCAAAAGCGAGCGTGAAGTCGTGTCGGAGTCACCGGTATCACCGCTGCAGATTTCGTTGACAGAACAGACTGCACGCAGACCCACAGTCATGGATAAGCTAAGTCCACCCTCACCCATGCAGTTTAGTGGCAATCTCGCTGATAATTGAAAACGTTTCAAGCAGAGGTTTGAAATTTATCTAGCTGCTAGTGGAGCTGGACAGGGGGACGAGAAAGTGCAAGCGGAAATCTTTCTGCATGAAATTGGGGAAGATGCGTTGGACATTTACAATAGCTTTCATATTGAACCTGATGATCTCAAACTAGACACAGTCATGCAGAAATTTGAAGCATATTTTGTGCCTTCCAAAAATATAACATTTGAGAGACACAAGTTCTTTTCTTGTAACCAAAAGCCTGGCAATACTTTCTATCAGTATTTAGCAGAGCTGTATACTTTGAGCAAGTCATGTGAGTTTGAAGACCTGAGAGATTCGCTAATAAGAGACCGCATCGTTTGTGGAATTGCAGACAATGGACTGAGAAAGAGATCGCTGAGGGAGAAAAATTTGACTTTAGATAGGACTCTGGATTTGTGCAGGGCAGCACAGAGCTCACGCGAGCAAGTCAAAGAACTGGCTAAAACAGAAATGGCGGTGCACGCTGTAAAATCAAATGAGCAGCCCAAGAAATGTAAAGTTAAACAAAATAGAGAAAAAGGGGTGGAAGGCAGTTGTAAAAAATGTGGAGGCAGTCATGCACCAAGAACATGTCCTGCTTTCGGAAAAACTTGTAATAACTGTGGCAAAAGAAATCATTATGCGAGATGCTCCATGGCTGGTGACACGAAGAGAAAAGTGCACACAGTGGATGAGGAACTAGAGGAGCTATTTGTAGATGTAGTGCAGGCATCCAGTGTTGAAAAAGAAGAATGGATTGTTCCAGTGACTGTAAATGAGACAATAATACCATTTAAGTTGGATATGGGAGCACAAGTGAATCAGTTGTCATTGGCTGATTACAAAACGTTCAAAATAAAAAGCAAGATTCATTCAGTGAAGATTAAAGTGACAGGCTACACAGGAGAAAGCGTGCCAGTTAAAGGCAGTTGTATAGCGACTTTCCAACACAAAAGCCAGATCTTAAAGGCACAGTTGCTGATTGTTGAAAAGAAAGTGCAACCAATATTAGGTCTAACTGCATGTGAAAAGCTCAATCTAGTGAAGAGCGTGTTCGTGGTGGCATCACAGACCAACAATGATCAAGAGACACTCATGATAGAGTTTAAGGATGTTTTTGAAGGACTCGGCTGCTTACCAGGTGAACACAAGATACACATAGATGAGACTGTTACACCGGTGGTAAATGCATGCTGGAAAGTTCCATTTGCACTGAGAGAGAGACTAAATGATGAGCTAGCATGAATGGAAAAGTTTTTTTTTTAAAGATTTTTTCACCTTTATTGGATAGGACAGTGTAGAGACAGGAAATGAGCAGGAGAGAAAGACGGGAAGGGATCAGGAAATGACCTCAGGTCAGAATTGAACCCAGGTCCCCGGATTTATGGTATGGCGCCTTATCCACCTGAGCCACAACGCCCTGCATGAATGAAAAAGTTGAATGTCATAAAGAAAATCAGTGAACCGACGGATTGGGTGAGTTCACTCGTAATAGTACAAAAGAAAAATGGTGCCTTGCGCATATCTCTGGATCATAGAGACCTTTATAAAGCAGTCAAGAGAGAGCATTTCAAGTTGCCGACCCGTGAGGAGATCGTGTCTAAGTTTGCAGATGCGAAGTGGTTCAGTAAACTCGATGCGTCTTCAGGGTTTTGACAGATGAAGCTCTATGATGCCAGTTCTAGACTCTGTACCTTTAACACTCCGGAAGGAAGATATCGCTTTCTTTGTCTTCCATATGGAATTCTGTCTGCTCCAGAGGTCTATCACAAGACTATCCACACCATATTTGAGCACATTCCAGGAGTCACAACCATGATGGATGACATCATAGTCTGGGGTTCCATAAGGGATGAACATGAAACAAGGCTGAGACAAGTGCTTGAGCGTACATGAAGTGTCAACCTGAAGTTGAACAGAGACAAATGTGAATTCGCAGTCAAGTCACTGACGTTCATAGGAGATGTTGTATCTGAGAAAGGGGTGAGTCCTGACCTGAGAAAGACATCAGCCATAGCCAATATGGAGAGACTTCAAAACAAAGATGAGGTGAGGCGGTTCTTAGGGATGGTGACATACCTAGCGAAGTTTATTCCCAGCTTGTCCACCAAGTCAGCACCACTCAGGATGCTGCTGGAGCAGAATAATCAGAATCAGAATCACTTTTACTGCCAGGTATGTGGACACACATGAGGAATTTGACTCCAGTTTCACTTAGCTCTCATAGTACAAAACAGATAAAAAGTGTATACATAAAACAAACAGAAAGAAAAAATGGTGCAATAGGTGCATAGTGCAAAGTAATCCAAGTAAGTCAAGTATGGAATAGATAAGTATAAAGTATACAGTGTGCACAGAATTATGGTATGAGTGTGCAGGTATTTTACAAGTGATATTACTGATATATGAATCTGGATTTTAGCTGTTCATCACAGAAAGGATTTTCCCTTTTGGTGCAATATGGTGCATAGTGCAAAGATGAAATAGTAAATATAAATAAGTATAAATATAAATATAAATGTGAGTAACAGTGAGCACAGAATGACAGTATGAGTGTGCAGATATATTGCAAGTGATATTACTGATATATGAATCTGGATTTTAGCTGTTCATCACAGAGACAGCCTAAGGGAAAAAACTATTCTTGTGTCTGGTTGTTTTTGCATACATTGATCTATATCGCCTCCCTGAGGGGAGAAGATTAAACAGATTGTGACCAGGGTGTGATGGGTCCACAGAGATGTTACCTGCCCATTTCCTGACTCTGGACAGGTATAGGTCTTGGATGGAGGGCAGGTTGACACCAATAATTTTCTCTGCAGACCTTATTGTCCGTTGCAGTCTGTTCTTCTCCTGTTTGGTGACCGATCCAAACCAAACAGTGATGGAAGAGCAAAGAACAGACTGAATGATGACAGAGTAGAATTGTGCCAGCAGCTCCTTAGGCAGGTTGAGTTTCCTGAGCTGGCGCAGAAAGTGCAACCTCTGCTGAGCCTTTTTGATGATAGTGACTGTGTTGGTCTCCCACTTCAAGTCCCGAGAGATTGTGGAACCCAGAAACCTGAAGGTTTCAACAGCAGTCACAGTGTTGTTGGTGATGGTGATGGGCAGCAGAGTGGGGGGGGGCTCCTCCTAAAGTCTACTGTCATCTCCACAGTTTTGAGCGTGTTCAGGTCCAGATTGTTCTGACTGCACCACCAGACCAACCATTCAACCTCCCATCTGTATGCAGACTCCTCACCATCTCGGATGAGGCCAATGACCGTTGTATTGTCTGCAAATTTCAGGAGTTTAACAGACGGGTCTCTTGAGATGCAGTCATTGGTATAAAGGGAGAAAAGCAGTGGGGAGAGCACACACCCTTGGGGGGCGCCAATGCTGATAGACCGAATGCTGGATAAGATGCTCCCCATCCTCACCTGCTGCTTCCTGTCAGTCAGGAAGTTTGTAATCCACTGACATGTGGAGGAGGGCACAGTGAGCTGGGTGAGCTTATGGCCCTTTTCCACTACCCTTTTTCAGCTCACTTCAGCTCGCTTCAGCTCACTTCAGCCCAACACGGCTCGCGTTTCGACTATCTCAAAACAGCACGACTCAGCTCGCTTCAGCCCTGCTTAGCACCCAAAACTCACACGGTTTTGGAGTGGGGCTGAAGCGAGCCAAACCGAGCTGAGTGAGGCTGGGGGCGTGAGCAGACACTCCCCTGTGCACTGATTGGTGAGGAGGAGTGTCCTCACATGCCCACACACGCCCCGCGAGCACGCTGGGATCTGTCAACACCGTAAACCCGGAAGAAGAAGAATTACGAATTACGAGAATTTCTGGAGCCTTATGCACCTCGCCTCATCTATACGCTCTTGCCAGTATCTGTTGGCGTTGTCGGTGACAACAAGCCACAGCACCAAGACCAGCAACACTAACGACTCCATGTCCTCCATGTTTATTGTTTACTATCCAGGTCGTGAGACTACCGCTTAAAAGATCACTGATGTCACTGTTTGCGCCGCTTAACGACATCACGTGACGTCCACCCACTTTCGCTAACTCCACCCAATGTGTCCACCCACTTCCAGCCAGCATGGTTCAGCACGGTGGTAGTTGAAATGCAACTCCAACAGCCCCACTCAGCCCGACTCAGCACGGCACGGCTCAGCCCGACTCAGCCGCGTTTGTAGTGGAAAAGCGGCATTAGTGTGGAGGATGTCTGGAACAATGGTGTTGAATGCCGAACTGAAGTCCATGAACAGGATCCTGGCATACATCCCTGCAGTGTCAAGGTGTTGCAGGATGTAGTGTAGACCCATATTTATTGCATCATCCACTGACCTGTTTGCCTGGTAGGCAAACTGCAGGGGGTCCAGCAGGGGGTCTGTGATGTCCTTCAGGTATGACAACACCAGTCTCTCGAAGGACTTCATGACTACAGATGTGAGGGCAACAGGCCTGTAGTCATTCAGTCCTGTGATATTGGTTTTCTTAGGAACTGGAATTATTGTGGCGCGTTTGAAGCATGAGGGGACTTCACACAGCTCCAGGGATCTATTAAAGATCTGGGTGGAGATGGGAGCCAGCTGGTCAGCACAGATCTTCAGACAAGAGGGTGACACACCATCTGGGCCAGGTGCCTTCCTGAGCTTCTGTCTGTGGAAAAGCTGACAGACATCCTCTTCACAGATCTTGAGTGCTGGTGGGGGGGGGGTCAGAGACGGGGGGTGGCAGAATGGCAGGGAGTGTAAATGGGTGTTTAATGACTGAAGGGGGGAGAGGTGTGAATGTGTCGAATCTGCAGTAAAACACATTCAGCTCGTCAGCCAGTTGATGGTTCACTGCAGTGTTGGTAGATGGTCTCCTATAGTTAGTAATGTTCTGCAGGCTTCTCCACACTGATGTCGGATCGTTTGCTGAAAGGCTGTTTTTAATCTTATCAGCATAGCTCTTCTTAGCTGCTTTCACCTCCATTGTCAGTGTGTTTCTGGTCTGACTATGGACCCTTTTCACGTGACGTCACGACAAACGCGGCCGCCATTTTGGACATGTACTACCAGTAGTTTACCACAGCCAGCATTGAGGAACGGCAGCAAAGAAAGTGTTTATTTTCAGCAAGACTTCCATCATGCCACTATATTGTTGTACACCTGGATGTAGTAACCATCAACAAACAAGGCAAGGTTTATCATTTTATCGGATCCCGACGGAGAAGATGGATAGCGGCCATTAACAGATTGGCAGCCCTCGGCATACCAGCGCTTGTGTAGTGACCACTTTGTTGGAGGTAAGACGAATAAAATTAGCCAGAAAAGGCATTACATTGCTGTTAACATTCTGTGGCGGCGAGTGTGTAACCAAATAGGCTAAAATAACCCATTGTAACCTCGTTGTTCTTCTGTAGTAGCTATTAGCTAACGACATTAGCTAGCGTTGTGTTCCTTTGCTGTTGGTAGACTGTAGGACAGATCAGAGGCAGTGTTCTACAAACAGTGCTTAATTTGAGGGGGAGCAAGCCGGAGCGCGCTCCGGAACCTCGGGCGTTGGCTCCGGCAGCTATTTACACTGGATCCAGTGATCCGACACCTCTTTTGACTATGTAACAAAAAAAAACGATTGTCTTTAGGCTTGCCATCCTTCCACTTGCGAGTGGTAAGTGATCTGCGCTGGGATCACACACACACAGCGGCTCAGTCCCGAATCGTGGCTCGTGCACTTCACTCGCGCGCTCTGTGAGCTGCGCAGGGCCGGAGTGCGCACCCTCCAGAGGGCACTCACTGTTCAGGGTGGAGTGATTTGGAGCACAGGATGCCTGCGGAGCTGAGCGTATCCGTGTATTGGTGTTGCTGTGTGCAGACGAATCGTGTATTGGTGTTGCTGTGTGCACACAAATCGCTTTTAAAAACGTTAATCTGATGATCCGCTGATACGGTCTAATGTAAACATGGGCTAAGTGTTCAAAATAAGAGGAACATGTATTTGTCTCTTAAATCCAGGCCGTTCCCTGTAATCTGTAACAACGGTTGGAGAAAGTAATGGCAAATAGTGAGTGCACAAACCATAGAAGGTAAACTGTACACAGTGCCAGGGCAGTGTGATGGTATGTCTACTTTTAGATTGTGTTAGCTTATCAATGAACACACTCGTCACTCAACGAGTTTCACGTCTTTACGACGGATACTTAAATGTGTGTTAGGTATTATTGTTGCAGTCTAAGCAGTCATTGTAGCAGCTAGATGAGTGAGAACCGAAAGGGTCTGTGCCATAAACCGTTATTTCTGTATGGCGTTGCTAATGTGTTGTTACTGTTGTTATTTCTCCCTCTGCTCGCCCTATAAATGCCCTACGTCGCTGGATAGCGAAGGTGTTTTCTGCATCTCGTTCCTTTTTCTTGTATGTTCTCCGTTTGTCGCCTTCCTCGCATTCAAACCAATTCGAGCCGAAGTCCGCTACATGTCCAAAATGGTGGTCGCGTTTACGAAGGTCACGTGACTGAAAAGGGTCTATACAGAACTCTGTCTCCACTTTTGTAGGTCTCTTCTTTGTTCTGGCGAAGTTGCCTGAGGCCAAGTTTACATTAGACCGTATCTGTCTCGTTTTCTTCGCAGATCCACTGTCCGTTTACATTAAACCGCCTGGAAACGCCGGGAAACGGGAATCCGCCAGGGTCCACGTATTCAATCCAGATCGTGTCAGCTCCGGTGCTGTGTAAACATTGAGATACGCAGATACGCTGAGCTGAGCTCTAGCTGGCGTCGTCATTGGACAACATCACTGTGACATCCACCTTCCTGATTCGCTGGCGTTGGTCATGTGACGTGACTGCTGAAAAACGGCGTGGACTTCCGCCCTGTATCACCTTTCATTAAAGAGTATAAAAGTATGAAAATACTGCAAATACTGATGCAAATACTGCCCATTGTGTAGTTATGATTGTCTTTAGGCTTGGCATCCTTCCACTTGCAAGTGGTAAGTGATATGTGCTGGGATCACATACACAGCGGCTCAGTCCCGAATCGTGGCTCGTGCACTTCACTCGCGCGCTGTGTGAGCTGCGCAGGGCCGGAGTGCGCACCCTCCAGAGGGCACTCGCTGTTCAGGGCGGAGTGATTTGGAGCGCAGGATGCCTGCGGAGCCGAGCGTATCCGTGTATTGGTGTTGCTGTGTGCACGCAAATCGTGTATTGGTGTTGCTGTGTGCACACTAATACACTAATCGTTTTAAAAACGTTAATCTGATGATCCGCTGATACGGTCTAATGTAAACATGGGCTGAGTTTTGCGGTGAACCAGGGTTTATTGTTGTTGTATATGCGGAAGGTTTTGGTAGGCACACACATATCCTCACAAAAACTGATGTAAGATGTCACAGTATCAGTCAGTTCATGCAGGTCTGAGGCTGCAGCCTCAAAAACACTCCAATCAGTGCAGTCAAAGCAGGCTTGTAGTTCCACTTTGGCCTCATCGGACCATCTCCTCACCGTCTTAACTACAGGCTTAGCAGATTTCAGCTTCTGCCTGTAGGACGGGATAAGATGAACCATACAGTGATCAGATAGTCCCAAGGCTGCACGGGGGACAGAGTGGTATGAGTCCTTTAAAACAGTGTAACAATGGTCCAGAGTGTTAGAGTCCCTGGTGGGACACTTAATGTGCTGTTTATATTTTGACAGTTCATGGCTGAGGTTTGCTCTGTTAAAGTCCCCCAAAACAATGAGCAAAGAGTCCGGGTGTTTTTTCTCCACATTGTTTATCTGGTCAGCCAGGTGTTGTAACACCTCATTAATACACGCCTGAGGGGGGATGTAAACTCCAACCAGAATAAACGAGGAAAACTCTTGCGGAGCATAAAACGGTTTGCAGTTTATGAATAATGTCTCCAGATGAGGACTGCATGATTTGTTTAGAACTGTGACATCAGTACACCAACCTTCATTAATGTAAAAGCAGACTCCGCCTCCCCTCGTTTTCCCCATGAGCTCTGTTTTGCGGTCCGGTCGGTGCAGGTGAAATCCAGGCAGGTGGAGAGAAGAGTCTGGGATGTGCTCGCCGAGCCAGGTTTCGGTGAAGCACAAGGCAGCAGATCTGTTAAAATCCGTGTTAATTGAGTTGAGGAGCAGCAATTCGTCCATCTTGTTGGCCAGAGAGCGGACGTTAGCCAGGTGAATAGACGGGAGTGCAGTGCGAAACCCTCGCTGCCTCAGCCTGACGAGCATGCCGGCTCACTTCCCCCGGTGTCTCCGGCATCCTTGGCATAATCCATAGAGAGCTGCTGCTCCTCCAACAAGTAGCTCTGGAAAACTTTCCGGATCAATGAAAACTGATGAAAAAACTTTACTGGTGGTTATTCCAATGTTTATAAGTTCTTCTCTGGAGTATGTGACCAGCAAAGGAGCGCAAAAAACACAACAAATACACAAAAACATAGAAAGTACGAGAGAGCGAAGTACCAAGGCAACCATCTGCGGCGCCATCTTGGATGTAGCTTAATAATGAATAATGAATGGATGTGGCTACAACAGCAAGAGGACTGTTTCCAGACACTGAAAAAGATACTAATCTCAGAGCCTGTGCTTAAGTTCTATGACCCTAAGAGAGAGACAAGAATCTCAGCGGATGCTTCTCAGTATGGCTTAGGAGCGGTCCTTCTACAGTTGCATGAGGAAACATGGCAGCCAGTGGCCTACGCATCCAGGGCCCTCACAAGTGCTGAGGTCAATTATGCCCAAATAGAGAAAGAATTGTTGGCCACCACATATGCATGTGAGCATTTCCATCAATATGTATACTAAGGGTGTAAATATTAATCGATTCGTATTGATGCATCGATTATACAGACGATGATTCAATACATCGATGCGTCCGCAAGAGTATCGATTAATGAGTTTATTTTGCCACCTGTTTGTTCGCCTGTCTATTTTCAGCATCCGCGCCGACGTAGGCATACTACCTACTCCAAAGCTGCGGGTGGCGCTAACCTTATTATTGTCGCTAACTTCACTTATACTTCACATGCATTACTTTCGTTTCACACATTTGAGTGTGACTTTCGAGAGTGATGGGACTGCAAGAGGGAACAAGCAATGAAAGTGAAATGTTGCACACTCCAGTCGGCGTAAAGTCATGGATGTGGAAGTATTTTGGCTTCAGGAAAACAGATGGAGCAGTGGTAAGAGATGTTGCCATTTGCAAAGAGAAAGACTGTCTGTGTGAGATAAGATACTGTGGCAATACGTCAAATCTATCCACACACCTGAAAAGGCGCCATGGTATTGATGGCGACTGTCCAGAAAGAACACAGGCTTCCAAGCCTGCCACATCACTGACAACGTATTTCCCTCAAAAGTTGTCGAGTACTTCAAAAAGAGCAAAAACCATCACCAAGGCCATCACGTTTTTTTATGTGCAAAGATATGAGGCCCTATTGCGTCGTAGAGAATGAAGGCTTTAGATACCTGCTCGAAGTTCTTGAGCCAAGGTACAGTATCCCCTCATGGCAACATTTCAGCGAGTCCTACATTCTGAACTTGTACACCAAAGTTTGTGATGAAGTTATTCATGGTCTGATGAGTGCAGAGCGAGTAGCCATAACTTCCGATGGATGGACTTCATGTACAACGGAGTCTTACATCACTGTAACATGTCATTTCATTGACAACAAATGGCAAATGAAAAACCATGTTTTACAGACTCGTGTTTTGGGAGACACTCATTCAGGAGTTAATACTGGGCAGGTTCTGAGAGGTGCGTGTGAAGAGTGGGGTATATTGGACAAGGCACCGGCTCTCGTCACCGACAACGCTTCTAACATGATCAAAGCTGGTGAAGAAGCAGAGATGTCACCACACATAAAGTGCTTCGCGCACACACTCGATCTGACAACACAAGATGGCCTGAAGATTGTGGCCACAGAAAGGCTTTTAGGGCACGTGAGAAGAATTG